>NC_057800.1:242591652-242606253 GCF_018294505.1 Triticum aestivum
TGGGGCCCATGTTGCTCCACCGACGTACTCCTTCCTCCTATATATACCTACGTACCCCCAAACTACCAGATATGGAGCCAAATCCCTAATTCCACCGCCGTAACTTTCTGTATCCACGAGATCCCATCTTGGGGCCTTTTCCGGAGCTCCACCGGAGGGGGTATCGATCATGGAGGGCTTCTACATCAACACCAGAGCCTCTCCGATGAAGTGTGAGTAGTTTACTTCAGACCTACGGGTCCATAGTTATTAGCTAGATGGCTTCTTCTCTCTTTTTGGATCTCAATACAAAGTTCTCCCCATCTCTTGTGGAGATTTATTCGATGTAATCTTCTTTTGCGGTGTGTTTGTTGAGACCGATGAATGGGTTTATGATCAAGTTTATCTATTAACAATATTTGAATCTTCTCTGAATTCTTTTATGTATGATTGGTTATCTTTGCAAGTCTCTTCGAATTATCAGTTTGGTTTGGCCTACTATATTGATCCTTCTTGCAATGGGAGAAGTGCTTAGCTTTGGGTTCAATCTTGCGGTGTCCTTTCCCAGTGACAGTAGGGGAAGCAAGGCACGTATTGTATTGTTTCCATCGAGGATAAAAAGATGGGGTTTATATCATATTGCACGAGTTTATCCCTCTACATCATGTCATCTTGCTTAAAGCGTTACTCTGTTCTCTTGAACTTAATACTCTAGATGCATGCTAGATAGTGGTCGATGTGTGGAATAATAGTAGTAGATGCAGGAAGGAGTCGGTCTACTTGTCTCGGATGTGATGCCTATATACATGATCATACCTAGATATTCTCATAACTATGCTCAATTCTGTCAATTGCTCAACAGTAATTTGTTCACCCACCATAATACGTATGCTCTCGAGAGAAGCCTCTAGTGAAACATATGGCCCCCCGGTCTATTTTCCATCATATTAATCTTCCAATACTTAGTTACTTCCTTTGCCATTTATTTTACATGCATCTTTATTTCTCTTTATCATAAAAATACCAAAAATATTATCTTATCATATCTATCAGATCTCACTCTCGTAGGTGACCGTGAAGGGATTGACAACCCCTTTATCGCGTTGGTTGCGAGGACTTTATTGTTTGTGTAGGTGCGAGGGACTCGTGTGTGGCCTCCTACTGGATTGATACCTTGGTTCTCAAAAACTGAGGGAAATACTTACGCTGCTCTACAGCATCACCCTTTCCTCTTCAAAGGAAAACCAACGCAGTGCTCAAGAGGTAGTAAGAAGGATTTCTGGCGCCGTTGCCGGGGAGTCTACGCAAAAGTTAACATACCAAGTACCCATCACAAACCCTTATCTCCCGCATTACATTATTTTCCATTTGCCTCTCGTTTTCCTCTCCCCCCCCACTTCACCCTTGTCGTTTTATTCGCCCTCTCTCTCCGTCCTCCCTCTCTTTCTCTATTTGCCTCTGTTTGCCCCTTGCACTTTCCGCCCTTATGTCTGAAATCGGGGAAATTATTGTCGATATGGACAATAATAATATCATGAAAAAATTTGATGCTCCTGCTGAAGAACCCCCTATCTTACATACAAAAAAATTCTGAATTGGTAGTGGTAATATTATTGGAAAAGGAGTTATCCAAGATTTCTTTACTTGTGCCAGTGCTTTGGCTTCTATGGGTAGCTCTATCCTTCATAGAACTAGTAGTCTTGCGGACGCTATCGCCATGCTTATAGTTGAACTTGAAAGACAATTTATGCACATGCATCCTTGCATACAAAGGATTTTCTTAGAATTTTCTAATATTGAGCATTCTTCTTTTAAGCGTGCCGCTACTATCTTTTTGGCTCATGAGTTTAGATTCATAATAAAAGAGGCCAAAGAAATATTTGCGCATTTTAGGGTGGACGCGTGTCGTCCTCCCATAGAGACTATCCTTTTTGATCAAGAAGAAATAATGTGTTTTCAATCTCTAGACTATGTTGCTTTCAATGAAAATCTTAGAAAAAGGGTTCCTACCAATGTTCTAGTTGATAGAATTTCTGAACATAATAATGATTTGGCTATTCAAAATAATGAACTAGGATATTCTCTTGAGTATAGGCTCACAGAGTTCTGTCAAAAGAATGCTTATAATGACGAATTGGTTGTGCAATACGAAGGGCCAAAGGAGGAACCTATACCTCCCAAAGTTGATCTTAGGGACTTTTGTCCCATAAATTTAGCCCTTTTGACTACTTTTTCTTGCCTCAAAGAAAACTTGCTGCCGAACATAGAGAATACGAAATGATTTTTAATGATCTATCTTATTATTATGGCAATACCTAGATCTATCCTTGCTTTCATGCCTAGCTAGGGGCGTTAAACGATAGCGCTTGTTGGGAGGCAACCCAATTATATTTTTATTCCTTGATTTTTTTCTCCTGTTTAGTAATAAATAATTTATCTAGCCTCTGTTTTGTTTGTGTTTTTTGTGTTTAATTAGTGTTTGTGCCAAGAAGAACTGTTGGGAAGACTTGGGGAAAGTCTTTTTAATCTTGCTGTAAAAAACAGAAACTTTAGCGCTCACGAGAACTGCTACCATTTTTATTTGGAAGGTGATATTTAGTTAATTCTTTTTTCAGATGATTAATAGATAAATTCATCACGTACATAAATTTATTTTATAATTTTTGGGATTCCATATCTTGCGTTAGCTACAGATTACTACAGACTGTTCTGTTTTTGACAGATTCTGTTTTTCGTGTGTTGTTTGCTTATTTTGATGAATCTATGGCTAGTAAAATAGTTTATAAACCATAGATAAGTTGGAATACAGTACGTTTAACACCAATATAAATAAAGAATGAGTTCATTACAGTACCATGAAGTGGTGTTTTGTTTTCTTTCGCTAACGGAGCTCACGAGATTTTCTACTTTAAGTTTTGTGTTGTGAAGTTTTCAAGTTTTGGGTAAAGATTTGATGGATTATGGAACAAGGAGTGGCAAGAGCCTAAGCTTGGGGATGCCCATGGCACCCCCAAGATAATCTAAGGACACCTAAAAGCCGAAGCTTGGGGATGCCCCGGAAGGCATCACCTCTTTCATCTACTTCTATCGGTAACTTTACTTGGAGCTATATTTTTATTTACCACATGATATGTGTTTTGCTTGGAGCGTCTTGTATTATTTGAGTCTTTATTTGTTAGTTTTCCACAATCATCCTTGCTGCACACACCTTTTTGATAGAGACACACATGATTCGGAAATTGTCAGAATACTCTATGTGTTTCACTTATATCTTTTGAGTTATATAGTTTTTGCTCTAGTGCTTCACTTATATATTATAGAGCATGTTGGTAGATTTGTTTTATAGAAACCATTGTTCGCTCATGCTTCACTTAGATTATTTTGAGAGTCCTACAAAACAGCATGGCAATTTGCTTTAATTATGTTAGGCATTGAAGATTAATAATATAATTTTCTTATGAGTGTGTTGAATACTATGAGAAGTTTGAAACTTGATAATTGTTTTGAGATATGGAGATGATGATATTAGAGTCGTGCTAGTTGAGTAGTTGTGAATTTGAGAAATGCTTGTGTTGAAGTTTGTGATTCCCATAGCATGCACGTATGGTGAACCGTTATGTTAAGAAGTCGGAGCATGATGTATTTATTGATTGTCCTCCTTATGAGTGGCGGTCGGGGATGAGCGATGGTCTTTTCCTACCAATATATCCCCCTAGGAGCATGTGCGTAGTACTTTGCTTCGATAACTAATAGATTTTTGCAATAAGTATGTGAGTTCTTTATGACTAATGTTGAGTCCATGGATTATACGCACTCTCACCCTTCCACCATTGCTAGCCTCTCTAATACCGCGCACCTTTCGCCGGTATCATACACCCACCATATACCTTCCTCAAAACAGCCACCATACCTACCTATTATGGCATTTCCATAGCCATTCCGAGATATATTTCCATGCAACTTTCCACCGTTTCATTTACTATGACACGCTCCATCATTGTCATATTGCTTCGCATGATCATGTAGTTGACATTTTAGTTGTGGCAAATCCACTATTCATAATTCTTTCATATAAGTCACTCATGCATCTTTGCTATCCCGGTATACCGCCGAAGGCATTCATATAGAGTCATACTTTGTTCTAGTATCGAGTTGTAATCATTGAGTTGTAAACAAATAGAAGTGTGATGATCATCATTCATAGAGTATTGTCCCAAAAAAAGAGGAAGGCCAAAAAAAGAAGGCCCAAAAAAAGGAATAAATAAATAAAAAGGGGAAATACTACTATCCTTTTTTCCACACTTGTGCTTCAAAGTAGCACCATGATCTTCATGATAGAGAGTCTCCTATGCTATCACTTCCATATACTAGTGGGAATTTTTCATTATAGAACTTGGCTTGTTTATTCCAACGATGGGCTTCCTCAAAATGCCCTAGGTCTTCGTGAACAAGAAAGTTCGATGCACACCCACTTAGTTCTTTTTGTTGAGCTTTCATATACTTATAGCTCTAGTGCATCCGTTGCATGGCAATACCTACTCACTCACATGGATATCTATTGGTGGGCATCTCCATAGCCCGTTGATACGCCTAGTTGATGTGAGACTATCTTCTCCCTTTTTGTCTTCTCCACAACCACCATTCTATTCCACCTATAGTGCTATGTCCATGGCTCACGCTCATGTATTGCGTGAAGATTGAAAAAGTTTGAGAACACCAAAAGTATGAAACAATTGCTTGGCTTGTCATCGAGGTTGTGCATGATTTGAATACTTTGTGTGGTGAAGATGGAGCATAGCCAGACTATATGATTTTTTAGGGATAACTTTCTTTGGCCATGTTATTTTGAAGACACATAATTGCTTAGTTAGTATGCTTGAAGTACTATTATTTCTATGTCAATATTAAAATTTTGTCTTGAATCTTTCGGATCTGAATATTCATACCACAATTAAGAAGAATTACATTGAAATTATGCCAAGTAGCATTCCACATCAAAAAAAATATTTTTATCATTTACCTACTCGAGGACGAGCAGGAATTAAGCTTGGGGATGCTTGATACGTCTCCAACGTATCTATAATTTTTGATTGTTCCATGCTATATTATATCCTGTTTTGGACATTATTGGGCTTTATTATACACTTTTATATTATTTTTGGGACTAACATATTAACCGAAGGCCCAGCCCAGAATTGTTTTTTGCCTATTTTAGGGTTTCGCAGAAAAAGAATATCAAACGGATTCAAAACGGAATGAAACCTTCGGGAACGTGGTTTTTGGAATGAACATGATCTAGAGGACTTGGACCCTACGTCAAACAATCAATCAGGAAGGCACAAGGTAGGGGGCGCGCCCACTCCCCACCCCCCCAGGCACGCCATCCACCCTTGTGGGGCCCACGTTGCTCCACCGACGTACTCCTTCCTCCTATATATACCTATGCACCCCAAACTACCAGATACGGAGCCAAAACCCTAATTCCACCGCCGTAACTTTCTGTATCCATGAGATCCCATCTTGGGGCCTTTTCCGAAGCTCTACCGGAGTGGGTATCGATCATGGAGGGCTTCTACATCAACACCATAGCCTCTCTGATGAAGTTGAGTAGTTTACTTCAGACCTACGGTCCATACTTATTAGCTAGATGGCTTCTTCTCTCTTTTTGGATCTCAATACAAAGTTCACCCCCTCTCTTGTGGAGATCTATTCGATGTAATCTTCTTTTGCGGTGTGTTTGTTGAGACCGATGAATTGTGGGTTTATGATCAAGTTTATCTATGAACAATATTTGAATCTTCTCTGAATTCTTTTATGTATGATTGGTTATCTTTGCAAGTCTCATCGAGTTATCAGTTTGGTTTGGCCTACTAGATTGATCTTTCTTGCAATGGGAGAAGTTCTTAGCTTTGGGTTCAATCTTGCGGTGTCCTTTCCCAGTGATAGTAGGGGCAGCAAGGCACGTATTGTATTGTTGCCATCGAGGATAAAAGGATGGGGTTTATATCATATTGCATGAGTTTATCCCTCTACATCATGTCATCTTGCTTAAAGTGTTACTCTGTTCTCTTGAACTTAATACTCTAGATGCATGCTGGATAGCAGTCGATGTGTGGAGTAATAGTAATAGATGCAGGCAGGAGTCAGCCTACTTGTCCCGGACGTGATGCCTATATACATGATCATACATAGACATTCTCATAACTATTCTCAATTGTGTCAATTGCTCAACAGTAATTTGTTCGCCCACCGTAATACTTATGCTCTCGAGAGAAGCCTCTAGTGAAACCTATGGCCCCCGGGTCTATTTTCCATCATATTAATCTTCCAATACTTAGTTATTTCCTTTGCCATTTATTTTACTTGCATCTTTATTTCTCTTTATCTTGAAAATACCAAAAATATTATCTTATCATATCTATCAGATCTCACTCTCGTAGGTGACCGTGATGGGGTTGACAACCCCTTTATCGCGTTGGTTGCAAGGAGTTTATTGTTTGTGTAGGTGCGAGGGACTCGTTCTTGGCCTCCTACTGGATTGATACCTTGGTTCTCAAAAACTGAGGGAAATACTTACACTGCTCTACTGCATCACCCTTTCCTCTTCAAGGGAAAACCAACGCAGTGCTCAAGAGGTAGCAGTGGGTCTAGTAGAAATGACATCTAATTGGGCCCCCATGGTACTATGCATGAAGCCATTTATCCATCGGGCAAGCCACTACCCTGTATTTTGCATGACCCACTCAGCATTTTTACAATGAGAAAACCGCTAGTAGTTCGCTCCTAGTCGTCCCGTCCTTTCACATTAAAGCAGTTCCACTAATCCTAACCCTCCTCCAAAATCCATGGTGTCCCAAATCTCCATGATCGACGGTGAGTAAAAGGTTAGAACCATCACCGGCAATGATTTTGTCGTCATCTACACCAGTTCTTCCATGATGGTGAAAGGATGCCTTGCTCGCTTCAAACACATGTTTGAAAAGTCAGATGGTGATTAGTGGGTCGCTGGGCTAGATGTTGCGCACACCACAGTCCTTGGAAAAGAGAAGAATCTAAAGGAGGAAGAGAAGAAGAAGCCTGCCGTGATCCAGGTTTGTGTGCATAACTTGTGCTTGGTCTACCACATATGCCATGCTAACGTTAAGTGTGAGGATTTTAAGAACTTCCTCACGGACGACAAAATCAAATTTGTTATTGTAGACTTTCGTAACAACAAGGAAGTCCTGGGTTGGATAGGCCTTGTTGTAGGCCAGTCCTTTGACCTCCAGAAGAATAAGCTGGTGTCCTCCCGTTAGCCTTCAATGTTGACCTTGGCAGGAGCCATTGTTGATCCTTCATACGGCAAACTAACAAAACCACACCACAAGTTTCATCTTGCATGGGAGTGGAATTTGATAGATAAAGACCACATCTAGTATGTTGCAATGAATGCCAACCTTTGTTTCAATATCTACAAGGGTTGGATGAAGAACGAGAGCCTAATATGCGGTTCAAGCAAAGAAGTTTTAGCCAAGAGGAAGAGGGACAAGGACGAAGTCGAGGACGTGGACGAGGAGTCCGAGTAAGGTCGCAGTGTCGTTGCTCATGGTGGTTCTAATGCAGTGTCCACCGGATTAGTTGCATAGTTTAATTTTAGGGTGGTTAGTTTTATTTTAGGGGTGTGTTGTGCTGAGCCCCCAGCAGAACTATGTTATGTTCTTTCTCGTTACTTTAACTCTTATGTACGTACATACTTGTATTTTTTACAGTTCATCTTCTTGGGAAACATCGCATGGAAAAAAATTATATGCACATGCAACATCTATCCATGGAGATGCATAGCAACGAGAGGGGAGAGTCTGTCTACCTACCCTCGTAGACCATAAGCGGAAGCGTTAGATAACGTGGTTGATGTAGTCGAACTTTTTTCGCGCTCCGACCGATCGAGTACCGAACGTACGACACCTCCGCGTTCAGCACACATCCAGCTCGATGACGTCCACGCCCTATTGATCCAACAAGACGATGAGGTAGTGGATGAGTT
Source organism: Triticum aestivum (assembly GCF_018294505.1). Classification (NCBI taxonomy): domain Eukaryota; kingdom Viridiplantae; phylum Streptophyta; class Magnoliopsida; order Poales; family Poaceae; genus Triticum; species Triticum aestivum. Next base: position 242,599,655 of record NC_057800.1, read on the forward strand.
CTGGCAGCATGATGGCGTGGTGACGGTGATGGTGATGCTATCTCCACAGGGTTTCGTCTAAGCACTACGAAAATATGACCGGGGGTGTAAACGGTGGAAGGGGCGCCACACACGGCTAAGACAATGTTGTGTTGTGCTAGGCGCCCCCTCCCATATAAATATATATAGGTGGGGGAGGGAGGAGATAGCCTGGAGATGCCCCAAGTGGGTCTGAATCCCATTTGGGGTCCTGCCCCAAGCCGCGCCCCCTGCCATGTATGAGTGTGGGAGGAAGGCAGGGGAGGGTGCCCCCCCTTTCCTTTCTCACCTGAGGAGGGAAAGGCGGGAGGGGCCACCCCTCCCCTTTCCTTTCCCTAGGGCCGGCCGGCCAAGGAAGGAGCGCACCAGCCCCCTAGTGGGTTGGTCTCTCCCCCCTTTGGCCCATTAGGCCCATACACTTACCGGGGGTGTTCGGAACCCCTTCGAGTGACCCGATGACTACCCGGTTCACTCCGAAACTATTCCGGTGTCCGAATATCATTGTCATATATATCAATATTTACCTCTCAACCATTTCGAGACTCCTAGTCGTGTTTGTGATCTCATCCGGGACTCCGAGCAACATTTGGTCACCAAATCATATAACTCATATAACACTATATCCTCAACAAACGTTAAGCGTGCAGACCCGATGGGTTCGAGAATTATGTGGACATGACCGAGGCACATCTCTGGTCAATAACCAATAGCGGAACCTGGATGCCCATATTGGCTCCTACATATTCTACGAAGATCTTTATCGGTCGAACCTTATGACAACATATGTAATTCCCTTTGTCTATCGGTACGTTACTTTGCCTGAGATTCGATCATCGGTATCTTCATACCTAGTTTAATATCGTTACTGGCAAGTCTCTTTACTCATTGCGTAATACATCATCTTGCAACTAACTCATTAGTCACTTTGCTTGCAAGGCTTCTTATGATGTGTATTACCGAGAGGGCCCAGAGATACATCTCTGATACTCGGAGTGACAAATCCTAATCTCGTTCTACGCCAACTCAAAAAACACCTTCGGAGATACCTGTAGAGCATATTTATGATCACCCAGTTACGTTGTGACATTTGATAACACACAAGGTATTCCTCTGGTATCCAGTAGTTGCATAATCTCATAGTCGGAGGAATATGTATTTGAAAGGAAGAAAGCAATAGCAATAAACTGAACGATCAATATGGTAAGCTAACGGATGGGTCTTGTCCATCACATCATTCTCCTAATGATGGGATCCCGTTATCAAATTACAACACATGTATATGGTTAGGAAACCTTAATCATCTTTGATCAACGAGCTAGTCTAGTAGAGGCTTACTAGGGACATGGTATTTGTTTATGTATTCACACGTGTATTTAAGTTTCTGATCAATACAATTCTAGCATGAACAATAAACCTTTATCATGAATAAGGAAATACAAAATAACAACTTTATTATTACCTCTAGGGAATATTTCCTTCACATCTTGTAGCTGGTAGTACTACCACTCGTTTCTTCACATTATATACGTACAGTATATGATATGGCCAACATCATATAGGGAACAGTTGGCTATACTATTAACCATGCTCTAAGCATGCCACATACGCAAAACACTTAAATGAGATATGTAATTCTAGAAAAACTTAAATGTGAGAAGTTTACCCAAATCATGAAGGACTTTAGTTGTCAAAGAATTAAACAGGTATGCTAATTTCTTTAATAGACTTTAGCACCCCATCTAAGCATGTACTAGCTTTTTAATAGTACTATATGCATAATTTAGCGACGAGCGCTCTCTATGGCCCTGTTTGGATCCAAGGGTTAGACTTAGTTTGAGCTAGTTTGTGCTCGAATAGCCCTAAAGTATCCAAACATGAGGGCTAGTTTGAGCTAGTTGCATCTAACCCACCCTAGAGGTGCTAATTGGAGCTAGTTCTCCTAGTGCATTTATTGTCAATCTAACCCTGTCATCCAAACACCTCTTTGACTAGAGTTAGTTCAGGGCTAGTCATGAGCTAGAAACTAACTCTAACTTCTAGCTAAGTTAGAGTATCCAAACAACGCCTATATGTACCACCTTTTTCTTTAATTTCATCTTGTTAGTTTTGCTCCATGGCGCAATCCATTGATACTACTATTGTACAAAAGTACATTTAAAATGCTAGAGGGAGGGGCAGTTGAGGGAGTCCTGGATTAGGGAGTCCTCGAATAGCCGGACTATATACTTTGGCCGGACTGTTGGACTATGAAGATATAAGATTGAAGACTTCGTCCCGTGTCCGGATGGGACTCTCCTTTGCGTGGAAGGCAAGCTTGGCGATTCAGATATGTAGATATCCTCCCTTGTAACCGACTCTGTGTAACCCTAGCCCCTCCGGTGTCTATATAAACTGGAAGGTTTTAGTCCGTAGGAAAACAACAATCATACCATAGGCTAGCTTCTAGGGTTTAGCCTCTCCGATCTCGTGGTAGATCAACTCTTGTAATACTCATATCATCAAGATCAATCAAGCAGGAAGTAGGGTATTACCTCCTTCGGGAGGGCCCAAACTTGGGTAAACATTGTGTCCCCCGCCTCCTATTACCATCCGCCTTGGACGCACAGTTCGGGACCCCCTACCCGAGATCCACCAGTTTTGACACCGACATTGGTGCTTTCATTGAGAGTTCCACCGTGTCGTCATCATAAGGCTTGATGGCTCCTTCGATCATCGGCAATGATGCGATCCGGGGTGAGGTTTTCCTCCCCGGACAGATGTTCGTATTCGGCGGCTTCGTACTACGGGCCAACTCGCTCGGCCATCTAGAGAAGATCGAGAGCTACGCCCCTAGCCACCAGGTCAGGTTTGGAAGCTTGAACTATACCGCCGACATCCACGGCGACTTGATCTTCGACGGATTCGAACCCATGTCAGGTACGCCGCACAGTCACGATGAGCATGATTTAGCTTTGCCATCGGACAGTGTTCGGGAGATCACACCTGTAACTACTCCGGCCCTCAATCCGGAACAGATCGCGCCGTCCGAGGACGGGTGGATGGACCCCGCCACGGAGGCCGCACACTCAACGCCGATAGAGCCGAATACTGACTTCACCTCCTATGAGACCTATGTTGCCGGGCACTCGGATTCGTCCCCAGCCACAGACTCTGAACCGCTCGCGTCCGTGCCCATCCAATCTTATTGGGCACCGACCATGGAGTTCACCTCCACGGATATCTTTTAGCACTCACCCCTATGAAACATTTTAAACTCATTACGGTCTCTCTCCTTGTCAGGAGACCCTTGGCCGAACTATGTCCGGCTCGAGTGGGAAGCGGACGGCGAAGAAATTCGTTCCCCACCCACCACCCACTTAGTAGCCACTATCGACGACCTAACCGACATGCTCGACTTCGACTCCGAAGACATCGACGATGTGGACGACGATGCGGGAGACGAACAGGAACCACCGCCCACAGGGCGCTGGACTGCCACCTCATCGTATGATATATACATGGTGGACACCCCCAAAGAAAGCGATGGCAATAAGGCAATGGAGGATAATCCCCCCGAGAAGCAATCCAAGAACCAGCATCATAGGTGCCGCTCTAAGCCCCGCCATAGCAAAAACAACGATTCCGGCACTGGAGACAATAACACTGCAAATAGTGCCGAAGACGAAGACAATCCCCTCCAGCCAGGCTTCGAGCAGGAGTATGGGCAAGCCAGCCCCAAGGAACAGGCAGAAGATGGAGAATCAGAGGATGACAATTACATGCCTCTCTCCGAAGACGAGGTGAGCCTCGGCGACGAAGAATTTATCGTGCTTGAGGATCCCGTCGAACAGGAGAGCTTCAAGCGCCGGCTTATTGCCACAGCAAAAAGCCTGAAGAAAAAGCAACCACAACTTCAAGCTGAGCAAGACCTGCTAGCGGATAGATGGACTAAGGTCCTGGTAGCCGAGGAACACGAACTCGAGCGCCCAATCAAAAGTTTCCCAAAGCGCAGGTTGCTACCCCAACTTGAAGAGGAAGCATTAAAGCATGCGCTTCCAGCGTATGATGCGGCAAACCGGCCACCTTGTGGCCGGGACAAAGTGGCATATAAGCCCGAAGTCCAGCCCGCACCCCGTGGCCAGTCAAACAAAAACAGCAAGGCCTGGGGTAACACGCAGGACCTGCGAGATGTGTTGGAAAACAAAGCAGGACTCAAAAGATCGATCTTCGGATCACGAGGGCGTGCCGCAACACATGACAACGACCGTCATGCCGGATATACCAAAAGCAAATCCGGGTGGGCCGAACACAGCAGACAAGATTCATACGAACTGCGTCGTAACATAGCCCGGCACAAAGGCGCCGCACACTCCCTATGCTTCACTGATGAAGTAATGGATCATGAATTCCCAGAAGACTTTAAACCCATGAACATTGAATCATACGATGGTACTACTAACCCCGCGGTATGGATCGAGGATTTCTTCCTCCACAATCACATGGCCCGCGGGGATGATCTACACGCCATCAAGTATCTCCTGTTGAAACTCAGAGGACCGGCTCGGCATTGGATGAATAGCTTGCCAGCAAACTCCATCGGAAGTTGGGAGAACCTGGCATACGCATTCCTATATAACTTCCAGGGCACATATGTGTGACCACCGGATGCTGATGATTTGAGTCACATAACACAACAGCCCAGAGAGTCAGCCAGGAAATTCTGGACCCGGTTCCTAACCAAAAAGAACCAAATTGTGGACTATCCGGATGCCGAAGCCCTAGCGGCCTTTAAAGATAACATCCGTGATGAGTGGCTCGCCCGACATCTCGGCAAAGAGAAGCCAAAGTCCATGGCAGCCCTCACGACACTCGTGACCCGCTTCTACGCGGGCGAGGATAGCTGGTTGGCTCGTAGCAACAACACAGCAAGCAACACTGGCAAATCAGAGGCCAGAGATAGCAACAGCAAACCCCGGCGTAACAAACACAAACGCCACAAACATGGTGAAAGTGCCGAAGACACGGCAGTCAATGCCGGATTTAATAGCTCTAATTCCGGTCAGCGGACAGGGCCACTAAAAAATGACAATTCGGGTCCGTCTAGTTTGGACTGCATACTCGACCGTCCATGCCATATTCATGGCAAACCAGGAACACCAGCCAATCATACCAACAGAGAATGTTGGGTCTTCAAACAAGCTGGCAGGTTAGGCGCCAAAAACAAAGATAAGGGGTCTCAAAGCGATGACAGCAACGACGAGCCCTGATCACCGAATAGAGGAGGACAAAAGAAATCTCTCCAGCAAATCCAAACGGTGAATATGGTAAACGCCACCAACACTCCCAACACGGACCGGATGCACACCCTTAGGGATGTCGACCTAATGAAACCAGTCAGCCCACAATACAAACTAGGGCCGATCACCTTCTACCAAATGGATCGTCCGGTCAACACCAGTCACGGCAATCCAGCCGTACTAGTCCTCGACCCAATAATTGACGGGTTCCACCTCACACGAGTCCTTATGGACGGAGGCAGCAGTCTAAATCTGCTTTACCAGGACACAGTGCGCAAGATGGGCATCGATCATTCGATGATCAAACCCACTAAAGCCACCTTTAGAGGTATTATACCAGGCGTGGGGGCCAGCTGTACCGGCTCCATCGCCATCGAGGTAGTCTTCGGATCACCAGACAATTACCGCATCGAAGAGTTAATCTTCGACACTGTCCCCTTTTGCAGTGATTATCAGGCACTGCTAGGGCGAACTGCGTTCGCTCGATTCAACACGGTGCCACATTATGCCTACCGTAAACTCAAGATGCCTGGTCCGCACGGCATCATCACGGTTAATGGCGAGTCCGAACTCTCCCTCAGTACCATACACTACAAAAAAGACACATCCATGACATTTTGGGCTGAACGAAATTTTTTTCTGTCATACATATGACACTTCTATGACGATAATTGTGATAAAACCCGGTATCATCATAGATGTGGTGGTCTCCTACTTCTATGACAAAAAATCATGACAGAAAATGGGCTTTTCGTCCTGGGCAGGCCGGAGATGCAGCTGCATGACATTCTTTGGGCCATCCATGACGAAAAAAACCGTGGTAGAAGCAAGGGCGAGGAAAATTTTGGGGAGTTCCCGATTACGGTGGGAGGTCGGGGCCGACCGATGCACGTTTCTCTCGTACACGTACGCGCGTGTGTGTGAGGCGTTGGCTCTAACTGAACCCGAGCGAGGCGTTGGGCTCTAACTGAACACAAGCGATAGCACTGCAGCTATGCGTTACTGAACCCGAGCGATCGATTGATGGCTGTTAACTGAACCAGATCGAGTGATTCCTTCGCTACTGCTGCTAACTGAAGCCGATCGATGGGATGAACAATGAACGTTGCAGGGGGGGTTGGATGAACAGTGAGTGGTGGCGTTGCCTCTGGATGAACAGGACCCCATGGTGTGGTGGAGGGCTGGATAAATAGTAGATGGTGGAGGGGTGCCCGTGGAGGGGTGGATGAACAGGACCCGGTGGCGTGGAGGGCTGGATGAACAGTAGACGGTGGAGGGGTGGTTGAACAGGACCCCGTGGTGTGG
>NC_057800.1:242606524-242684551 GCF_018294505.1 Triticum aestivum
TGGATGAACAGTAGACGGTGGAGGGCTGCCCGTGGAGGGGTGGTTGAACAGGACCCCGTGGTGTGGAGGGCTGGATGAATAGTAGACGGTGGAGGGGTGGTTGAACAGTAGCCGGTGGAGTAGCGCGCGGTGAAGGCTGGATGAACAGGAGCCCGTGGAGGCTGAATGAATAGGAGCCCGTGGAGGCTGGATGAACAGGAGCCCGTGGAGGCTGGAGGAGGTCGACGGTGGAGATGAACAGTATCCCATGGAGTCCCGTTTTGCGGTACACCACACCCCTCCCGATGAACAGGACCCCCGTTTCGACCATAGCGCTCCAACACAAGTCCGTTTCCTCCATTTTGTGGTACACCACACCCCTCCCGATCAACAGGACCCCCATTTCGACCGTAGGAGGTCCGTTTCCTCCATTTTGCGGTACGCCAGACCCCTCCCGATGAACAGGATCCCGTTTTGAACGTGGCCGGTCGAACACAAGGCTGTTTCCTCCGTTCTGCGGTACGCGATGCCTCGTTTCCATCGCCTGTTCCATCCAAGCCCTCCCGATGAACATGACGCATTCCGTTGCCTCCCCATGAACACGACGCATTATGTTGCCTCCCCATGAACACGATGCATTCCGTTGCCTCCCCATGAACACGATAACGACGTTGTTTCTCCGTTCCGACCCATCCATGTACACGAGCCCTAGCCGTACGTATGCGCGAGTAGGCGGTCGAGACCCCGCCCGTATGTACACATACGTGGCCGTATTTTCTTTCTTGCACCCCGGCCGCTATACATACGTGTAAATGCTACGTGCGCGCCTCTACTATGACACGCGCACGCCTCTACATCGACCAGTATGTACGTACACATTTGCGACCAGAATGACAACGCTACGTAAGCTTCGACCAGGTGGGTCCCAATTGTCAGGCACTTCCTTGCCTGCAAAGATGTAGCTGGTCGGTCCCAGCAGTCAGGGGGCGACTCATTTTTTTTTGCCCGGACGCACTTCCTTGCGTGCGAAGATGTAGCTGGTGGGTCCCAGCAGTCAGGGGGAAACGTTTTTTTCGCAAAATACAGTGGCCCGTCCGGTGGGTCCCAGCTGTTAGGTGGAGGAATCATTATTTTCCACGTAATAAGGAAGCACTTCCTTGCTGCAGCCGTGGACCCAGCTGTCGGCCTCTCCTCGTACAGTCCACGTCCGATGGAAGTCGTTCCTTGACCATGTTGACCACGCCGCGCCGAGAGCACCAGGGCGGTGGACGACGGCGAGGCCTAGGAAGGGGACGACACGGAGGTAGGGAAGACTCGGCAGTTGTTTCCCACGCGGAGGGGAGTACGACTATACGAGGGTTTACTGGTTCGTCTGCCGCCGCCAGAGAATAACAGCAGGTGTGGGTGAGTAGAGGGATGGCTAGGCCAGCGATGGGAGTACGATCGGGCGGTGAGACCTGCGCGGCAGCACAGCCGGCCGCAAGGAGGAGGGAGCAGGCAGTCCCGCTGGCACTTGTTTGAGCGGCTGGAGTAGGAAGAGCAGAGATTGAAGAAGCACGACGGCCGTTGGATGGGCATCCAACAGGCAGTGCTTGTGCGTCAACCTTTATTTTCGGAAAGCCTCAAATTTGTGGAAAACAACATACAGCCCATCTGCCATTATTTCAAATAATTTACAACCCATTTGCTAATTCTTAAGATTTTTTTTGGAGCCCATATTCTTTTTGTTAGCATTACAACCCATATTGTGGCAACGGTTAAAAAATATACGAAATTTTTCATATTTCGGTGCGTTCCGAACTGTTTTTAATCCCGAAATTTCAAATCACATTCAAACTGATTTTAAAAATAAATGTATATCAATATAAAATCCAACAAATTCTACATGCATAAAAATTAATGTAATTTAAAATCTTGAAATGCAAAAAAAGATATTTGAAACTAATTGTCGGTTTGATGTGTTTTAAAAATGTACAACCCATTTCTCATTACTGATGGGCCATTTCCTCGGCCAGCCGAATGAAAGCTCTCCTCGTCTTGAAAGATATGCAGCCCAACAGGCCTGACAAAGCGACTTACTTGGCAAATCACAAAAAAAAACTGGGTTGTGGCCGTGGACCCAGCTGTCAGCCTCTCCACGTATAGTACTCTTTCGATGGAAGTCGTTCCTTGACCACGTTGACCACACCGCACGGAGAGCACCACGGCAGTGGACGACGGCGAGGCCTAGGAAGGGGACGACGCGACAGTGGAAGCCCGCGCGGAGAGGACTACGAGGGTTCACTGCTTCAGCTGCGGTGTGAGGCTGCCGTCGCCGCAGGGCCTGGCCAGCGGTGGTAATAGTAGGGGGCGGTGAGGCCTCTACGGCAGCACAGCCGGCCACGGGAGGCAGGAGCATGCGGCACGACCAGCGTTGCTTTGGGCGGCTGGAGCAAGAAGACCAGAGGTTGAAGAAGCACTACGGTCGTTGGATGGACATCGTACGGTCACTGGAGCTAGAATCGTTCATATTGACTAAGTTGACAAACCCCTTCGTCCCCGTCAACTTATTAGGCCCACAAGTCAGCCCCCCAGCAAGGTGGGTCCCAGCTAGCCGGGGTAGTATTCATTTTTTGTGCGTAATAAGGAGGCACTTCCGGTGGGTCTGAGCTGACAGCGGGGGGAACGTTTTTTCGCGAAATTCGGTGGCCCGTCCGATGGGTCCCAGCAGTCAGGGGGAAACAATTTTTTCGCAAAATACTGGTGGCCCGTCTGGTGGGTCCCTGCTATTAGGTGGAGGAATCATTATTTTCCGCATAATAAGGAGGCACTTCCTTGCAGCCGCCGTGGACCCAGCTGTCAGCCTCTCCACATACAGCCCACGTCCGATGGAAGTCGTTCCTTGACCACGTTGACCATGCCACGCCGAGAGCACCAGGGCGATGGACGACGGCGAGGCATAGGAAGGGGACGACGCGGAGCCGGTGAAGACGCGGCAGTGGATGCCCACGTGGAGAGGAGTATGAGGGTTCACTCGTTCGGCTGCGGTGTGAGGCTGTCGTCGCCGCAGGGCCTGGCCATCGGTGGGAATAGTAGGGGCGGTGAGGCCTCCGCGGCAGCACAGCTGGCCACGAGAGGCAGGAGCAGGCGGCACAACCGGCACTGCTTTGGGCGGCTGGAGCAAGAAGACCAGAGGTTGAAGAAGCACTACGGCTGTTGGATGGACATCGTGCGGCCACTGCAGCTAGAATCATTTATATTGACTAAGTTGGCAAAGCCCTAGGTACGTCAACTTAGTAGGCCCACAGGTCAGCTTCCGAAACTGTGTGCCCCAGATGTCAGGGGGAGGAATCATTTTTTGGGAGGGTGAAGGTAGAATATCCGAGATTGAAGAAGAAGCACGGCATCCGTTGGACGGACATCCAACGGCCACTGCTGCTAGAACCGTGTGTTGACTATAAGTTGACAAAGCCTTGCATATGCGTCAACTTTGTTTTTTTAGGGGACGCATCAACTTAGTAAGGCCAGAAGTGTGTGGCAGAGAACTTATAGCCCATTTGAGATTTGTAAGAATGTGTAGCCCATTTCTGAATTCTAATTGAATTTACTACAGCCCATTTACAGTTTGTTAAAAGTATAGCCCATTTCAACCAACCGTTCAACACAGAATTCAATAAAATTTCCCACATTTTGATGGGATCCGAAATATTTTTATCCCGAAATTTCTAGTCAGATTAAATACAATTTCAATATAAATTTATATTACGTAAAAATCCAACGAAACATTACGCTCGCAACAATTAATGAAATTAAAATTTTCAATATCCAAAAATAATATTTTATAAAGTAATCACGTGTTTGGTGCATTTTTTTAAAGTTACTGCCCAATTTTTATAATTACATCCCATTTATTATTTCTTAAAGTCCATTTTCTTGTTAAGCCTAATGGATCCCTCCTAGGAAAGATTTGCAGCCCAGCGGGGCGGAGAATAACAACTTGACCTTGCTTGGGTATTCCTAAAAAAAGTATAGCTGGGCTAGCCATTTTTAGCTTGAAAAAAATTAATATCTGGGCTGGATATCTGGCCTGGGCTAGACAGGCCACAGCCTGCCTAGTTAATACCTGCAGCGATGTTTTCGTTGTTGTTTAGAGGATAAAAATTAATATCTGGGCTAAACATCGAAAAACTCTGAAGTGCTCACACCTAAAAAAACACAAATACTGCTCGAGCTGCTTGGTCCCAGCTGTCGGCCGCTTCTTGTGCAATTCTCTCATTTATTGACTACTACATAGGTTGACAATGGTGTGGGACCGTGATGTCAGGAAACCAGGGGGAAGCAAAATAAACTACTCCAGCGAGCGCTTCCACCTCTGCCTCGTTGTCTCCCGTGGAAACCCCTTTCCTCCCTTTTTTTGCTCAGGTAAGGACCAATGCATGCAGCACATCCATGTGGTTATTAGGCAAGAAATAAAAGTGCTTTGCATGCTATGAATTACGATGGCCTGCATGGGTAGCTAATAAGGCATCCTCTTAACTGCTGTGATTAAATGTTGTGTTTAGAAGAGAGAAATATTCTTATTTTCCACCAATCTGCTTGCACCTAGGTCGTGATGCACCTTCTAATACGACTTATTCACTTAGACGGAGGGAGTGTAGTTTTATACATATATATATATATAATAAGGAGGCACTTGCGTACGTGAGGCTATGGACCTGGTGGGTCCCCATTGTCATCCTCTCCAAGTAAAGTCATCTCCTCGCCCGCGCGCGCTTTCCGCCCGAAACAGTCAGCGCCGCCCGCCCCGCTTCCCGGTGCAGGTGATTGCTCCACCTTCAAACGACACAAGTGCCGCCCGTCCGTCCATCTGCCACCCACATTAATGATACGCGGTTGCCGAGGCGGCTACTCCGGCGCCACACGTCCGTCCCTCCGCCCGCCCACAATTGCTATATAAACTGCTGCGCCGGCCATAGCCGCAATCATCCACATCCGTTCCCTTTCTCCTATCCACACCACTACTTCCCACCATGGCTTCCTCGCGCTCCAGCGCTCTTCGGGACGGGCGGACGATGGACCACAAGGAGATGGCAGCCATTGCTGCCGACCGGCTGGCCGGCAGGCAGACGAAGGACGACGACGTCCCAATGGAGAACATGGTAGTCGATGATCCGGTGCCAACCCCCTCCTCCGCGCCATCCTCGCCGGTGCATTGCACCATGACCATCGGCGAGGCCCGTGCCCAATATATGGACAGTGTGAGGCAGATGCATCAGGAGCAGTTCCGGGAGGCGCAGGCCGACGCCGCCTACAACCACCATCTCCTCCAGGAGCACCTGCAGGCGGAGGAGCATATTGCCGCGGAGCGGGCGGAGCAGGAGGCGCTGCTCGACTCGTAGCGCTCCGCCCGCAAGTGCCGCCTCGAGCGCTGGGGGTACCGCATGCAGGTGGCGGAGGCTGCAGCCGCCTAGAAAGAGGCTAGCAAAGAGGGCGATGAAGCAGGCGAGCCGCTGTTTGGCGAGACCGAGGACGAATCAGAGGACAATGCCGGCTCCGACGAGTCCCCGCTCCGCTGGTGTCGACGAGGCCCTGCTCCGCCAAGGCCCCGCGGTGCCAACAACGAGGCAGAGGACACCGCTGGCTCCGCCGAGGCCTCGCCCCGCCAACAACGAGGCAGAGGACATCGCCGGCTCAGCCGAGGCCCCACCCTGCCAGCAATGCGGGGGAGGATTTCCACCGCTTCGCTGAGGCGCCGCCCGCCGGCAACGAGACAGAGGACATCGCCGGCTCCGCCGAGGCCCGCCCCGCTGCCAACGAGGCCGCGCCACATAGAAAACGAGGAAGAGTAGAACACGGTAGGTCGCCTCCACACGGGTCCAAGTAAGGCCACCGCTGCTACCCTCCGGTTGAAGCCAAGCTAGGTGGGTTGACCATTGATGGCTGGTTAGCTTCTTGGCGGCGACGTGGAGTCGGGGAGTTCTGCTGGAGAATAACATTGCTTCTACTTAACTACTGGTGCAGTTGGCTGGCTGACACGTGGGCCCAACAGGCCACATGTCAGTTATGCAACTACACTTGTAGTTAAGTCACTAAAGCTTCTGTTCGGCTCAACGGGACACAGGTGGGTAGCTTCGGTTAATTAATTATACCTCCAGCGCACCCCTTTTTAGTTGAAGAATGTATGAAATGTAATGAAATCTGGCATGTTTATATGAAATCTGACCGTGTATGAATGAATTTATTTCGATTAGTTCAAATTCCTGTATCACTGGCATTGGATGAACATGCAAAACAGTACATACTAGCATTATTCCCAGGGTGATCACCTCGTTTGCAGCAGTTTCACATGTACTCCCTCCGGTCCTTTCTAGTCTGCATACAAGTTTTGTCTGCAGTCAAAGTATCTCAACTTTGACAAATGTTATACAAAAAAGTATGCACTTTCACAACATGCGAAGTAAAAAGGAACAGAAGGAGTACAGAGAGCTTGAGCAGCTTTTTAGCATTTATGTACATTGCAATCAAACACACAGGCCTGGCAATTCATAGAGAACATTCAAAACAATCGATGATTATGCATCTCAGCGACTCACATGTCGGAGGCAATATTTACTTCACAACTAAAGAATAAAGAAAAAATTGATCGAGCTGCTAACAGCAAAGGGCGTCCCATTCGAAAATATCAAACGCACGTCTTGCTAAAATCAATGAGCAAAATTTGACAAGGTTGTCCCATTCCAAAATATCAAATGCCTACGATTGTGGAATGGGCAGGGTTTGCCATCAATTTGGACATTGACATGGCACCTTTTTGTGCAGTTCCACCAAAATCAACCAAATTCACGCGTAGCTTGTATGATTTCGCCCTTATATGTTGCAATGCCTTGAACTTATCGGCACCTCCTTTCTTGTGGTGGAAATGAATGATTCGATGTATTCATGAACATTTTGTGCAGTTCCCATTGAAATCAAGTTGAGCACCCCTGTTTACACAAATACAAAAAAGTGATTAGTATAGAGCAAACTGTACTATGAATTGACAGTTTGAACAGGCACATACATGGTCCATGTAGAGCACAATTTTAGAAAAATGGAACTCACCAGAAAGAATCCTAGAACAACATTGTACTCGCGCATCACAGCAAAAGAATGGAGATTTTGTCAGTCCTTCTGAGCTGAAGTTAGTTTGATCTTGTGGGGAGTAATGTAACCATCCTTCAACTGCTCCTTCGGATGATAAGATAGACAGGGCTTCTTCATCCTGGCATAATCGGAACTAGTCACTTCACGTACTCCATATTCTTCTTCAGAGGAAGATGATCCTCTTGTGCAAAGAAAAGAGGACTACTAAATGCTAGCATCACTGTTTGCTCGAAAAAAAGGAAAGGAAATATTTAAAATAGCACAGATGAAGCACTTCTCAAGGACAATACCACTTTTTCATGACAGTATCTAAACAGTAGCACAACACCAATAGAGATGACAAAGCTCAATCATATGGATGAAATCAGTGGGCGAGTACCAACCTTTGTCAGGAGGCTTCTTGTGTAGAGCATACAGATGAAGCAATTCTACGGAACCATCTGTTGCTATCTACGGTGGTGGCCATGCTTACTATATACTCCTCGATTAGTTTAATGGTTCCAACATCTTCTTGTGGAGTTCCACTAAAATATATGGTATCTTCAAAGAAGATCCATGTTTGCACAAGTAGAGATAATTACATATTACATTAAGAGTGGCATCAAATCAGTGGCAAAACAATTGCTCATTCCAGCCATAGCAATAAATTAAGATGCAAAACTATATCATTACTTGTGTTATCACAGTTCCAGTGCTTCATTACAGCACTGGGAGTTGATTTTTGTTTTTCTTCCCCTTGTTCTTCCCCTTCATCACTTGGTTCAATAACAAACAAGCTTCGCCTTCAATGTAAGATTTGGCATGTCAATTAGGGAGCACAAGTATAGTACTGAACTTAATTTTCTGATGGAAGTGGCAAAATACAGGCCAGCAGTTCTGAAATATCCTTATCTTACCTCAATGGGATATTACGATGCACATATAGATTGGAAGTCTTGTCTCCATTTGTGCAGTTCACTAAAATCAAGCAACATTATCGTACAAGTAGCACAACATATGAATGCACATTGCAGAATCATGTGAATGAAGGCTAGTACTGACCTCTCATGATGCGGAATTCAAACAACTCACAAGAAGAAGATCTGAACCAAATTCGCCTTAACAGATAGGAAGTAAGATCTCCTCTTGTGCAGTTCCACTAAGATCAAGCAATCAAGCAACATTGTCGGTGTGACATTTTGGTTGAACTGCACAAAACACTCTTAAAACAAAAGTGTTTTGTGTAGTGCAACAAAAGGTCACAATGGCAACAAGGTGAAGCAGATAACCCTGTTTACACAGAGGTGCAAAGGAAACAATTAGTGGTCAATAACGATGGATGACATAGAAGCCAACAAAAAGAAGCATCTACCTTATCTAAATGGGAAAGAAAGCAAGACAATAGCATTTCTCAAACAGTGGCATTGATTAATATTAACAACATCTAATGAGTTGCACGGGACAGTGGACGCACCAGCACCATGTGCATCTACCGATGTACTGTGGTCATGCATAGTCTGTTGCAACAAAGAACAAACAACCAAGGAGCATATTTGTGTTGGTCCCAGTTTTGTTATCTTTAGACGCCTTTCCCTATGTGAGCGCAGCAAATCTAGTCCTGCTCAAACTCTACAGCCTTGTCCCTTCCTTTCCTTTTTGAACTAGTACTTTCGCCCCTTCCTTTCCTCTTTGAACCACGTCCTAGATTTATGCGATACAACTTTCCCCACTACTTTACCCCATTCCTTTCCTCTTTGAACCACGTCCTAGATTAATGCTATACAACTTTCCCCCTTTGTTTCCTCTTTGAACCACGTCCTAGATTCATGCTATATACAACTTTTCCCACTACTTCCCCCACTCCTTTCCTCTTTGAACCACGTCCTAGATTCATGGTATACATGCAGCTAGAGCAGTGCATGTGGAGTAAGAAAATTATACCTTAAGGTTCTTGGGGCGTGATTCGGTGGGCGACGGGACGACGGCGAAGAAGAAGGGGTCGGAGGCCCTCCCGCGCCGCCACTGGGTGGAAAGTGAACAGCTGCGCCGGTAGTCCCTCGCCGACGGCAACAGCGTTAAGCCTCCTTCCCTTCCCGGCAGACGGATCCTGCCGGCTCTTTGAGCAGCAGTGAGGGGAGAGAGAGGCCAACGAAGTCTTGTTTAGATCTGGAGAGGGCGAGAGAGTGTATATATATATATATATACTAGAGAGAGTGTGAAGCGTACAAACCCTAGAAAACATTTTGACCAGTCAAAGAATCCTCCTGGCACAAATTATGCTCAAATGTAGTTATTGAACTCGAGCCCTCAAGTTTGATGAGCGAACAGGCTAACCAGCTACACAACCCTCCCGTTATCTTCAACGAGAGGGAAATAACCTTTTATACATTCCTGCATTCGTGTGACAAGCATGCCGTGTTTTTTTGTGTGGGAGTCATTGGGATTTCAATCATAATCGTGTCATGTGGCTTTGGTGGTAAGACTATCCACAGTGGTGCAGAAATAATGCAGCCTTAGGCCCTATTTGGTTCAGCTTTTATCGACAGATTCCGCTGCCGCGCAGCAGAATCTAAACCAAAGGGCGAATCCAGCAGAATCCGATTCCAGAAATCCGCTGCCAAAATCTGAACCAAAAGCTGAAGCAGCTCAGGACGTGCTTTCCAAAATCTGGCTGCGGGCCAAAATCTGAAAAAGCTGTATCAGCTGGTTTGCCAAATGACCTACATCTTTTCCGCATCAGATTTTCCATAGTTGTTTTTCCACAGCAGATTTTTCACAGCTGCTTTTAGAAATCCACAGCCGAACCAAACAGGGCCTTAGTCACCTTACCTCTCTCCATGTAGTACGTTGGGTCCCACCAGTCAGAGGGTGAAACAAACAAATTAATAAGAAAAATTAAAAGCGTCAGCGGTGTATCTTACCTCACACATCTCGCTACTGCTCGGGACCACTGTCCAATTGATCCCTCTGTTCGCTCATGTACTATTTTAAGTGAATCCTTATTATAACATGCACACAAATTTTGGGCACTTGTATTCGACTTAAGTCAGTGTGCCACCGTATCTCGTATACTTACTACTCCCTTCGTCTAGGTGTAATAAGTCACGTTAGAAGGTGCAACAGGACCAAGGTGCGTGTGTGTGTGTGTGTGTGTTTAACACCATGTGTGTGTTAGAGAGAGCGACAGATCGACCTACTCCTACAGAGAGATGTTTTTTTGTAGTGTATGATTTTAGCTGCGAGAGTCAGTGCATCCTCTCGTTTCCTGGCGTGTCCGGTAGGGACATGCGGACAGCTGCCACGCCCGCTCCTGACCAGCCTGGCCCACCCAAAGCCCCTCCATCGCCCGCGCGCGCTTCCTGCCTGAAACGGTCAGCGCCGCTCCAAAGAATCGGTGCCGCATTCATGCCCGGGCAGAGCGGATGCGACCTCTCACTGGCGCAAGAGTGATGGTTGCTTCATCCGTCCAACTTACTGCTGGGTCTATGTGATTTGTCGGCTCATTGGTCTATGCAAAGAAGTAGAGAAATATCCACATGGAGTGATGTGGGCAGCTGGAGCAGTGGTGCAAGCCGGCTGTAAAGGGAGTTGTACCTGAGGGACGTAGCTCAACCTTGAGGAGGGCGGCGGGAGGTGGCAACTGCCCACGTCGCGGCAATGAGCAAGGGACTAAGGCAACCTCACCGGCTTTGTGAGAGAGAACAGCGGGGACCCCTGATCGGGACGTGCCAACAGTAGGTTTTCGCCGTCGGCGACGGCCACCGCATCTACACTAAGCATCCACCCCTTCCCCAAGCGGACGTGATCCATCGGGATGTTAGAGATGTGGCCACAATTGTTTTGTGCGAGAGAGTGTGAAGAGAGCAACCCCAGCAAGCAACCATGTAGGCTGGCACGTCCTGACTATGTATAGTGGAGCGGTTTCCTTTTCTCTCCATATGAACCTATCATATTGCGTACGTGCCACTGAAGAAAAAAACTTTATTTATAAATGACGCGGCACCTACTACTCGTTCTCCTATAACCTTGCGCTTGGCATCTCCAAAATATTAACCTTGCGATTGGCTCTTCGCCTCTTCGGGAAGTCGAGCAATAATGGGAGTGTAGTATATATCGTTCTGGCTATATGAGACCGAATGAATTGTTGCACGTTCACCACGTGGGCGAGGGTCGAGGGGCGAGGGAGAGTGCTACATACGGAGCAAAATGAGTGAATCTACACTCTAAAATACTGTCAGGACCCCGACTCAATGCCACATCGATCTAGCATGTAACACCTCATATCACTTTGCGGCCTCACGCACGGTATTCCCACGGGTGTCGCCTTACCTTTGCCCGGGACCGTTTGCGTCTTTTGGCACACGTATATGATAGTGTCGCTAGCATCCATATGATAAGGAGCCCGGGCTGACATGGCTAGTTGTAAACCCAAAGTGGCACAAACTTACAGGGACAAGCATCCATGACCCAACATCGAACGTGTCGGTCATCAGCGAGTGAATCCAGGCTGTAGCATTGGGCTAGTAGGACTCCGGTGAACCGGGCTGTAGCGGGCTAACAGGACTCCGGTGTTCATCTCGTGACATTTCCCCGAAGGGACTGACACATGAACGAGGAAGGACACATGCCGGCCAGCCTAAGTGTTCCGGAGCAGTAGCAAGCTACCATGGCTCAGTGGAAACACCAGGAGACATTTCCCGGTAAGAGAGGCTACCAAGGATAAACAACTAGGTTGTCAGATCCCACACATACCAAGCATTTCAATAACATACACACAATATGCTCGATATGTGCAATACAACATGGCATCACAAAATGACTCTACGACTCAAGTAATTTATTCAATAGGTTCCGAGGAGCGAGATATTACAAACAGGGGTCCCATGACCCAACACTCAGAGCATATAAATCAAAGCACAAGCGGAAGCTTAACATGTCTGAGTACAGACATCTATAAATGAAAAAGGCTGAGAAGCCTGACTATCTATCAGATCCTGTCGAGGGCACAAGATCGTAGCTGAGGTATCAAGCTAAACGTCGAAGTCCACGCGGAACTACTAGCGAGACCGAAGTCTCTCTGCAAAAACATAAAATAGGCAAACGTGAGTACAAATGTACCCAGCAAGACTTACATCAGATCTAACTACATATGCATCGTTATCAACAAGGGGATGGTGGAGTTTGACTGCAGCAAGCCAGCTTTGACTCGGTGGCTAACCTGAACTACGACTGCAATGCAACTCTTTGAGGTGGCGCACACGAGTCCACATATTCACCATATCAATACACCACTATGGATCCGCTCTCGTCTCCCTACGAGAACGCCATCCATAGCACTCACGCTTATCTTGCGTATTTTAGAGTATCCACTTTCACTTGTCTATGAACTGATATAAGCAACCCAGAAGTCCTTTTCCGCGGACACGGCTATTCGAATAGATAATGTTAACCCTGCAGGGGTGTACTTCTTCACACACGCTCTCACCACTTACCGCCGTTTACACGACATGTACTCGGCAACCTTCAAGCGGAAGCCCAACGTGGGTGTCGGCCACGGCCTACCTAAACACTCAAGTCTCTAGTCCAGGTTTATCGCCTATTCGGGTTCCATCCATGAGGAGATCCGGCCGGAGTTTCGCTCACAGCCCCAAACGATGTGAACAGGGTTCCGAGACACCAAACGGGCGCCCGGTTTACCCGGCCACGTGCCTACCGCATCACAGCCCACCCCTACGGTCAGCGCTGCGCACGGCCTCCAGCAGACTACAAACACCAGAAACTACTTGCAACTCCTGGACAGAGGACAAGGGTGATTAAGAAGCCGAGAGGGTCCATTGGTTTCGGGCCCAATGCGTGGTAGTAGCTGAATCATGGATCACAAACACAGAACTCAGTTCCTGAGGACGGCTGCAATGAGACAACCCACCATGTTCTCCTACATGGCCTCTCACCGCTACCTTTACCAAATCGTGTTCACACACTTAGCTCACACACAGTAGGACATGTTCATACACCTCTGATTCATCCCGGATGAATCAGACCTGACACAACTCTAAGTAGTAGCAGGCATGACAAACAAGCATGAATGAGTAGGCACAACAGGGCTCAAACAACTCCTACTCATGCTAGTGGGTTTCATCTATTTACTGTGGCAATGACAGGTCATTCAAAGGATAAAGGGGTTCAGCTACCGCAACAAGTAACAGATGAATCGGTGTTGTCCTAATGCAGTAAAAGAGAGCAGGAGCGAGAGAGTGGGATTTTATCGGAATGAACAAGGGGGTTTTGCTTGCCTGGCACTTCTGAAGATAACATTGAGTCTTCATCAGTGTCAACGATCACATCGCCGGTACATGTCTATCGAGAGGGGACAATTACCGGCAAACAAGGAAGAACACAATCAATGCAATGCGACAATATGATGCATGAATGTGACATGGCAATATGATGTGATTTGAGCTAATGCAACTAGCAACAGATTAAATGAAGTTGGTTTGAATACAAGATTCAAATTCAAACTCCATATGTGATTATTCAAATGCCATTTAATTGATTTGTGCTAAACAGCAGCTATAAGTTGTTCTAACATGCATGAAAATGGTACAGATGGATTCCTTGAATTTTTCTGATAATTTTTCATATATAAATTATTTAATTTGGAGTTACGGTTAATTTTCTATGATTTATTGAAGTTTATACAATTTTCTGAAATTTCCTGAATAATAATAAATCCAGAAAATACTTATTGCGTTAGCATTGCGTCACTATGACGTCAGCAGGTCAACAGACGCTGCTGCTGGTCAAACCTGACCAGTGGGGTCCACTGGTCAGTGACTGGGGCTGGTTAGTGCCGCTGACGGGTGGGCCCAGTCAACGGCCACGTCAGCACGGTCAACTGACGCGTGGGGCCACTGCAATTAGACTAAACTAAACAGAAAAAATATACTAATCCTAATTAGGCGCAGGGGCCCACATGGTAGTGGCTCATAGGGTGATTAGCCCCTAACTAAGTGGCCACATCGGCCCGCCGGAGTTTGGCCGGCGGTGACCACAGAGCACGGCGGGGGCACGCCGGACTTGCGCTAGGGGCATCGGATTCGCGCGCTGAGGGCACCGGGGCGTAGCCCGGGCTCTCCCGCATCTGATGGGGTAGGTGGGAGGCCGCGGGGACGCCGGGGCTTGTCGGAACGGAGCTCGCAGCGGCGCCGGAGTTCGGGTGGTAACGGGTTAGCTGCTGCGACATGCAAATGAGAGGGGGCTTGCGCTAGGAATGCTCTACGGAACGCTGCGAACGCGTTGGGCTCGCCGGGGTGACCAAATGGTCACCGGAGCTACATCGACGACGAGCTCGGGCGGCGGCATGCTACGGGCATCTATGAAATGGCGGCTACAGCGAGCGGCAAGCCACGGGGTTAGGGGCAAAACGTACAGGAGCTCACAGTGGTTCGGATGAGGTAGATGACGAGCTCGGGGAGGCGGAGACGACGGTGAATCGGCAGTGAAGATCCTCGGCGGCCGGCGATGGGGAAGACGGCGTGGGCGGCGATGCAGGGCTACCGGAGGGCCGTGGATCGGTGGGGAGGAAGAGGGGGTCGAGGCGGAGCCTTTGAGCGCATCGGCGAGGCTAGGGGGTGGCGGTGGCCGCGAGGGAGCTCGTCGGTGGCGGCGGCTCCGTTCGGGCGAGTGAGAGAGAGAGGAAGCAGAGGAGGGGGGGGAGAGTTCGGGAGAGTGAGGGAGTTCCAGGGGGTGGCGTGGCACGCATGGAGGCGTCTGGGGTGTCGAGGTGGAGCGGCAAGCAGGAGGTGGCCGGGGCGTGCGCCGGCGTGCGTCGGCCACGCGCCTGTGCCTACTGGCGCGAGGAGGAAGGCGACAGGGGGAGTGGAGATGGGCTGGGCCGTGCTGCTGGGCCAGGTGGGCTACCAGGTGAGCGCCAGGTAAGATCTTCTGCTCTCTCTCTCTTATTTCTATTTAATTCTGTTTTCTATTTTTTGTAGTTTGTTTTGATTTGATTTAAAATATCAAATCATTTTATAAAATCCTGGGAACAATTATGGGTGCTTTCTGAATTATTTCAGTGACCCTTAACAATTTCCAACATTTATTTGAACATTTAAATTATTTATAGTATTTAAATGCCCAAGGTCAAATACAATAGGATTTAATTCAAAAATCCAGAATGGCCTAGAAATATGTGCATCATTGATGGCAGGGGTTTTCACCTTTAACAAAAATAATGAACTTTTCTAAAGGGCATTCTGGGTTTATTGAAAATATTTTTATTTTGATCCTAATTGCATTTTATTTAGTGCTAGGGTTTGTCATCCCCATTTCAAGTTTCATAAAATTTAAACATGTTGCATGAATGCCTTAATGCAACTAATGACAAACAAATTCTAGGGCTGTGACAAATACGTCTATCTACATCAGTGTTTGGAGTATGTGCTAGTAGTTCATATTGAAATCTACTAAAGGACATATATATTCCAAACAATATGATATAATCTCTATAACCAAGGTAGTAGGGACGAGGTGTAAATGGAGGGAGTAGTAAATTTTTCTCCTCGTCCTGCGAGCCACCGCACGCATGGGCGAGGGAGCGGGCGTAAGGCATAGTAAGCAAGCTTCACCTCATCCTGCGAGCCACCGCGCCCGTGGGCGGGGGAGACGGCGTAATAAGCAAGCTTATCCTCGTTCTACGAGTTGACGGGACACATCAAAAGTACTCCAGTGTATAGAGCCTTGCCTCTAAGGTAGGCCCCACATGGTTTGCCTCTTTTTTTAACATAACACATCAAGTCGCAATTTGTTTGCTCACCCGTAGTAGACGATCCTCCCTCCACCAAGTGGACAACCAGTAAACGTGCCAAATTACCACATGGGCTGCCTTTTTCATACATAAATGAGCTCCACCATGTACCCGCGCGGGTGTGGTTGGGAAAGAGACGGGAGTATGTGCGCCGTGCATGCACCTCTTCTCTTCGTGCACGTCCCCCACCTACGTGGGTGTGTGCGAGAGATACAAACCGAGTTCGTGAGTGTTTTTTGTTTTGGGGTGGGGTGGGGTGGGGGGTTGATTTCATGAATTATTTGTGGGAATATGTGTCGATGACATCTCAAACAAAATTTTGCATGTAATGTGTGTGAAATGGAGGCCTATCCATATCATACATAGAGGGTCGGGCAATCCACGAGAAGAGAGGGAGGGGTCATAGCTATTGATAGAGTTGAAGAGAGGATCAAGTGGGTGGGTGCGAGATTGATGAAGAGAGCCATCGAAATTGTGTGTGTGTACAAGTCAAAGATATAGGGCAACTGGCCTACCGGAACGTTAGAGGGCACACGTCAAGTTTGTGTGTGGCAGGGAGACATGACTAGAGCGCTCGATGTATCGGTGTGTGGGGGGGAGGGGGTGGTGGGAGGGGTAGGCAGAGGCCTAACTATAGAGATAGAATGACTCGTATATGTGTTGAGAATGAGAGACCCAGCTATGTCTTGAGGGAGATCGGTCGACATCCATACACAACTGAAGGACGGGAAATATGATGGGAGAGAGAGAGAGAGGAGAGAGAGATGGAGGGAGAGGGAGGGAAAGGGGTAGAGTGCTGGATGGGTGATGGAGTTGCTTCTCGAAGATGGTGGGAGAGGCCTACTAGACAAACTGAGGGTGGAACTGTAATGTTATCAATAAGAGTGGGGATGTGTTTCTGTGTGTGCCTGTGCGTGATAGATATATCGGGACGCATCCATGGATGATGAAGGGGAACCATGTGTTTGGTAAGAAAACCTAACTAGATCGGTAGATCAATTGTTGTTTGTCGGAGGAAGGGAGAGACACAACTAATGAGGTAGATCGATTGACGTGTGGGTAAAAGCGAGTTATAAGGACCTAGCTAGCTATATGTATAGCAAGAGATCGGTCGGTGTACATCCATTTGTTAGAGGAAAATAAGGCCCAGCGAGACAGATAGACAGAGAGAATGGAGCTAGGAGGTGGTGCGAGAGGCCCAACTACTTGCTAGATAGGGGGAGGAGTGTGAAGTTGTGAGAGAGACGAAAAGAGGGTCAAGAGTTTACACGTGTGTCTGACCGTATGAGAGACACGAGGCAAGGACAAATAAAGGAGGAGATTGAAGGTGTGTTTGTATGTTGTAGGTAGGCATCGCTGGAGAGGTTTATCGATCGGTGTGTGTCGGAGAGGAGTTGTGGAGACTCTGGGAGAACGACCTAAAGAAAAAATGAATGTGCCCGGTGGATAGAATGCCGAGGGAGGGGGAGGGCGAGGAGGGCGTGCGCATGCACGAGAGAAAGTTAGTGGTAGCTACAAAGGTTAGAGGATTGTGTGGGTGTAAGAGACTAACAAATATCATAATTTGATATGAAAGCGGATTCATATATTTGAATAGGAGATCATAGTGTTTTAAACATTGCATGCATGAATATAGCGGTGATACACGTGATGTGCACATGTTATACCATAATGTGATAATGCATGGCATTTGCAACTCACGGCTAAATGCCAAACAATCTAAACCATACTATACATCAAACAATCTCATATTTTATTTGAATTTGTGATAACGTGTGGCGTTTGGAGCTTACAACTAAATATTGAACAATCTAAACAATACTATATATCGAACATTCTCACATTTTATTTGAATTTGTGGTAATGTCTGGTGTTTGCAACTCACATCTAAATACTTGTAGGCGTAGGGGGCGGGGCACCATACATAATGTGATAAACACATTATACATATGAGACATGGTTTAGATTATCAAGATCTAGCTAGAGTTAGAAATGTAATGTGATTTGAAATCAAAATAAAGTGGATTCAAAAAATCTAGTTCGAGTTCATATAGTACACATAGTTCATATGTAACTCGGGACTAATCATGTGGTGTGCTGTGAAGATAATACACAAACAATGGTTTAACTTGACAATAATGATGATTGTAGATCTTATTAAAATAGAGAAACGAATTCAAATGCTTTGACTTCACAACAATCATTACTGTAGATCTTACTCAAATAGAGAAACGAATTCGAATTTAGTTCATATTGAAGCGGTAGTATATATGTTTGGAATGCACTAAAACGTTCATTTGAGTAGTAGGTTGCATGCATTATACACGTAGCGAAATATTTTAATTGAACATAACATGAATTCAAAGTTTTGAATGACATTTGTAGGGCGCATTGATTTGGTACAGTACATGTTAGGCTTGTCCGGAAATTTCAACCCGCGCCTTGTTAGCCCGAAATATTTAAGATATATCTTTGTCTTGTTGTGCTCCGACAACTCCCTCCATCTCAACCCGCGCCTTGCTATTCCGAAATTACAACGCGCACGAAAACTCCCACCTCCTGTGACATCCCGACATGTGAAATGCCCGTGGTACCCCTGACCGAAAATCGGTGGGGGTACTTTCGTAACTTTCCCCACATTTCGAACAAGCGCGTCTCTAAGCCATGGTTCCCCACTGCCATCCCATCCGCCCACCCATTCGTACACCGAGGCCACGAAAACCCGCGACAAAACCCCACACCCTGCTCCGTCCGCCACCCAGCCGGAGCCTCTTCCCCGACGACATCGTCCACAGCAACACCTCGATGTCCCTCATCGACCGTACCGGATGAGGACCCGTCGTCGATCTCATCGTCCTGCCGGTTCAGCCACCCCGTCCTCCACCTCCAAGGAGCTGCCCCGATGTTCCCCTCGTCTTTCGCGCCACCTCCATTCCCACACCGCCGTCTTCACCTACACCACCGGAAGAGCATCATCATCACCATTTCCTCGGATGAAGTTGCAGCCTAATCGGCGCCACCAAAGAGGTTGTACACTAATCGCCGCATTTTCTTCTTGATTCGATCTGACGATGCTGCTGGCGCTCAGTCCCGAGCCGACACGGTGCATCTCCATCCACGATGGCGTCGCCGACCACTTCCTCCACGACGTTGCTCCCTCGGCGGCGACGTCCACATCAGTAGGACCTGCTGTTGCTTTAGCTCTTGCTCGCGCTGCTGCTCTGCTCTTGCTCTCGGTCCCCTGCCTGGTCTGCTCTTGCTCGCGTTGCTGCTCTCGCTCTTGCTCTTGCTTGTGACGCTGCACCGATTTAGCTACACTTCACTCCGATACCGCCGGGGTGAAGGAAGAACCAGCCGCAGCGGGGAGGGGGGCTCGCCGGAGTGGTACCCCACTATCTATCTTAGGGTTCAGGATGGGGCGGTGGTCGCCGGCGGTGGCGGGGCGTTGGCGGGGCGGTGGCGTGAGGATCGCTGTAGAAAAAGCTCGGCATGAGGGGGCTTAGAGGGATGGCCGGGGCGGCGGCGGACCGGCGGTGGGGAGTGTTTTCGGGGCGGGCGGGGCGGCGCACCGCCAGCCGCGGGCGGCGGGGGCCTGCTGTTTGGCTGGCTCGGGGGGGTGGAGGTTGAAGATGAACCGCAGGCCCTTGATTTCGTATCCAACGGCTGCAAAATCGACTGGCCAGAGATGAAAAAGTCAGTCGACCGACGTGTAGCCTCACCTTGCTAGTGCGTTCAGTTTCAACAGCAAAATTTAGTTTCGACAGCAAAAATCAGTTTCGACAGTTAAGTTCAGTTTGGACAGTTAAATTCAGTTTCGACAGTTAAGTTCAGAGATGAGCGGCTGATGTATTTTACATCTAGCACTTTGTGTTTATGTATTTTACGTCATGTATTGGAGATGCTATTAGAATTCCACTCAGATTAACGTTGTTCGTTGTCTCTCTTGTCCTGCTTCAGCCTCGGCGTCGTACAACTCACTGGAGCTGCTCCAACGACGAAACCCTCCATCACAGCGGAGCAATACCTCGGGCTCCATCTCCATACGCCTAAGATCTTCTTCCCCTCCTCCGACAGCCAAGTCAGCCGGAGCATCCTCACCGGCCAACCCAATCTCGCTGAGATCGACATGGCTTCGCCAAAGAGGTTGTACACTTGTTGCATCCCTTTTTTACTCTACATGTTATATATATTGTCCACTAAGCACACGGATTTGTTCCTTTAGTGTCTCCTTGAAAGAAAAAACGTAGGAATTTTAATTTTCACTTGTCCTCCTTTTCAAATTTCTATTCATGAAGCACAAGACTAAGAGATAGTAGCATAATAGCATTATAACTGTACATTTTCTTGTGGTTTGACTTAATCTCACCATGCTTCTTTGCATCCTATGATCTTCCAATTGTTGTGAATCAAACACCCAGATTGGCAGAAATCATGTGTTTTTAAATTCTCTGTTTTGCACGTGCATTCCTATCCTATTCCTGTCTATTTCCTATCCCTGCATTGTTGGAATCCTCCAATTCAAACGAGCCCTTATAGAATTACTTCTCTTACAGATAGTTGTCAAAGAAAACCTTGCGTGGTTTGTCCCGCTCTTGCTGCGTCGTCGTCCACCCCAGCTCAGCTGCTCCAATGACAGAAGGGTCCAGCACAGCAGGGATCCGGCCTCCAGACTGTCTTTCGCCGCCTCAGATCTTCTTCCCCGCCGCTGGCAGCCATGAAAACTGCACTACCATCATCAACCGAGCAGATGACCTCGAGGACTACACGGGTCCGCAAGAGAGGTCGCACTCTTTCGTGTCTGCTTATGTTATGCATCGCTTAATATTACATGCTACTTTATCATCTTGTTCACCGATTAGACTCTAAGTCAGCTCCAAACTAATGGTCAAACTTGAGTTTTTAAATGGTTGTGGGGTACATATCTGGGCCGCTATCAATAGTATCTATCTACTATCTGGTTAATCTCTGGTGTCTACTATGAGTTTCATGTTGGGTGGGAAACAAACAGTAAAGAAGCCATTATCTGTATTTTTTAACTGAAGCCATTATCTGCCTGCTATTATTGGTTTTGGGTCTATCCACAGGTTGCTACCATCACTCTGGATTTCTGCATGCACTCCTTACATAATCTCACTATGTTTTATTCCTATGCATGATAGTTATTGTAAACAATGGAACTGAACATGTAGAGCAAAAGAGACGAGCCATGTGTGGCAATAAAATTTCATGCAGACGTCTCTCCATGGTAGGCGCAAAGGCAGCCCCCCTCCACGCATTTCGGATTGTAATCGAGAGGAAGATATCTGTTCTGAGGGGGATTCAGAAGGAGAAGACAACTCCTATTTACCCCCTGAGGTCTTCTCTCTAACTTGGCATGCTGATGTTGGTTATATCATGCATATGGTGTCTTGCATTTCTTACTTTATACATCAAGTATGTCATCTACTTAGTTTAGACATCCTTTGTGCGAATGCCATTTGTTTTGTTTATTCATCGTTTATGTGAATTATGCAACACCATCTTGTTTTTCCAGGCATCATATATGTGAATTTTGCAATGCCATCCTGCTTAGCCAGTCATCTTATATGTAAATTATGTTAGGCCATCCTTTTTTTCGTTACATATTACATTTGTCAACAATGTTATTACATTCAACTGCTCTTCGTGTGCATCAGCCATTTGACACGGTGATGGCAAATTCTGGAGTGAAAACAAGGTCTTCAGAGCAGACTATGCTATCTGACGAAGCGCATATCTCGCTGGTTACGGATAGCTCCTCAGAGGAGGATTCAGAGACACATGACCAGTCCTATCCCCCCCCGAGGTGTATGCTCTAACTTGGCAGGGTTCTGTTGCTCATATCGTGTGTATGGTATCTCGCATTGCTATGTCATTTGATTAGTTTAGACATGCTTTGTGTGAATGACACTTGTTCAGTGTCTAATTACCATATATGTGAATTATGCATTGCCATCTTGTTGCAAGACATTATATATGTGAATTATACAATGCTATCTTGTTGCAAAGGCATCATATATGTGAATTATGTAATGCCATGCTGTTTAGCCAATCATCATGTATGCGAATTATATCATGCTATCATTTTTTTGTATTACGTGTTCCATTTGTCAACAACGTGTGTATATTCAACTATTCTTCCTGTGCATCAGCCATTTGAAGCGGTGATGGAAGTATCCGGAGTGAAAACAAGGTATTCAGAGCAGACAATGCTACCTGCTGAAGCAGACATCTTGCTGGTTACAGAGAGCTCCTCAGAGGAGGATTCAGAGACTGATGACCAGTCCTATTTTCCCCCTGAGGTCTATGCTCAAACTTGGCAGGGTTATATTACCCATGGCGTGCATGTTGTCTTGCATTGCTTAGTTTTTACATCATATATGGATTTCCATCTGCTTACTTGCTTACTATATAAATCATATATTCAAATTATATCATGCCAACATGTTTACATAGTACATACACATCATCTATCTAAATTATGGCATGGCAACCCATTTAATAAAGACATCATATAGTTATATCATCTCATCCTGTTTAGTGTTTATAGTCATCATATTTTGAATTATGGCATTCTATCCGTGAATGTATGTGAATTATGGCATGCCAACCTATTTAATAAACACATTATATAGTTATGTCATGTCATCCTATTTACATAGTCTCATATTTTGAACTATGTCTTTCCATCTTCTTTAGTTAGCCATCATAATGTGAAATTATGTCATGCTATCTTGTTTAGTTAGCCATCATATATGTGAAATTGTGTCATGCTATCCTGTTTGGTTAGACAACATAAATATGAATTATTTCATGCCCTATTTTATTCCCCACTATCCATTGCACCTGTCTATCATACAATGTCTATACTTTCAATTACTTTTCTTGTTTATCAGCCATTTGAATTGGAGAGCGTGATGGCAGTATCTAAGGGAGTAACAACACGGTTTTCAAAAAAGATAGTGCTACCAGTTGATGCAGATAGAACCACGGTTGTACTTGCCCAAGGACCAGATCCACCACACATAACCCAGACTCTCGCAGATTGTACCCCTACCCAGTTGGACAGAGAACCAGCTACACCCCCTTATAACCCCAACCCCGGCAGATAGTAACCCAGTTCCAGTTGACACAGCACCGTCTCCACCACAGAGCACCCAAACACGAGCAGTTAGTAAGGGAACTGCAGTGCCCAAAGCACGAGGACCACCACTCCGAATCCCAACTCAACGCTTAAAGGAGAAGAAGATTTGTTCTCAGGTCAAGTTCTATAGCTATGGTTCATTCTCCTTTGCTCTTGCATGACTGTATTTACTGATACCAACTATTTTCAAATTTGAAGGATTGAATTGAAACTCCAATGGCGCAACAGGTATGTTTTAAACCTGTTTCTTTAACTGGTTTGCTGTTGTAACCTGCTCTATGTTGATTCCAGTTTCAATTGAATAAACAGTTATGTTCTCATGTCATGCACATTACAAGTGTTGTTATTGCTCTATAGTTACCCACACTTATATTCTGTCTATTCTGCTTTGTCTTGAACAAATATTATTTGAACTGTGTCTCTATCTTGATTTGGCAACAAAAACTAGAATGATATAGACCATAAAGTGACCATGGTACATAGATATATGTTTGTTTCATGCTGTTATCCTGTCCACTTTACTACTGAACTCATTTACCAAAATGAGTTTCATATACAACATGGTAAACATGTGATGTGTCTTCTTGTTTCTCTTTTAGAATGCGGACAAAATATTGGAGAACAGTACCGCGTTATCCAATGGTAAAGGAAGTAGTGCAGATAAGGTTCAAGATAGTGAGACATCCCTGTTGGTCTCCAAGAAAGCTGATAAAAACTATCTTGACGATAGTGAGGGAACCCAAAAGTCCTGTCTTGATGTAGTGTTCGAGTTACTGGCCAGTACTGCTGGCATAAGCTCTTCGAACTCGCTGCCTGAATCAGTTCGTCTTCTTGAGTCTCAACTTCAAGTTGAAAGACATCAATCATATGTGCTACGACAGGAAGCTGAAGGACTGAGGAAGTCCCTGCAGAATTCAGATGCATATTTTCTGGTGCAACAGCAAGCGTTGGAGGATTTAAGCGCCAAACAAGAGAAAGTTAATAAGCTTTCTAAGCATCTTGCCAGCATTATGGGTACCCAGGATATTGTTTCTTGAGATCTTTTGAAGTGGTTTCAGTTCTGGATTTGTTTTGCTGCGGCGTTTATTTGCGCTGGTCGCCAACTTTGACAACCAGTGTATATGATATGCTGCTTTGTTCCCTATATTTGCACAGGTGGCGAACTTTGATGCCCAGTGGATGTAATATGTGTAATAGTCGTGATAGCCTAGCGTTAGTTGCTTGCTTATTTATTTCCTTGTAGTCTTGTTTATTTGTTTGCTTGTAGTCATTGCAGTTCGTTTCCCGCTGTTAGCTAGTGGCTGCAATAACCTATTTTTTAAAACTAGGCCACAATAACCATGGGCTAATATTTACTGTAGTGACACTGGGCCTCCTACTGGTCGTAGAAACAGTGGGCCTTCTACGGGCCGTAGAAACAATGGGCCTTCTACGGGCTGTATTATCAATGGGCCTTATACTGGTCGTATAATCGATTGGCCAAACATGGGCCAAACAGACCGCATTATGGCCGTAAACGGGCTAGAGTTGGAATCGTCAGTTCATGGGCTGACCATAATGGGCCATCATTAATAGGCTGTATTTGATGATGCTATGAAATCGGCCCAACGTATTAACGGACCACAAACGGGCCGACTGTAACCATGGGCTGAATTTGGCCCACAAGCAGAAAATGTCAGTAACGGGTCGTAAGTAAACGAATTCTGGAAATGAGCCCAAGAATAAATGGGCTCTGAGAAGGCAGAAAGATAACATGGGCTGGAAACGGCCCAACGGAATAACGGGCCGTTAATGGGTATAAAGTGATACACTATTCATTACGGGCCAGTTTCACCACGGGCCGTTAATGGGTGTAAAGTGATACACTGTTCATTACGGGCCATTTTCACCACGGGCCATTAGTAGGCCAAGAGTTACATAGGGCGTCATATGGGCCGAAAGACGTCATGGGCCATACATGGGCCAGAAGTGAAAACGGGCTGGAATCATATTGGATGGCCCAGATGACGCTACTGGGCCTAATTCGGATAGGGCGTAACGAGCCTTGGGTTAGCGGGTTGTAAATGGGCTATATTCGAACAGGCCGTTAACAGGATTTCCATGGGCCGGCCCGCCAGCTTTTGACCAAGTCAAACGGGCCGGCCTTTTCACAGGAATGGGCCTCTGTTGGGTCGTGCCACGTGTTGAAGTATCATAGGCGCCTTCCGTCCAATGAGTGGTTGACATCTGTCCCAACGATGAGCCGACATGCGTTCCCTCCAGCCAATGATGATTTTACACATGGAAAATCCCCATTGGTCGGGGCTGTTAACGGGTTATCGGATCCAAAACCCGACCCGGTAGCTTAACAGCGTTCCGTTACGGTGGATGCCACGTGTCGGTCACCCTTGACGAAAGCACTTTTGTGACGCGCGATTTATCGTCGTGGAAGTGGACACTTCCGTGATGATAATTTTGGTAATGTCATGGAACACTTCTACGACAGCACAGGTATGACTATCTTGATTCTATCATAAATTTGTCATGGATGTACATGCATGACAGAAAACGCGACCTACTGTGACAAACATGTATCATCACGGAAGTGTATTTTTTTTGTAGTGATAGAGTACGCCGCCGCTTTAAACAGCAGAACAATGGAGGGCACCTTTCAGTCAAATCTTGAGTCGACGTCCAAACCCCCGGACACATTCAAAGTAGTCCGAACTACTTCACGGCAGGAAAGCCCGGTTCGTCCAGGGCTCCACTAAACATTCCGGTGAAGTCCAGAACATGCCACATATCACGGCTCAACCGCTCTCCGGCACACAAATATTTTTACATTTCCTTTGCAGGTTCACCTTTGCGCAGACCGGGACTTGTGACATGGTAACAGCCCGAACGCACCAGGGAATCTCTAGATATTCCTCGCGACGTCCATCCAACTACACTCTTGATCTGCACACAGCTTCTTCCTCCCTTGTCCCAGCAGGTTCCACAGTCATATTCCCCTTTTTATCACATTACTTGTACATATACGCATCGACGTATCATTCAAATACAACATGTGGATTTATATGACGCTTATTTGCTGTTATTTCTCATTGAAACTTTTTTGTTAAGTGGCATCCGTACACCGCGATATGCCTTTGCCAGGGGCTTTGTTTTACCCATAATACGGCAATAAAGTCCGAACACCTTCACGGAAGTTCGGCACCCCGAACTTATAGCATTATATGCATCAACTCCGAATCATGTCTTGGGTCAAATGTTGGGTTTGCCTAGCTCCCATGTTTTGCTGCCTTACGTTCTGCTATATCGGCTAAGGCGGCACAGGGAGAACTACTGCGATTGTGTCCCAGTTCTTCCGGACGAGCACCTCAGTAGAGAAAGCCGAAAACTAACTATCATGATACGGCGAGAGCTGGTCAGTTCTTTGAGAGGTTGTAAAATCTTTAAGGATTTCTCCCGCATAATGCCATAACCAATGCAGCGTGCGATGGATCGGTTCTTCTTCTGATCAGGTGCCTATAGGGCCCCTCGTGCGGTCTTCCAAACACCAGGGGCTCCGCCTACCTTCCTAATGCTCCTATGGCTAAGTGAGAATGATAAAGCCCTATAGTTCGATTGCCTGGTTCGCTGTGTTGAACACCTCCTTCAAAGGACCCAATACTGGGGTAAAGAGTGATCAGGTTTATCCCGAACACCGCCATATTTCTTACGAGGGGGCAGAAGCCGACGACTGGCCAATTCTCAGGTTTAATATATAAAACGGCCGCGTAGGAGGGTAAACTTTTATAACAGGCAATAAATAATAGAAATGACCTTGTTCACACATTACAAAGGACAACATGACTATATTCATGGAAATACAATGTCCTTGGTGCATTGCTTCGTCGCAAGGCAGGATCCTTTCAGGACACTTTCATAATACAATTCGGGCTTGCGGTGCTCCTTTCCCTCTGGCGGTCCCTCGGTCATCAGCTTTTCAGCATCCATCTTCCCCCAGTGCACCTTTGTGCGGGCAAAGGCCATTCGTGCACCTTCTATGCAGACCAACCGCTTGATGACATCAAGTAAAGGGCAGGCACTAACAAGCCGCTTAACGAGCCCGAAGAAGCTACCTGGAATTGGCTCGGCGGGACATAGCCGGATAATCAAATCCTTCCTGGCTAGTTCGGCCGCCTTATGCGGTTCGATCATTTGTTTCAGTTGATCGGTAAAAGGCACCGGATAATTCGGTGCCAGATACTGCGACCGGAAGAGCTTATCCACAGTATTCCCCTCTTCGGCTCGGTAGAATTGGGCGGCATCCAATATGATGCGAGGAAGTTCCGCAAATACCCCTGGAGAAATCCAAACTTAAAATTATAAAGCATAATTTTCTCCTGAAATACTTGCTTTACATGGAAAAAGACCTTACCCGTCGTGATCTCCCTTGCCTGTTGGATCTCCTGCAGGGCGCCTTGGGTTTCCCCAAGGGCATCGCACACGGCCTGATGAGACCTGGTGAGTTCGGATTCTTTCTCCGTTAAACTCTGCTCCAGGGTCTCACACTTTTTCATGGCCTCTTGGAGCTCTCGCTTAGCTTCCACAACCTTGGCCTCGTGCTTCTCATGAAGAGCCTGCTCTGCGGCTTCCTTTTCCTCGGCCTCGGCAATAGCCTTCTTCAGAGCCTCGACTTCGGTCATCACCCCTGGCGCAAATCATGACACATATTCTATCATACTGAAAATTCGTTCGCACTGAACGCAAACAAGATTTGTGCATACCTTGTTGATCTTTCAACTGCCTTTTTAACTGGCCAAGCTCCGCTTTGGCCCGCTCCAGACTTTGATTTAGTCTGGAAACCTCTGCGGTATGAGCGGCAGTAGCCGCCACAGACGCCTTCTTACAAAAGAAGAGAGATAGATGTCATCAAATGAGTCTTCCTGCGAAAAATATATTTGATCCTCTGTCCGGTTCTTTCGTTCACCGGACAGTGTATCAGGGGCTACTATCTATACTATGACACTCTTCAAAACCGTATAAAACATACCTCAAAACCTCTTATAACGTCGATACAGGCTTCATTCAGTCCATTTTCAGCGGACTGAATCTTCCCAATCACCGCACCGATAAGGGCACGGTGTTCATCGACGATGGAGGCGCTCTTCAGCGCCGCCAATAAAGCACCCGGCACCTCTGGTTGGACGGAGGTCGCTGGTGGAACAGGGACGCCCTCTCCAGCCAGGGAAGGCCACCTGCTTGATTCCGGAGCCGTATTGGTCTCCGAAACTGTGTCCGGCTAGGGGCCGAATTCAAGATGGTCCCCGTCGTCGACTCCTATGGGGATGTTCTCCTCCATGTCTCCGGCGCCTGAAGTTTGACCTCCAGGCGCCGTTTTCATGATTTCCTCCGCCCCTCCTTGTACAGAGTCCCTCTGGGATGAAGCCTCGGTGTTGATCACATGTTCGGGGGGAGGGGCCTTTGTAGACGTCCCGCTCTCCATAGCATCCGAGCTTAGCAAGTCCTCGGACGAGGATTGTTCGAAATGGGACCCTGTCAGACTACCAAAAATATGGCTCAGGTTAAAATACTATGCCATGATGGGTCCGGACACATGAACGTGTTTGGATTTTATATACTTACGATTTTTCTAGGGGCTGGGCCCTAGGATACTACGCCGGGCAGCTATCGGCGATGGCAGTGGACTCTTCCGGAAGAAGAGTTTTTCCCCTTTTAGGTGACTCGGCTGCCAAGTGTACGGAGGCCATCCTCTTCTTTCTTCCCCCTGGTGGGGATTCGTCTTCCTCCTCCTCGTCCTCTTCGGAGGTGGGTCGGGCACGGTGATGAAGGCCGCCCCGGGTCTTTTTGGCCTCCTTTTCGGTCTTCCTCTGCGGCACCTTGTAAGGCGTCGGGTCCAACATCTTCGTCAGAAGTGGGCCGGCCGGTTCTTTGGGCAGCGGGGCCAGACATTGTATCCACCGTTCCTTCTTCATCCAGCCCTAGGAGAGTTGTGTAAAACACATTAAGCATTTCCCTTGAGTTATGCGAATAATACGTATGGTAACTTACCGAGCTTGCAGGGTGGGACGGTTGGTACCCGCGGTCCTCGGCCGAGTCCGGCCATGATTTGCCGGGCTTAAAAAGCACCTTCCAGATGTCTTCGTGCAAGGATACAAAGAGCTCTCGCAGGGTCTGGTGCTTGGCCAGATCGAATTCCCATAGATTGCAAGTCCGATGTTGACAAGGTAGGAACCGACGGACTAACGTCACCTGGACTACATTGACAAGTTCGATATTCTTGTCTTCCATATCCTTGACACGCGTCTGGAGCGCCAACATTTCGTCGAACGAAGACCAGTCCAGGCCCTTCTTGAGCTAGGACATGAGCCGCAGAGGGGCTCCGAATCGGAACTCGGGAGCAGCGGCCCACTTCGCGTCGCGCGGCTCAGTAATGTAAAACCACTCCTGTTGCCATTCCCTGACGGAATCATTGAAGGTACCTGTTGGCCATGTGACGTTAGGAATCTTGCTCACCATAGCGCCCCCGCACTCAGCATGCTCACCGCCCACAACCTTGGGCTTCACATTAAAGATCTTCAGCCATAAGCCGAAGTGTGGCGGGATGTGGAGAAAAGCCCCGCACACGACAATGAATGTTGAGATGTTGAGAAAGGAATTGGGGGATAGATCATGAAAATCGATCCCGTAATAATACATGATGCCGCGAACAAATGGGTGGAGGGAAAACCCTAGCCCGCGGATAAAATGAGGGAGGAATACGACCCTTTCGTGGGGTTCGGGGTAGGGACGATCTGTCTCGCCGTCGGGAGACGGTGGCCGATTTTCTGGGCTAGATACTCGGCCTCCCAAAGTTTCTTGATGTCTTTCTTTCGGACGGTGGAGGCCATCCACTTGCCTCCCGCTCCGGACATGTTCGGAGTGTTTTTGCGGAGAAGATGCGAACTTGGGCGCTGGAGCTCGAGTGCGCGAGAATGGATGGGCAGGGGAGAAGAAGGTGTGGGTAAAAAAAAGAGGAGTCATTATCCCTTTATAAGGGTGGAAGAAACTATGCGCCTCCCCACCTGCCTGGTAAATTCGCTTATTCCCCAAGCGCCGTGATTAATGGCACAGTTGGGTTACCCACACCCGTGTTGATGAGAATCCCGTGATAAGGGGACATGATCTCTGCTTCGACAAGACGTGCCAAGAAAACCGCCTCGCAATATGTGCAGTAGTTGGTTGAGAAAAACGGTTTGAATAATGACCAGGGCCATGGCGTGATGTCATGTTATGAAAAATTGTCAGCAGATTAGATTTGTGGAAATATTATACTCTCTGCGATGGTATGTGGAATTTTTTTGCAGAGTTGGACATTATCCTTGTGTTCAAAATCCTCTATGGAGTATTCGGAGGAGGAACCCGCCTTGCAATGCCAAAGACAATCTGCGCACCGGACTCGTCGTCATTGAAGCCTGGTTCAGGGGCTACTGAGGGAGTCCTGGATTAGGGGGTCCTTGGACAGCCGGACTATATACTTTGGCCGGACTGTTGGACTATGAAGATACAAGATTTAAGACTTTGTCCCATGTCCGGATGGGACTCTCCTTTGCGTGGAAGGCAAGCTTGGCGATTCAGATATGTAGATCTCCTCCCTTGTAACCGACTCTATGTAACCCTAGCCCCTCTGGTGTCTATATAAACCGGAGGGTTTTAGTCCGTAGGACAAAAACAATCATACCATAGGCTAGCTTCTAGGGTTTAGCCTCTCCGATCTCGTGGTAGATCAACTCTTGTAATACCCATATCATCAAGATCAATCAAGCAGGAAGTAGGGTATTACCTCCATCGAGAGGGGCCGAACCTGGGTAAACATTGTGTCCCGCGCCTCCTGTTAACATCCGCCTTGGACGCACAGTTCGGGACCCCCAACCCGAGATCCACCGGTTTTTGACACCGACAGCAGTCCCGGTTGGTCGGTTTCATGAGAGGCGAGGACCTTTTTGATTTGACGGCTCATTACTGCTGGAAGGTGGGGCCTTGTGATTTTCCTGCGCGTATAAATGTTGCCGACGACCTGAGGAGGAGCAAAGAACCGTGTGGTATACTCAAGTTTTCCACTAGA
This sequence comes from Triticum aestivum, assembly GCF_018294505.1. Lineage (NCBI taxonomy): Eukaryota > Viridiplantae > Streptophyta > Magnoliopsida > Poales > Poaceae > Triticum > Triticum aestivum. Next base: position 242,637,662 of record NC_057800.1, read on the forward strand.
GTAGGAGTAGTACGACGGAGGAGCGTGAAACATAGCAGCCTAGTGTGATACGGCGATAAAAATTATCTAACATACTTCATATGCATAGGAATTTTATTAGCAAACAAACTATCAAAACAAGCAGAAACTAGCATATGCAGGGAAGAAGAATAAAACATTGACAATCTCAACACGAAGAGAGGTAATTTAGTAACATGAAAATTTCTACAGCCATATTTCCCTCTCTCCTAATAATTACATGTGGGATCATATTCAAATTCAACAATATAGTTAGCATATAACATATTCTCTACATGATCCACATGCATGCAAAGTTGACAATCTTCCAAAATAGGGGGATTATCATCCAATAAAGTCATGACCTCTCCAAGCCCACCTTTATCAAAAATTTCATAAGATTGATCGTTCTCCAAAGTGGTGGGATCATTATTACCTAAAGTTGGAACTCTTCCAAACCCACTTTCAATATTATCGCAAACAATATTATTAATATCATATTCATCATGAGGTTTAAATAAAATTTCAAGATCATAAGAAGAATCACCCCAATCATGATCATTGCAATAAGTAGTGGACATAGCAAAATATTAGCATCCCAAGCTTGCAATTTTGCATATTATTAGCACAACTGACATTAATAGAATTTATAATAACATCATTGCAATCATGCTTTTCATTCGAGGAGCTATCGTGAATCATTTTATAAATTTCTCCTTTTAACACTTCATCACAATTTTCAGATTCATGAATCTCAAGCAAAACTTCATAAAGATAATCCAGTGAACTCAATTCACTAGCAATTGGTTCATCATAATTGGATCTTTTGAAATATTAGCAAGTGTATGAGGATGCATAAGCTTTTTGTTTCTGATTTCCAATAAACATTCAATTATGCCAAACAAACGAGCAAAGCAACAAAATAAAACATTTTTGTGTTTTTTGATAAAACATTTTTAGAAGTGGGGAGATGAAAACGAGAGGCAAATGGCAAATAAAGTAATTGCAAGAGATGAAAGTTTATGCATATGTACTTGATAGATGTTGATGATGTGTCCCCAGCAATGATGTCAGAAATTCTTCCTGCTACTTGTGAGTTGCGTTGGGATTTCCCCGAAGAGGAGGGAATGATGCAGTACATTAGAGATAAGTATTTCCCTTAGTTATGAAACCAAGGTTACCAATCTAGTAGGAGATCCAAGCAACACTATGTAAACAGCACCTGCACACAAACAACAAATACTTGCAACCCAACGCGTAGAGAGGTTGTCAATCCCTCAACGGTATTGAGATGGACTAAATTGTATAGGATTTGATAAATAGATCAAACTAAAACACAAAATAAATAAAATAAAATTGCAGAAAGATATTTTTAGGACTCGGGGGCCATAGTTTTCATTAGAGGCTTCTCTTGAGAAAATAGCATACAATGGGTAAACAAATTACTATTGGGCAATTGACAAAAAAATAAATAATTATGACGATATCCAAGGCAATGATCATGTATATAGGCACCACGTCCAAGATTAGTAGACCAAAATGATTCTGCATCTACTTATTACTCCACACAACGACTTCTATCTAGCATGCATCTAGTGTATTAAGTTCATGGAAAAACGGAGTAATGCATAAAGAAAGATGACATGATGTCGACAAGATAAACTCATGTATGAATAAACCTCATCTTGTTACCCTTAATAGCAACGATACATGCATTTCATGTCTCTTTCTGTCACTGAGATTGAGCACCACAAGATCGAATCCATCACAAAGCATCTCTTCCCATGGCAAGATAAATCAATCTAGTTGGCCAAACAAAACTAATAAATCGAAGAAGAAATACGAGGCTACAACAATCATGCATAAAAGAGTTCAAAGAAAACTCAAATAATATTCATGGATACATCTCATCATATATTCACAATTCATTGGATCCCAACAAACACACCGCAAAAAAGTCATTACATCAAATATATCTCCAAGAACGTCAAGGAGAACATTGTATTGAAGATCAAAAAGAGAGAAGAAGCCATCTAGCTACTAACCACGGACCCATTTGTCTATGGTAAACTACTCACGCGTCATCGGAGGGGCAGCAAGGATGATGAAGAACCCCTCTGTGATCGTTGCCCCCTCCGGCAGAGTGCCGGAAAAGGCCTCTAGATTGGATCTTGTGGTTCTAGAACTTGCGGCGGTGAAAGAAGTATTTCGTCAACTCCCCTAGAGTTTTGGGGATTTTAGAGTATTTATAGAGGCGGAGGTAGGTCAAGATGGTGCCCGTGGGCCCCACTACCCACTAGGGCATGCTAGAGGCCCATAGCATGCCCTGGTGCCTAGTGGGACCCACGATCCTCTTCTCGTGGCCTCCAGAAGCTTCCAGGGTCTCTTCTTGCCAGAAAAAAATCTCCAAAAAGTTTTGTGGAATTTGGACTTTGTTTGGTATGGATATTCTGGAAAGTAAAAAAAAAGAAAAAATAGCAGCTGACACTGGGCACTAAGTTAATAGGTTAGTCCCAAAAATGTTATAAAGTTGCTAGTAAATGTATAAAACATCCAGGATTGATAATTTAATAGCATGGAATAATAAAAATTTATGGTTGCATTGGAGACATATCACCCACCACCCACCTAGTCTCTATGGTCGAAGACTTAACCAATGTACTGGACTGTGCCTCCGAAGAGGTGACTGCATGGATGAAGATATTGACGGTGCGAACGGTGTTGCATCACCCATCGCTACCTCGAACACAGGCCGCTAGGCAGAAACCTCCACCTATGACGTCTACATGGTTGATACCCCCAAGGATCATGAGGAGGAGGAAGACAAAGATACCCCCAAGGGCCAACAGAGACGGAAGCACTCTAAAGGCAACGGTAAGGGGAAGGCAAGCAATACCAACAATGATGCCACCGATAATGATGCCACTCTGAGTGGCACCGAGGACCATGACAAGGGCAATGGTGCCATGTCCGGTCAAATCGAGGGTTCCATACGGATGGCTGAAAATGATGACGCCAAGGATAGCAGCTATATGCCCAAATCCGAGGAAGACATCAGCCTCGGACCTGATGAATTTGACGTCCCCAAAGAACCTCTTGACCTGGAAAACTTTCGAAGGCGGCTAATACGTATCAAACGTATCTATAATTATTTATTGTTCCATGCTATTGTAGTATCAATCTTGGATGTTTTATATACAACTTTATGCAATTATATATCATTTCTGGGACTAACCTATTAACCTAGTGCCTAGTGCCAGTTGCCTTTTTTTGCTTGTTTTTGGCTTTTCACAAAATCAGTACCAAGCGGAGTCCAAATGCTGTGAAACTTTTTGATGATTTTTCAGGACCAGAAGGGACCCTAGAAGGTTCGGGGGAAGACCCGGGGAGTCGCGAGGAAGCGACAAGCCCGGGGGTGCCCTAGGTGGCATTGATGACCCACAAGTATAGTCCTTTCGATAAGTAAGAGTGTCGAACCCAACGAGGAGCAGAAGGAAATTACAAGTGGTTTTTCGCAAGGTATTCTCTGCAAGAACTGAAATTATAAGTAACGAGTAGTTTGATAGCAAGATAATTTGTAACGAGCAAGTAATGCTAACGGCAAATAATATGCAGCAAGGTAGCCCAATCCTTTTGGGGCAAAGGACAAGCCAAAACAGTCCTTTTGCTATCTCATTTCTTTCATGCATATGCATATCATTTTCATGGTATAGCAAATGTTGTTCTAGTGGATCAGTAGGAGGCACGGCAATAGAAGCGAGACAAATTATTTCATCCTTACTAGGAAATTATTTCTTATGATGTTTTCTACTAAACTTAGAAAAATTAAACTCACGAGACTCGTCACCAAAACTAACACCGATGGTTTGTTTCTCACGATCTATTTTAGCATTAATGGTATTCAAGAAGGGTATACCAAAGATAATGGGACAAAAGCCATCTTCTGGGGAACCAAGAACTAGAAAATCAGTAGGGTATTTTATTTTCCCACACAAGACTTCAACATCTCTAACAATCCCAAGTGGTGTGATGGTGTCGCTATTAGCAAGTTTAATAGTAACATCTATGTATTCTATTTCAGCAGGTGCTATATCATTCATAATTTCTTGATATAAGGTAAAAGGAATTGTACTCACACTAGCACCGAAGTCACATAAACCATGGTAACAGTGATCTCCTATTTTGACTGAGACAACAGGCATGCCAACAACAGGTCTATGTTTATCTTTTTCATCAGGCTTGGCAATTCTAGCAGCTTCATCACAGAAGTAAATAACATGCCCATCTATATTATCTACCAGGAGATCTTTAACCATAGCAACACTAGGTTCTACTTTGATTTGTTCAGCAGGTTTAGATGCTCTAATATAGCTTTTATTGACCAAGGTTGGTTCCTTAGCATGTTTCTTTATCCTAACAGGAAAAGGTGGTTTTTCAATATAAGCAATGGGTACAACTGGATCAACATTATAAATAATAGTTTCATCTTTAACCAGAACTGGTTCTTTAATTTATTCTTTAATAGGTGGATGATATTTAAACCACTTCTCCTTAGGGAGATCAACATGAGTAGCAAATGATTCACAAAAAGAAGCTACTATCTCATAGTCAAGTCTATATTTAGTGCTAAACTTTTGAAAAGAATTGGTATTCATAAAAGATTTAACACAACCAAACTCAAGCTTAGTACCTGAATCTTTACCTTTGTTGAGTTCCCAATCTTCAGAGTTATGTTTAATTCTTTCTAAAAGATCCCACCTGAATTCAATAGTCTTCTTCAAAAAGAACCAGTGCAAGAAGTATTGAGCATGGATCGATCATCATGAGAAAGCTGAGCATAAAAATTGGGAATGATAATTTCTCTTGAGAGCTCATGATTGGGGCATGAGTATGACATTGACTTAATCCTCTCCCAAGATAGAGCGATACTTTCTCCTTCACGAGGCCAAAAATGATATATGTAATTCCGATCACGATGAACTAGATGCATAGGATAAATTTTTTGGTGAAATTCCAATTTCAATCGGTTCCAATTCCAAGATCCAATATCATCGCATAGCCTATACCATGCCAATGATTTTCCCTTCAAATATAAAGGGAAAAACTTCTTCTTAGCTTCATCTTTGGGTAAACCTGCAAGCTTAAATAATCCACAAATTTCATTCACATATATCGAGTGCATATCAGGATGTTCGGTTCCATCTCCTGCATAAGGATTAGCTAGCAGTTGTTCTATCATACCCAAAGGAATTTCATAACCAATATTTTCAGTAGGTGCAATAGGTTGAGGGGAAACTAATTGTGGTTCCGTTCAAGGTGAAGATACCCCGAATAAACCCCTCAAAGGATTGTTCTCCATTGTAACAAGTGACAATAAATTTCAGCACATAGTAATAATTTTTCCTTGCCGATTTCCACTTACCAAGAGTGCTTCACTCCCCCGCAACGCTGCCAGAAAAGAGCCTTGATGACCCTCAAGTATAGGGGATCAATCGTAGTCCTTTCGATAAGTAAGAGTGACGAACCCAACGAGGAGCAAAAGGAAATGACAAGTAGTTTCAGCAATGTATTCTCTGCAAGCACTAAAATTATAAGTAACAGTAGTTTGATAGCAAGATAATTTCTAATGAGCAAGTAATGGTAATGGCAAAAAATATGCAGTAAGGTAGCCCAATCCTTTTGTGGCAAAGGACAGGCCAAAACGGTCTCTTATGATAAGCAAAGTGTTCTTGAGGGTACACGGGAATTTCATCTAGTCACTTTCATCATGTTGGTTTGATTCATGTTCTCTACTTTGATAATTTGATATGTGGGTGGACGGTGCTTAGGTGTTTTTCTTACTTGAAGAAACCTCCTACTTATGATTAACCCCCTCGCAAGCATTCGCAACTACGAGAAAAGTATTAAGATAAAATCTAACCATAGCATTAAACTTTTGGATCCAAATCAATCCCTTACAAAGTAGCGCCTAAACTAGGGTTTAATATTTTGTCACTCTCGCAACCCATCATCTAATAACTACTCCACAATGCATTCCCTTAGGCCCTAATAAGGTGAAGTGCCATGTATTCGATGTTCACATGAACCCACTAAGGGAATCACAACATACATACCTGTCGGATTTCGGGTTCCGGCAAAACCCTTGAGTTTCGAACACTAGGGTGCGCACGAAGATCTTTCTTTCCCCCTCACGCACTCGCAACGATCTAAAAACCTAGCTCGCCGAACTCGAAGAACAAGGGACACAAGAGTTTATACTGGTTCGGGCCATCGATGTGGTGTAATACCCTACTCCAGTGTGGTGTGGTGGATTGCCTCTTGGGCTGAGGATGAACAAGTACAAGGGAAGAATAGCCTCCTAAGGAGAGGTGTTCTTGGGCTCGATGAGCTTGTGTGGTTGAGGATGGAATGGATCTGATCCAAGATCTGTTCTCCTCTTACTATGGTGACTAGTCCTATTTATAGAGGCCTTGGTCCTCTTCCCAAATGTAGGCGGGAAGGGATCCAACAACGGCCAAATTTGAAGGGAGACAACTAGTACAAGTTATCCTGACAAAAGGTGGTCTTCGCCTGCCAAAGGCTCTGGTGGTGACGCCGTCCTGGGCTCCATGGTGACCTCCTTCCTGTCGTCCTGCTGGTCTTAGTCTTGTTGCACCGATATGGAAACCTTTGCCTGATGCCTCGGGACTCCTCGCCTGTGCTTGCCCCTTTAGCACCAAAGAGGAAACGAGGACACTACACCCGTTGGCGCCCGCATGGCCTTGGTCGTCATGGCTTGCATCACAGGAACCTCGCGAGGTGCCCCTCGCCTTGATCTCTCCGCCCCTCACAAGCCAGCCTAGTGAGGCCAGCCCCGAGGAGGTCTTGTGTCATCCGCCTCACGAGGCTTGGCCCCTCGCGCGGGTCTTGAGAGTTTGCTGGTGAAGATGGGCCGTACAGGCCCGCTGGTGGAGCCACGCCGTGGGCCGCAGGCAGGCAAGTCTGGGGACCCCCGTTCCCAGGACGCCGAGAGTAGCCCCCGGGCCCAAGGCGCACTCGGACATGGCTTCAAGGAGAAGCCAAGGGGTAAGTGTGGAGCGCCGCAGGGCCCAGCCTGTGGCCTCGGTTGACATGTGGCGACTGGTGGGACGTGGGCGTCTCTGCTTCCCCATGTTGCCTCGGTAACTGCCCGTCTTGACGAGTCCCTGATACATGCAGAGAAAACCATCATTACATGTGATCGTGGAGGTCACCGGTTGGCCTTCTCCTGCTATATATGAGGAGGGGGCAGAGCCCCTGTTGCCCATCTCTTCCTGCTCCGCTTGCTTCTTCTCCATCGCTTCATCACTCGCAGCGACACCCATGGCGTCGATTCGGAGGTTCTCAGCCGCAGAGAAGGGAAAAGCCCCCCGCGATGAGCCGGGGCCACTTCCGCTGAAGAAGAGACTGACCCGCCACCACGACGTAGTCGTGAGGCCGGAGGTGTCGAGGCCTTAGTGTGAGCGGCCTCCCCCCGGGTATCCGCTGCCCTTGTATGCCCAGGCCGAGGGCTCCGGAGGCAGAGGCGGCGACCAGCACCGTCCATGTCGTGGTCGCGGTCGCTGCGCCGTGGTGGCGCACATCATCGCCCAAGGAACCCATGCCGAGGGCTCCTCGTGCGAGCTCGTGATGTGGGCGGCGATGCCTCCGCACACTTGGATTCACTTCCCGCAGTTCTTCTCCGCCGAGATGCCGCCGAGGGGTCCCCTCGAATCATGGCTACAACATGCCGAGTGCGATGCCCCGTCGACAGGGGCGGAGGTCGAGGTCATCTCCCCGGGGAAGATCTTCATGACCCACGGCTGAGGTGAGGTTTCCCGAGTTTGCCGCACGAAGGGTGCCCTTGCCATCCACTTCGAGTACGCGCCTCTACGATGTTCTTCAAGGTCTTCGACGAGGAAGGCCGCCGCTTGGAGTGCTACCCTGGAGGGGGTCGTCGGGGCGGTGTAGCGGTAGGAGCCAGGCCTGTCGCTGGCCTCGCCAACGGTTCCTCCAGCAGCAGTGGTGACACTTGGGAGTCCAGCGACTCTCCCGAGCCCTACGAGACTCTGGAGACGAGTGACGAAAGCTACGTGCCCCCGAGCTCTCACCGTGCCTAGAGCGCTGCCGTAGCGTCCAGCCGCCGCCGCTGCTGATTTGGATGGGGTTAGCGCTAGCCTCCCATGGCCCACTATTGATGATGGCGTCGGCGGCGTTGGCGCGCGTAGATAGGGCTCCTAGAAACCTTATTCTTTTGTTCCCTGCGAGGAATCGAGACGAACCCCATGGAGGCATGTAAAGGGTCTGTAACACCTTTTGTTGATATCATCCTTATTATGATGATTTATGAATGCATGTCCTGCTTCGGCGCGGTCTCTCCTTTCCAACTTCGTGCTAGCTTGGTGCTCTACGCCGACAGGTCCTGGTCCCCAGGCAGGCTGTAGCCGTCGTTGGTATGCCAGGTCGCGATGCTATGATCAAGGCCAGGAGGTCAGCGGCCTGAGGTCTAGTAAGAGCTCCTAAGGCGCGATGCTAAAGAGGTCCCATTTAGCATGCAAGCAGCTACCTAAAGGTAGGAAAGGGAGGTGGCGTCACCGTAACAAGGCTGCAACAGGTGGGAATCTTATGTCGTAGCGCTCGGCCGACCCGGGTGCGAAACTTCTCTTGGCAATCCAGAGTTGATTCCTTGTGCAGCGCCGGACTCATGCGTCGACGGCCATAACGTAGCCAAGTTAGACCCGTGTGAGCCTTCCCTCTTTCCCACGCTATTCTATGTGCTCTACGTCCTCAGGTCCCTGCTCTCGAGCGAGCTCAGCCGCCGCTGGTATGCCAGGTCGCAATGTCGTGGTCAAGGCTAGGGGGTGAGGGCTGGAGAGCCAGTAAGAGCTCCTGAGTCGCGATGCTCAGGACCCCCCTTTAACGCGCAAGCGAATTGCATGGGAAAAGAGGAAGCCCGCGGTACCGACTGTTGTCGCCCTCGGGAGGTTCCTGCAGGTCAGCGCCAAGAGGGGTACAAATTGCAACCATTCTTGCCGGCCTGCCACTGGTCGTTCCGCGAGAAGATGAAGGCACTGAGGTCCTAGTGAGGTGACGTGCGCAGGCGTGTCATGAGCCAGAGCTCGACCGCTCAGATTTGTCAGCGTTGCAGGGACGGACCCGAGCACAAGCACCGTGCCAGCATGAGTAGCCCCTGTTGCGGGATGAGCAAGGGGCCGATCGGCGACGCGGGCGGCCGCGGCGAGTGACAATCAAGCAAGTGATGACTATAAATAACTCATGCATGGGAACCAGCTAGCTTAGATAAATGTGAGAACAACACATGCCACTGGGACGGACCCGAGCATCCTGGTGATGATGCAGCCCGAGGGGTGCCCCCAGTATAGTAAGCTAAAGATGCAGAAAGATACATGTCGCAGGGGCAAGCCCATGCGACCTGGGAATGATGCAGCCCGAGGGGCGCTCCCAGCTGAGTAAACCGGAAAATGTCACCTGGTTCCGTTGTCGAATGAGTGTTGGAGTAGCTGATGATGCGCACTGGAGGGTCGCTCCTCACGAGCCGCCAGAACCCTGAGCCTCAGGAGGCTCTGGGGGCTCAGGTGGTTCCTTGAGGACGATCGCCATCTCCGCCCAGATTGCGTGATGCCTGGCCTCCTCAGCCACCAGGATGCTCTAGAGATGACGCTGGTAGGCGACAGCCGCGTTCGGCAAACCAAATGGCATGCGAACATAGTTGTGAGGTGGACCCTTGCACCGGCCAGCGCGCGAAGGCCAAAAGCGCTCCTGAGATGCGGCCCTATTGAGCCATGGAATGTCAACGCAGGACAGGGAACTACGTTGGGTGGTGGACGGCGGTCGCCATGCATGGTCCTTGCTTATTGAAGCTCCTGGGTAGCCTTGATGATGAACTCCTGAGCACCGGGCGCTTCTCGCCCAGCGCTCTCTTGAGGGAAACGTGCCACAAAGCACGCCTCCACGTGGTGCCTAAGCGCCTTCCTCATGATGTTAGCTAGGTCTGAGGCCCTCCAGAAGAGATCCCCCAAGCCTCGCCCGGGGAGGGCGCCGGGCACGCCTTCCTATGCAAGAGAGGGAGGCGCCCCAGGTGTGGGTGCCGATCCTGAGGCGGCGCCACTAGAGACGTCGCTCTCCTGAGGCCCTGTGCGGAGTAGTTGCTTCTTCTTCTTTGGGACGGCCTCAGGAGGGTACTGGATGTCCTCGCTATCGAGGTCTTCGATTGCTGCGGCTTGGAAGGCGTGCTCCAGGGAGCACATTGCATCTCTTTCTTCGTAGGGCACTGTGATGATTCCGCCGCTTCCTGGCATCTTGAGGACGTTGTAGCCATTGTGGGTCACTGCCATAAACTTGGCTAATGTTGGGTACCCAAGGATGGCGTTGTATGGCCGACGAATGTGGATGACGTCGAAGTCGATGAGCTTGGTGCGGTAGTTGTCGCGTTGGCCGAAGGTGATAGGGAGGCGAACCTGCCCTATCGGGGTGGTGGAGTCGTCGGTCACTCCTGAGAAAGGCTTGGTAGGCTGTAGCTGATTGTAGGGCACTTGAAGGCTGTCGAACGTCTTGACGGACAGGACACTGAGCCCCGTGCCGCCATCGATGAGGGAATTAGTGACTTGGACATTGCTGATGACGGGTGAACAGAGCATCGGGAGGACACCGGCGGTCACCATACATTTGAGCTGGTCCGCCGAGCGGAAGGTGATGGCATACTTAGACCACCTGAGCGGGCGCGTGGCCTCGAGCCTAGGGAGGGCCGCGTTCACCTCACAAGCAAACTGCTTGAAGATGCGTCAGGAAGCCGGGGCCTGAGCACCGCCCAGGATGCCGGCGATAGTGCGCGGCTCCTGGAAGCACCCAGCCCCCTCATCCTGATGATGGTCGTCGTTCCTTCTTGGTGGTGGCGGCAGCGGAGGGAGGCCAGGATTGCCCTAGGGACGGTCCTCGCATGGCTGGTCCCGCCAGGCGCCCTCACGAGGCTGCTCCTGCTAGTGGTCCTCACGAGGCCGGTCGCGCCACTCCTGGCGGGGGCCGCTGTCGTCCCAGCGTCCTCCACTTCGTCCTCCTCCTCGGCCATAGCCCCGGTCGTTGCGCTCGGGGCGTCGACCGAAGCGTCCATCTCGGATGGCCCTGAGCTTTTGACAATTGTTGGTGATGTGGCTGTGTACGTTGTGGAAGGCGTGGAATGGACGACTGCTTTTGGACGACTCGGGGTGGTCCCGGCCGCGCTTCGTGTCCGGCTCCGCCGCGAGCATGGCTACTCCCTTGCGCTTCACGTCCTTGACCTTGGCTTTCTTCTCTTCTGGGTCGGCAGCAGGGAGCTCGAGGAGGGAGAGACGCCCATCCTCAGCTCTTGCGCACTTGGTCGCCATGTTGAACATCTCCAGAGCCATGCACAGCTTCTCGTGGATGGTGAGCTCCTCCTTCATCTTGACGCCGCGGACGCCATCGGAAAACGCTGAGATGATGGCCTCATCAGTCACCTTGGGGATCTTGAGGCGAACGTTGTTGAAGTGCAGGATGTACTTCTGCAGGGTCTCTCCCGGGTGTTGCTTGATGCGGCGCAGGTCACCCGCGACAGGAGGGCGTTCGCGAGTGCCCTGGAAGTTGGCGATGAAGCGGTCTCGCATCTCACCCCAGGAGGAGATTGATCCCGCGGGCAGGTTCATGAGCCACGAGCGAGCGCCATCCTTGACAGCCATGGGAAACCAGTTCGCCATGACTTTTTCATCGTCGTTGACCGCCTCGATGCTTAGCTCGTAGAGCTGCAGGAACTCTGCGGGGTCAGGGGTGCCATCGTAGCACGGAGGCAGATCCGGTTTGAACTTGCCTGGCGAAACGACGGTGCATAGCTCGGGACTGAAGGTTCAGCAGCCTGCTGTGGTCAGCAGAGCCCGTCGTGGTGGAGGATCCTGGTCTTGGTACCCACGCACCGCCACTACAGGCGGCGCGCGGTCTTGACGTGGTGGTACGGGGAGTGCAGGAGCGTTTTCCTACGGTCGGGGGACTTCTTGGCAGCTTCTTTCTTTGTGCGCGACCACGCGGCATGGTGGATCGTGCCGCGGGACCACGCGTCTCGGGGCGAGGGCACCTTCTTGGTGCGGAGGAGGCAGGAGTGCTCCATGTGCCGTGCGTCTTGGTGCGAGGGCGCCGTCTTGATGCAGGGGCGGCGGAGGCGCCCCGTGAGCTACGTCTCCCGCGGCCGGAGGCTGGCGAGGCAGCGAGAGGGATGGTGCAGGAGAGCCCCCAGCGGCGCTGACGAGCTCGGCGATGCGGTCCAGCCAGTCCTCGTAGAGGTCATCGACCGGGCGGTAACGCAGGAGCTCGCGTGCCATGAGCAGCGCAGCTTGCGCATCCGTGGGCGCGCGATGAGTGTGGGACGATGAGCCGGCCGGAGTCAGCGACGAGGTGGTGGTGCGGCCGTCCCGCCGCGCAGAGGGGTGCACTGATGATGCTTGCTGCTCGTTTGCTGCCAGGCCGGTAGCGGCGTTGGCAACAGGTGATGGAGAACAGCGGGGAGGTCCGCCAACTGGCGCCGTTTGGGTGACACGAGCCGCCGGGGCGGCTCGGTGCTCGGCATGAGCTCAGCAAGCGTCTGACATGGACGTGGTGGAGTCACGGAACGTGGATTGACGAAAGGAAAGCTTCAGCGCACCCCTACCTGGTGCGCCAAATGTCGGATTTCAGGTTCCGGCAAAACCGTTGAGATTCGAACACTGGGGTGCACACGAAAATCTTTCCTTCCCCCTCACGCACTCGTAATGATCTAAAAACCTAGCTCGCCGAACTCGAAGAACAAGGGACACAAGAGTTTATACTGGTTCGGGCCACCGATGTGGTGTAATACCCTACTCCAGTGTGGTGTGGTGGATTGCCTCTTGGGCTAAGGATGAACAAGTACAAGGGAAGAACAGCCTCCTGAGGAGAGGTGTTCTTGGTCTCGATGAGCTTGTGTGATTGAGGATGGAATGGATTCGATCCAAGATCTGTTATCCTCCTACTGTGGTGGCTAGCCCTATTTATAGAGGCCCTGGTCCTCTTCCCAAATGTAGGCGGGAAGGGATCCAACAACGGCCAAATTTGAAGGGAGACAACTAGTACAAGTTATCCTGACAAAAGGTGGTCTTCGCCTTCCAAACGCTCTGGTGGTGACGCCGTCCTGGGCTCCACGATGACCTTCGTCCTGTCGTCCTGCTGGTCTTGGTCTTGTTGCATCGATATGGAAACCATTGCATGATGCCTCGGGACTCCTCGCCTGTGCCTCCCCCTTTAGCACCAAAGAGGAAACGAGGACACTGCAGGCGCTGGCGCCCGCCTGCAGCCCGCGTGGCCTTGGTCATCATGGCTTGCATCACAGGAACCTCGCAAGGTGCCCCTCGCCTTGATCTCTCTGCCCCTCGCGAGCCAGCCTAGTGAGGCCGCCCCCGAGGAGGTCTTGTGTCGTCCACCTCGCGAGGCTTGGCCCCTCACGAGGGTCTTGAGAGTTTGCTGGTGAAGATGGGCCGTACAGGCCCGCTGGTGGAGCCACGCCATGGGCTGCAGGTAGGCAAGTCTGGGGACCCCCGTTTCTAGGACGCCGACAATACCATCAAAATATCGAAGACATATCAAATTCACATGATTACTTGCAACAAGATTTCTCCCGTAACCTCAAGAACAAAAGTAACTACTCACAAATGATAATCATGCTCAAAATCAGAGGGGTATTAAATAGCATAATGGATCTGAACATATAATATCCACCAAATAAACCATATAGTAATCAGCTACAAGATGTAATCAACACTAGTAGTCACCCACAAGTACCATTCTAAGGATCTGGTACAAAGATTGAACACAAGAGATGAACTAGGGTTTGAGATGGTGTTGTTGAAGATGTTGATGGAGATTTCCCTCCCCAAGATGGGAGACTTGTTGTTGTTGTTGTTGTTGTTGTTGTTGTTGTTGTTGTTGATGATGACGATGATTTCCCCCTCCGGGAGGGAAGTTCCCCCGATGGAATCGCTCTGCCGGAGGGAAAAAGTGCTCCTGCCCAAGCTCTGCCTCAAGACAGCGGCGCTTCGTCCCAAAAGTCCTCCCTCTATTTTTTCTAGGTCAAAATGAATTACATACCAGAAGAGGGTGTCGTGGGGAAACACGGCCACCTATGGGACCATCAGCCCCTTGGAGTTCGGCAGGGGGGAAGAGCACATCGCACAAAGAGTAGAGGGCGCAGAGGAGCACAGCAGCGATCACACAGGAAGTTTTTGCCCAGGTTCGGGCCTCCGTGAGGCGTAAAACCCTACTCCTGCTTTTGTGGATTGATCAGAGGACCGTGGTGGAGACGCGGTGCTCTAGCCCGGCAGGGGTTGCCTCGGGGCGAGAGCAGCTACGTGTGTATGATGGCCCTCCTTTTATAGATCAAGGGGTCACCACAATGGCAAATCAGTCATTGTGTACTGATTAGATAGCAAACAGTGCTATCATACCTAACTCTGCAGACCTGACAAGGTGCATTAAATGCACCACTTAGTGTCACATCATGGAGGAGCCCGGCAAGCCTTGTCATGCCGTTCTGCCACCTTCTCACCTGCCTGCGTGACACATCTCTGGACGGGTGTCATTTGGAGGTGATTTCCTTAGAAAATGGCTGCCATTTGCCAAATAACAACCACTTAGTCACTCGAGGGCTCGACGCCGCACCGATCGTGACTTGCGTTGTTGTTAGGTGGAGCAGTGGAGCCTTTGGTGGGGGACTCCACCCTCATTGTGCCCGGCAGGCCTGCCGAGCCAGACTTTGAGACTTGTCTTCGGGGCAACCTCGACCTTGCTAGGCTCGCCTACCCGGCAAGGGAGGTTTTTCCTTGGTGGTATCTTGCTCCTTTAGCTTGACTTGGTCTTCTTGATCCGCTCCTTGATTTATCAAAGAGTTGATCTTCTCATGCTTGGCCTGGTCTTGGATGTCGCAATCTTGCTCTCAAGCCCGTGTATAGTCTGGGCAACATACATGGGGTTTGTTGCATCGATAGGAACCCCCGGGCCTGGCCTGAACGCACTGCCGAGCGTCGTCAATATAGGCCCTGTCAAGTACACAGGCAAGGAGGCTGTGGTAGTTCGTCCTTTGATATCTTCTTTGCTTCTTTATTAATCTGAGCTCGGGCCGGTTTTCGGTTTTCTCATGCATCGCATAACGCCAACTGTAGTGGGGCCATCCTTGTAATGGCCCGTGAATGACTTTAGTGCACGGGCGAGTAACTGCCAATTCACTCTTCCCACCACGTCCTTATCCTTTGCCACGTATGTCGCATGCATTGAGTGGGTCGGTAACGGAGGCGTGTGGTGCAGGAGAGTGTCAAGGCAGGGGCCTGATCTTCCTGAATTGGTGGAGAAGGACGGCGGTCACCCGCCGAGGACGGAGCCTGCCCCCGGCTCCAACCTGCTGATACGTCTCCATCGTATCTACTTTTACAAACACTTTTTCCCTTGTTTTGGACTCTAACTTGCATGATTTGAATGGAACTAACCTGGACTAACGCTGTTTTCAGCAGAATTGTCATGGTGTTATTTTTGTGCAGAAATAAAATTTATCGGAATGACCTGAAAAACAATGGAGATTATTTTTGGAGTATATAAAAAATACTGGAAGAAAGATCCACATCCGGGGGGCCACACCCTGTCCACGAGGGTGGGAGCGCGCCCTACCACCCTGGGCGTGCCCCCTGCCTCGTGGGCCCCCTGATGCTCCACCGACGTCCATCTTGACTCCATATATTCACTTTCGAGGAGAAAAAAATCAGAGAGAAGGATTCATCGTGTTTTAGATACGAAGCCACCACCAAGCCCTAAACTCTCTCGGGAGGGCTGATCTGGAGTCCATTTGGGGCTCCAGAGAGGGGAATCCGTCGCCATCATCATCATCAACCTTCCTACATCGCCAATTTCATGATGCTCACCGCCATGCGTGAGTAATTCCATCGTAGGCTTGCTATACGGTGATGGGTTGGATGAGATTTATCATGTAATCGAGTTAGTTTTGTTAGGGTTTGATCCCTAGTATCCACTATGTTCTGAGATTGATGTTGTTATGACTTTGCTATGCTTAGTGCTTGTCACTAGGGCCCGAGTGCCATGATTTTAGATCTGAACCTATTATGTTTTCATCAATATATGAGAGTTCTTGATCCTATCTTGCAAGTCTATAGTCACCTATTATGTGTTATGATTCGTTAACCCCAAAGTGACAATAATCGGGATACTTACCAGTGATGACCGTAGTTTGAGGAGTTCATGTATTCACTATGTGTTCGTGCTTTGGTTCGGTACTCTATTAAAAGGAGGCCTTAATATCCCTTAGTTTCCAATAGGACCCCGCTGCCACGGGAGGGTAGGACAAAAGATGTCATGCAAGTTCTTTTCCATAAGCACGTATGACTATATTTGGAATACATGCCTACAATACATTGATGAACTAAAGCTAGTTCTGTGCCACCCTAGGTTATGACGGTTACATGACCGATCGCATCTGGCATAATTCTCCATCACTGATCCAATGCCTACGAGCTTTTCCTATATTGTTCTTCGCCTATTTACTTTTCCGTTGCTATTGTTACAATCACTACAAAACCCAAAAATATTACTTTTGCCACCGTTACCACTACTATCATATTACTTTGCTACTAAATACCTTGATGCAGATATTAAGTTTCAGGTGTGGTTGAATTGACAACTCAGCTGCTAATACTTGAAATATTCTTGGGCTCCCCTTGTGTCGAATCAATAAATTTGGGTTGAATACTCTACCCTCGAAAATTGTTGCGATCCCCTATACTTGTGGGTTATCAAGAACATTTTCTGGCGCTGTTGCCGGGGAGCATAGCTCTATTCTTTGAGTCACTTGGGATTTATATCTTCTTATCATTATGAAGAACTCGAAAGATCAAAGAACCAAGATTTTCCCTCAACTATGAGGGGAGGTATGGAACTACCATCTAGCTATGCACTTGATTCACCTTCTATTTTGAGTAAGCTTGCGACACCTAAACCTGCTTCTGCTATTAATTCTGATATGTCGCATGTTATTGATGATGCCACTTCTGGTATGCATGATACTTATGATGAAACTACTTCTATGCTTGATACTATTGTGCCACTGGTGAATTTCTTGATGAACAACTTGCTAGGGCTAGAGAGAATGAAATTATTGAAACTGATAATATTGATGAAAGTGATGATGAAGATTCTCCCCCTAGATATGAATTGCCTGTTGTTCCTGAGGGTTATGTTATCGATGAAAAAACTGCTAGAGACTTCTTAGCTTGCAATGATAGATCTGATCTTAAGAAGTTATTAGCTAAGCTGAAAGAAAAAACTCTGAATGCTAGAATGAAATATGATCGTGCTTATGCTACTTCGCCTATCTTTATTATTGATAAGGATTATGATTTCTTAGTTGATCCTGATATAATTACTTTGGTTGAATCTGATACTTTCTACGGCTATGAATCTGAAACTGTTGCGGCACATCTTACTAAATTAAATGATATAGCTACCCTGTTCACTAATGATGAGAAAACTCGCTATTATTATATCCTTAAATTATTTCCGTTCTCATTAAAGGGTGATGCTAAGATATGGTTTAATTCTCTTGATCCTAGTTGTGTGCGTAGTCCCCAGGATATGATTTACTACTTCTCTGCTAAATATTTCCCCGCTCATAAGAAACAAACTGCTTTAAGGGAAATACATGATTTTGTGCAAATTGAAGAAGAGAGTCTCCCACAAGCTTGGGGAGGCTTCTCCAATTACTAAATGCTTTGCCTGATCATCCTCTCAAGAAAAATGAAATACTTGATATCTTTTATAATGGACTAACCGATGGTTCCAGAGATTACCTGGATAGTTGTGTTGATTGTGTTTTTAGGGAAAGAACAGTTGATCAAGCTGAAATTCTATTGAATAATATGTTGACCAATGAAAATAATTATACACTTCCTGAACCAACTCCTAAGCCAACTCCGAAGAAAAGGGGTATTCTATTTCTCAGTCCTGAAGATATGCAAGAGGCAAAGAAATCGATGAAAGAAAAAGGTATAAAAGTTGAAGATGTTAAGAATTTACCGCCTGTTGAAGAAATACATGGTCTTAATTCATCACCTATTGAAGAAACACATGGTCTCGATAACCTGACATGGGTAGTAAAGGTAAATTCTCTCTATAGATTTGATGAAGGTGATATTCCTCGTAATAAGTCTGCTAGCCAATGCTTAGATGACTTTGATAATTTTATTGTTAAACAAGAAAACTTCAATGCTTATGTTGGTAGGCAATTGAAACACAATGCTTATATGATTGAACACTTGAGTGATTATATGGCTACTGCTAAAGGTGAACTTAAACTTATTAGTAACCATGCTTCTTTGGTTACCACTCAACTAGGACAAGTACTTAAAGCTCAGAATGATTTGCTCAATGAATTGAATAGTAAAAAAAGAATGATAATGATGTTAGAGTTATGACTAGAGGAGGCAAAATGACTCAGGAGCCTTTGTATCCTAAGGGCCACCCTAAGAGAATTGAGCAAGATTCTTAGAGAACTACTATAGATGCACCTAGTCCTTCTAAAAGGAAGAGAAAGAAAAATGATAGGACTTTGCATGCTTCTAGTGAACCTGTTGTAGACACACCTGAGAATCCTAATGATATTTCTATTTCTGATGCTGAAACACAATCTGGTAATGAACATGAACCTAGTGATAATGTTAATGATGATGTTCATGTTGATACTCAACCTAGCAATACTAATGATGTAGAAATTGAACCTAATGTTGATCTTGATAACCCACAATCAAAGAATCAACGCTATGACAAGAAAGACTTTGTTGCTAGGAAGCATGGTAAAGAAAGAGAACCATAGGTTCAAAAACCCATGCCTTTTCATCCTAAACCATCCAAGAAAAAGGATGATGAGGATTTTAAGCGCTTTGCTGAAATGATTAGACCTATCTTTTTGCGTATGCTTGACTGATATGCTTAAAATGAACCCTTATGCTAAGTACATGAAGGATATAGTTACTAATAAAAGAAAGATACCGGAAGCTGAAATTTCCACCATGCTTGCTAATTATACTTTTAAGGGTGGAATACCAAAGAAACTTGGAGATCCAGGAGTACCAACTATATCATGCTCCATTAAAAGAAACTATGTTAAAACTGCTTTATGTGATCTTGGAGCTGGTGTTAGTGTTATGCCTCTCTCTTTATATCGTAGACTTGATTTGAATAAGTTGACACCTACTGAAATATCTTTGCAAATGGCTGACAAATCAACTGCTATACCTGTCGGTATTTGTGAGGATGTGTCTGTTGTGGTTGCAAACGTTACTATTTTAATGGACTTTGTTATTCTTGATACTCCCGAGGATGATAGTATGTCTATTATTCTTGGAAGACCCTTTTTGAATACTTTAGGGGCTGTTATTGATTGCACCAAAGGCAATGTCACTTTTCATGTTAATGGTAATGAGCATACGGTACACTTTTCGAGGAAACAACCTCAAGTCCACATTATCAATTCTATTGGAAAATTTTCAACAATTACTATTGGAGGTTTTGAATTTCCTCTTCCTACTGTCAAGAAAAAATATGATATTCTTATTGTTGCGGATATGCATATCCCCGTTCAGGTAACCTAGTGTTATTCGAAAATTCTCCGGTTTCATGTTATTCGAAATGAGTTTGTTAACAAGACCTGATCAACCTTGTTAGTGGATTCCTTTTGATGAACATGATATGGATGAATTTAGAAAACACAACTCTCTGTACCCTCTTTTTACTTTCTGTTATTTATATTAAATAAAGCAAAAATAGTTTTTTCTATCTGTTTTCTGAATTATCAATGCAATAAAAAATACCCCAAAAATTAAAGTTCTCCAAATGCCCTGAAATTTAGATATGATTTTTCTGGAATATTTGAGAATATCTGGCACTGAAAACACAACAGGGGGAGCAGCCACGTGCCCACGAGGGTGGAGGGCGCGCCCCCTGCCTCGTGGACTCCACGTGGGTCCCCTCCACTTATTCTAGCCACCACACACTCCTTCTTCCTCCCAAAAAAATCACCAACCAACTCAAACCCGAGTTCTAGCTCATCTTGCTGCCATTTTCGATCTCCTAGCTCAAAGCTCCATTCACAAAACTGCTTTGGGGGATTATTCTTTGGTATGTGACTCCTCCAATGGTCCAATTATTTTTTGTTCTAGTGCTTTATTCATTGCAAATTTTTGCTACTTAGGTGACCCTGTTCTTGAGCTTGCATGTCAAATTTATGTGGTCAAAAGTAGTTTTAATGCATGATATTGCCTCTAGGCACTTGTAGGAGTAGTTGATATCAATATTGTTGAGTTTGGTTCACTTATATTTTTGAAGTTACTAAAAATTTCAGAAATTTTCAGAAAAAGATGAAGAGATTTTTGAGGTGCTCATCGAGCCGAAGCTCGAAGGATAAACAAAGTGAAGAGAACAAGAAACCCAAGTATAATCTCCCTCGCACCGCAAAGGTTCGGCCGTGTGAATGGCCTTGTGATGATTTCTTGAGAGCATCCGGGATTTATGATGATTTCTATGAGTTGGCTGAGAATGCAGGCCTCACCGCCTTCCTCCACGACCAATGCAAACAGTATCTCTTACTCACCAATATCTTTGTGCAAAACTTTCATTTCCATGCTAGGAGCTCACCACCTACAGTGGAATTTTATTTATATGATGAGCATAAGGAGATGTCACTTTGTGATTTTTGTCGGGCTTGTTTGATACCTTTTGAGGGCAGCGTAGAGGAACCACAACGTGACGATGTGGAAGGGTTTATAGATACAATTGTTGTAGGGGAAACGAGGAAGGTTTCCGATGCAAGAATTACTAGCATACATTTTCCTCTTTTATGTTACTTTGCAATATTTGCTAGTAGATGCTTAATTGGTCGCGGAACTGTGGCAACCTTAGTGCCCCTGATATTGTTATTTTGTGCCATGCCTTGTTCCATGATGACACATTTAGTATGGGCGCTATTGTTGCAAAGCGGTTAAATCTTAACCGTACTAAGGGCCCCATCTTGGGAGGTATCTTTGCCTCGCGCCTCGCTGCACATTTTAACATACCTATTAGGCATTATGAGAAGGAAGAGAAGTTGCTGTCTCCTATTTTTCTAGACTATAAGAGTATGGTAGCACATGATTTTATCGTTAAGAATAAGGAAAAGATGCTTAAGTACAAGCTGATATTTGATAAAAATCACCCTGAGACTATTACTTTGCCTGCTCCTTCCTTGTTTGACTTATCTGCAGGCAAGTACCTTGTTCCGCCGGAAGCCATTCACGCCTACCGAAACCCCACACCAGCTACAGAGCCAGAGCCGGAACCACAATTTGATCCTCACCGGCTGTCTATTTATCAGTGGAATCCGGAAGAGATCGCCAACCAGTGGCACCAGGGGGATCCTTCTCAGTATGACCCCAACTATAACTTTGGATATCCGCCAGGCGAGCCATGGCCATAGACCAACTTAGGACAAAAGCCTAAGCTTGGGGGAGTACTTATTTCTCACCGACATTACATTCATGTCCACACAATCATGCTAGTTGTCGGTGCTCATACTTTTTCATTGTAATATCCATGCTAGTTTATTTCCCTTTTATGCTTTCTTCTTGTGTGTTTGATAAACCTCAGAGAAAACAAAAAAATTAGTTGTAGCTTTTAATTAGTTTACTTTTCATGTTGTAGTAGTAGTAATTAAAAAGAAAACCAAAAAAGATTTCTCGTTCTTCTTTTGCTTGTTGGGAGCTTTCCTGTGTAAATAGTTTTATTTCTTTTGTTGTTCTTTGGGGGTCGAGAGGAGAAGATCATAATGAAAATGTTGAGTGGCTCTTATATGCATTATTGTTGATCTAACAAAGAGCCCATATTACCTTCTCTTCTCTCTTGAATTGAATGCTTGCAGATTCCAGCTTAGTCCAATGCACGTGCACTATTATTATTATCCACACTATTGGGTTGTGTAAGTGAAAGGCAATAATGATGACCATATGATGAACTTATTTTTTTGACCTGGAAGACTGCAGGTCTTACACCCCACAGCATTTTATTGAAAGAAGAGAGATAACAATTACAAAATTCCTCAAGGGGAGGAACAAAGAAAAGAAAAAGCTAAAGTAGAAAGGCTAAAGAAGACTAAGGAAAGAAAAGTAAAAACATTACAATGTACATCTAGGAGAGGAAGATGAGGCAAAAGATGACCTTCAAGGAGGCAGGAAATCAATCCATTTTAGCAGAGCCTCCTTGTTCTTGGTTTTGATTCGGTGTGTAAGAAGAGTAATGTCATGAATGAATCCATTCCTCCACTGTCTAAAGGTTGGTTTGACATGCCTAAAAGCCTTGTCATTCCTAACTTTCCAAATATTCCACCATGCAAGAAAAACCACCTCTGAGAAAAAGGATTTTTGAAACTCCTTCCTTGCATGTAATGCAATTTGCACCATATCAGTACTATCCATCCAGGGGACTTGCAGATAGTTCCAGATTCTCATACTGAAGTTACATTGGAAGAACAGATGGTTCCTATCCTCAAGTACTCCAGTCGGGCGTAGGACACAACCAGGTCCATCATCAATCCTCCAATGGCGTCGTTGGATCATATCCTTGGTGTTAACTCTGTCAATAATGACCAGCCAGGCAAACATTTTTATTGTCATGGTACAACAACTTTTCCAAACCCAGCTAAGAATAGGATTGGCCAGAACTGGCTGGTGGACAAAGTCATAGTATTTCTTGGCTGAGTACTCTGCCTTCTACCCGTGCCTCCAAGCCCAGTTATCATTACAATCAGTGTTGAATGAAGTCTCAGATAACAAACTTGATAACTGATTGAACTCCCTAAAAGCTAGTTGAGACAAAGGTAAAGAAAACATTTGTTGCAAATCTCCTGCCTGTACCACTTCCCTGACAAAAAGGTTCTTCTGCAGGCAAAAAGAAAAAAGCCTTGGAAACCGTTCTTGCAGAGGAATGAAAGACTGGCCAATCTCCCAATGATCAGACCAAAATAGAACAGAATCCCCTTTTCCCACAGTGACAGAAGTAACAACCCGAAACTTGTCCATTAATTTGCAAATGTCCCTCCACCAGAATGAGCCACAAAGAATAGTGTCATGAGGAGTTCTCTGAAAATAATATGAGTCCCACACCAAACTAACCCATGGCACATCTACCTTGTTATAAAATTTATTGAGGTATTTAAGGAGTAGCGCATCGTTCTGCAGTCCCAAATTCAGAATTCCAAGTCCCCCTTTCATCTTACGCCTGCAGACAAGGGGCCATGCAGCCAAAGAGTGTCCCTTCTCCTGACCATATTTCCTCCAAAGGCACTGTCTTTGAATCCTTTCTAACTATTTTAGAATGCCTTGTGGCAGGGATAGACTGCGAAGGAAGAATATTGGGAGAGAGGAAATCACTGAATTTACCAGCTGCAACCTACTGCACTATGGGAAAAACCAGGAACTAGCAGTTAGCCTTCTTTCCATGCAGTCCACCAAAGGTAGCAAATCAACAATTTTGGGATGCGTGGTTCCAACAGGAAGTCCCAAATAAGTGAAGGGCATAGAACCAAGCTGGCACCCAAATTGAACAGCAAGGGCAGAGGCAACAGAGGCCTCCACATTGATTGGGTACATTGAGGACTTATGGAAGTTGATTTGCAGTCCAGTTGCCAAGGAAAAGGAGTTGAGCGCTGACTTGAGGACCTCCAGCTGAGTTGAGTCAGCATTTACAAACAATAAGGTATCATATACATATTGTACAACTGGGTAATCGGGATCATGTGTTTGCAATGGCAAGGAAAGCAGACCCCTACATAATAGATCATTGATCATAGTTTGTAGAAGATCGGCAGCAATGACAAAAAAGCAAAGGGGAGATAGGGTCTCCTTGCTTGACACCACATTTGCACTTGAAATGATTTCCAGGCACACCATTTAGCAGGATAGAGGATGTTGCAGAAGATAGGAGCTGCTAAACCCATTTAATCCATTTGCTATCAAAACCCTTTGCTGCAAGGATTTTCAAAATTGCCTCATGCTGAATAGAGTCAAAAGCTTTTTCAAAGTCAAGCTTGAGCAATATAATTGGCTTTTTGGAATGATTGCATTGATGAATATACTCAAACGTCCAAGCAATATAGTCCTGAATTGTTCTTGATTTAATGAAGCCATATTGGTTTTTATGAACACACTTGGTGATTTCCTCTTGAAACCTATTAGCTGCCAGTTTACTCAAAAACTTCAGTCCCACACTTGTCAAAGAGATTGGCCTAAAATCTCCAACACCCTCAGGTGTTTGCTTTTTTGGGATTAAAGTAATGAAAGCTTCATTGAGGTTTTCCAAGTGAGCAGTTCCAGCATGAAACTCATTTACCAGACGAATAAAATCATTGGAAATGATTGACCAGCATTTTGTCAGAAACAAACCATTAAAACCATCTGGCCCTGGTGCTTTATCAATGGGCATTTCCTTTATGACCTTTTCAATCTCTTGCAGTTGAAAGGGTTGTGTGAGCTCCTCAAGACCTTGCACTCTTGGGATAAGTGAGATTATTTCGTTACCCATCAATATTGGTTTAACAGTTCCCATTCTGCCCTTGAAAGCAATCAAAAACTCCTTAGCTATTTCCTCATGATCTGAAGAAACTGTTCCATCAGACAGTTGAAGACTAGCAATAGAATTCTTCCTATACCTCTCTGTTGCCATGGCCTGGAAGAATTTAGAGTTTTCCTCTCCCACCTTTATATATCTAATAGTACACCTTTTCTTCCAATATAAAAACTGCATATGATGAACTTATTGAGATGAGAAAAGCTGGTATGAACTCGACCTCTCTTGTTTTTGTAAATATGATCAGTCCATCGTTCCTGATTCAGCCTATTATGAAAGAAACATATTTGCAATGATAGTTAGAGATTGTAGTTGCTTATGCCATGCTTAATTAGCTAGGAGCTTATAATGATTTACCTTGCGTGCCAACATGTTATTAAAATGGTTGTGATGTGGTATGATAGGGTGGCATACTCTTTTGAACGATTCGAGTGGCTTGACTTGGCACATGTTCACGCATGTAGTTGAAACAAAATCAACATAGCCTGTACGATATTTATGTTCATGGTGCATTATATCCTACTCATTCTTGCATTCGGTGTTGATTAATTTTAATGCATGTTCATGACTGTTGTCACTCTCTAGCTGGTCGCTTCCTAGTCTTTTTCTAGCCTTCACTTGTACTAAGCGGGAATACTGCTTGTGCATCCAATTTCATAAACCCCCAAAGTTGTTCCATATGAGTCCACCATACCTACCTATATACGGTATCTACCTATCGTTCCAAGTAAATTTGTATGTGCCAAACTCTAAACCTTCAAATAAACATTCTGTTTTGTATGCTCGAATAGCTCATGTATCAACTAGGGTTGTATGTATCTTCCATGCTAGGCGGTTTATTCTCAAGAGGAGTGGACTCTGCTCCTCACTCACGAGAAAATGGCTGGTCATCGGGATGCCCAGTCCCATGCTTTACGCAAATCAAATCAAAATAACTCCGAACAAAACTCCCCAGGGACTCTTGTTAGTTGGAGGCACTCATTGTTTCGAGCAAGCCATGGATTGATGCTTGTTGGTGGAGGGGGAGTATAAACTTTACCATTCTGTTTGGGAACCGCCTATAATGTGTGTAGCATGGAAGATATCGAGATCTCTCGGTGTTATGTTGACAATTAAAGTATACCGCTCAAAATAGTATTCATATCTGTTTCAAAACCGAGCTCTGGCACCTCTACAAATCCCTGCTTCCCTCTGTGTAGCGCCTATCCATTTACTTTTATGCTGAGTCATCATCCTCTTATTAAAAAGCACCAGTTGGAGAGCACCGCTGTCATTTGCATCCATTATTGTTAGTTTACATTGAGTATGACTTGATTGGATCTCTTTTACCATGAATTACAATTTCTAGTCAGTCCTTGATCTTTAAAGGTGCTCTGCATTTATGTTTTGCGGTCTCAGAAAGGACTAGCGAGATACCATCTTGTTATATCATATCATGATTGTTTTGAGAAAGTGTTGTCCTCCGAGATTAGTTATTATTGCTCGCTAGCTGATTATGCCATTGATATGAGTAAACATGAGACCTAAATGTTATTGCGAATATGGTTAGTTCATAATCTTTGCTGAAAACCTGAATGTTGGCTTTACATATTTACAACAACAAGAGCAAACAGAGTTTGTAAAAAAAATTATTTATCACTTTCAGTTTATCAACTGAATTTCTTAAGGACAACCAAAGGTTTAAGCTTGGGGGAGTTGATACGTCTCTGTCGTATCTACTTTTCCAAACACTTTTGCCCTTGTTTTGGACTCTAACTTGCATGATTTGAATGGAACTAACCCGGACTGGCGCTGTTTTCAGCAGAATTGCCATGGTCTTATTTTTGTGCAGAAATAAAAGTTCTCGGAATGACCTAAAAATCAACGGAGATTATTTTTGGAATATATAAAAAATACTGGAAGAAAGATCCAGGTCAGGGGGCCCACACCCTGTCCACGAGGGTGGGGAGTGTGCCCTAGCCCCTGGGCGCGCCCCCCCTGTCTCGTGGGCCCCCTGATGCTCCACCGACGCCCATCTTGACTCCATATATTCACTTTCAGGCGAGAAAAACCAGAGAGAAGGATTCATCACGTTTTACGATACGGAGCCGCCACCAAGCCCTAAACTCTCTCGGGAGGGCTGATCTGGAGTCCGTTCGGGGCTCCGGAGAGGGGAATCCGTCGCCATCGTCATCATCAACCTTCCTCCATCACCAATTTCATGATGCTCACCGCCATGCGTGACTAATTCCATCGTAGGCTTGCTGGACGGTGATGGGTTGGATGAGATTTATCATGTAATCGAGTTAGTTTTGTTAGGGTTTGATCCCTAGTATCCACTATGTTTTGAGATTGATGTTGCTATGACTTTGCTATGCTTAATGCTTATCAATAGGGCCCGAGTGCCATGATTTCAGATCTGAACCTATTATGTTTTCATCAATATATGAGAGTTCTTGATCCTATCTTGCAAGTCTATAGTCACCTATTATGTGCTATGATCCGTTAACCCCGAAGTGACAATAATCGAGATACTTATCGGTGATGACCGTAGTTTGAGGAGTTCATGTATTCACTATGTGTTAATGATTTGGTCTGGTACTCTATTAAAAGGAGGCCTTAATATCCCTTAGTTTCCAATAGGACCCCGCTGCCACGGGAGGGTAGGACAAAAGATGTCATGCAAGTTCTTTTCCATAAGCACGTATGACTATATTTGGAATACATGCCTACATTACATTGATGAACTGAAGCTAGTTCTGTGTCACCCTAGGTTATGACTGTTACATGATCGATCACATCCGGCATAATTCTCCATCGCTGATCCAATGCCTACGAGCTTTTCCTTTATTGTTCTTCTCCTATTTACGTTTCCGTTGCTACTATTATAATCACTACAAAACCCAAAAATATTACTTTCGCCACCGTTACAACTACTATCATATTACTTTGCTACTAAATACCTTGCTGCAGATATTAAGTTTCTATGTGTGGTTGAATTGACAATTCAGCTGCTAATACTTGAGAATATTCTTTGGCTCCCCTTGTGTCGAATCAATAAATTTGGGGAAGGTGACGGGTTGAGGGTCCGGCGTCTTCCTGGAGCGGTGGTGACGGGCAAAAAATGAGGGAAGACGGAGAAGGCGAGTGGCAGGGTGTCAGGTCGGAGTACAATGGCACCGACGCCTTCGTCTCATATTGCCGGCCCGCTGCCTCGTCTTTCCGCTCTTCCCATCCCTCCTCGGCACCATCGTCACCAGCCTCTCCGAGATAGTTGCCGAGGAGGGGGTCGCTCTCTTGGTGCCTTCACCTCCTCCAGCAGTCTTCTAGCTGAGCTCTGACGGCTCTCCCCACCGGCGCTTGTGCTGGGGCTTCTCGCTGGCCTTGGGGTGCTGGCCAGGGCACCGCCGAGCTACTCCCTCCATCCTCATCCTTCGCAGACTCGCCACTCCCGATATTGGCAGGCTACGCCCGGTAGGTCCTAACGGGATCGGGTCGGGCATCAGCTTAGGCACTCCTTTTACCCTCTTCACCTCCCACCGCAGTGCCTAGGAGGAGAGGGACAAGAAAGGGATTACGGAGCACTTATCTTTTTTTAGTCTAAAATATGTAGGCACTTGCCAAACTATAGTCTAAATTATGTGATCCTATTTATCCATATTTGTGTTCTCTAAGATCTGTACTCGCCTATCAGCATTTTAATGAAAAAGACAAGCTTTGTCGGGCACTTGTGCATGTATCATATCCATGCAGAGGTATCATATCCATGCAGAGGTGAAATGCCTTTATACATTCAAGTAAACAAGTTTTTCCCAGCAGGCTATCCTGCCGGTACCCTTAGTTTGTTGCTGCTGGGCTAGGCCCGCCGGGCACAAAACCATAGAGAGGGACCAGCCCCACGCCAAATCTTCCCCGCCAAAGGCCACTGCGACCATCCTGACCGAAGCAACGCTCAAGTCAAGGGATGGGAGCACTATCGCTGTCAAAAACGGCAGATCTCGGGTAGGGGGTCCCGAACTATGCGTCTAGGATTGATGGTAACAGGAGACGGGGGACACCATGTTTACCCAGGTTCGGGCCCTCTCTATGGAGGTAATACCCTACTTCCTGCTTGATTGATCTTGATGAATATGAGTAGTACAAGAGATGATCTACCACGAGATCTTAATGGCTAAACCCTAGAAGCCTAGCCTATATGACTATGCTAATGAGTATCCTTTCCGGACTAACTCCTCCGGTTTATATAGACACCAGGGGGAATCTAGGGTTACATGGAGTTCGTTACATAAGAAGGAATCTTCATAGTCGGTCGCCAAGCTTGCCCTCCACGCCAAGTAGAGTCCAATACGGACACGGGTACAGTCTTTGGCCTTCATGTCTTCACAGCCCATCAGTCCAGCCCAATGGATAACAGACCGGACGCCCGAGGACCCCTTAGTCCAGGACTCCCTCAGTAGCCCCCGAACCAGTCTTCAATAGCAAGGTGCTCGGCACACAAATTGTCTTCGGCATTGCAAGGCGGGTTCCTCCTTCAATGATCTCCAAGCGATGTATTCGGCCATCGGTTCAATGTCGCTCCCCTCGGCTTCTGCGCGTTAAATAACTTCGCCTTCCACATGTCGAGCGAAGGTGGAAGGTCAGGGTATTTTTGTAGATAACACCCCGTCCATGCAACAAAGAGCGCTTATTAAAGAGATTGGATCCTAGATCCATTCGGCACCACGCAGAGGAAATCCCCGGAAACTTCTTAGGAGAAACCATTCCAGAATGGCTAGCGCCCCCAGCTCCTCCACCCGTTCCGGCCCAGAGAAAGGCGAGTGGGAGAGGTGTTCAGTGTCCCACAGTCAATTGACAGAGTTGTAGACGCAAGGATTTCTTTCCCCCGCAGATCTAGTTCCTGTTCGAGCGGGGCTAGATTCCTTCAATGGTGAGATTCAGGCAGAGGACTTTCCCAACCCATCCGGGGGAGAGCGAGTATGTTTCGTCCCCTACCTGCTAAGGGGCGTTGGATTTCCCATTCATCCGTTCCTTTGAGGGCTTCTGGAATACTATGGCCTCCAGCTGCACAACTTCACCCCAGCCTCCATTCTGCACATCATGGGTTACGTTGCTTTATGCGAATTATTCCTGGGTATTGAGGCTCATTTCGACCTGTGGAAGAAGTTATTTTGTCTTGTCCCGCGTAATCACGAAGGGTCAATATTTGAAGTGGGCGAAGCCGAGGTATGGCGTATCGCGTTACCGGATATCTGTCCGGCACACCAAGGAAGGCACCTGAAGAATGGCCTTCAAAATGGTTCTATATCGAGGACGTCGCGCTTCCTGACCCAGTTCGAAAGGGTCTTCCTGAATTTGCGAGCGCTCCGCTGAAGAAACGCCATAGTTGGCATCCCCGAAGTCTTGAAGAGGATGACAACACAGAAGTTTGCCAGCTTATGATCAAGGTAAAGATGCTAGCTCAGTCCGGACTCACAGTAATCGAGGTAATGGCGATCTCCATAGTGCGAGGGGTTCAACCGCTACAATACAGAGGGCTGCCCATGTGGCACTACAATGGAGGGGATGACGCCTCCCGCTATGGCCGGAAGGGTCCGGATACCCCCGCCACTCTGGCCAAAATATTGGTCGAGTTGTTTAAAGGGAAGGAAGAGGAGTTTCTTCGCATTAAGCACAGAGATGGGTATTATATGTATGATTCTCCCAGTTGGGTAAGCCTCAACCCCTCTATTCCACTCATTCCACTTTCGAATTACTTTTGATAAATTTCAAGTCTGTTTGTTATGACAGCACTAGCGGAAGGTCACCGAAGGACTTCATAGTCCTGCCCCACAACTGGAGATCCACAACCGGGAGCTAGATCCTGGGTTTGAAGAGGATCCAGATATATTCGTGGTGCTTGCGGAGGGAGTGTTTTACCAGAAAAGCTATGACGGCACAAAAGTGGCCATCACCACCGACTACCCTGGCCTTCTTCCTGCTTCACATGTAAACAATTAAGAAACACCCTCTCTAAAAGAGTGCTCTTATTCTGCCTCACCCACCGCACTATATCGTGCTTCACAGGGGAGACATTCGGCGATTTCAAAGAGATCGGCTCCCGCGTCGGGCAAGCCTTCGAAGAGGAAGGCGGGTGAAGACACAGCCAGGCCTTCATCGAGGAGGTACGGATAAACATGCTTTTCGGCAGCCGCATCCGACTGTGACTCGTGTGTTTGTTTGGTTGCAGGAAGAGGGTTCGCCGAACTGTGTCCAGGGACCCGGTCGGTGGTGTTCCCAACAACCAGGATTTAGATCCAATCGGGGAGACTGGGGCTGGTGCAGGAACAACGTCCGACTGCCCTTCGGCCGATGGTTCGGAAAATATGTCCGTCGCCAACTCGGAGGTAGAGAGTGCCATGAACCATCGGCGCTGCAGGGCTGTCTTGCGAGACGCCAAGTTCTCGGAGGAGGCTTTTAATGCCTTTAGCTCGAGCGACGCATACATCCGAGCTGCTCGAGATGGGCTTAGAAGAGCCACGAAGCAATATCTGACAGATGTGCAGGTAAGTTTTCTTTGTCAAAAAAGGATAACCAAGTGTCCGTAGCCCCCGAGACTGAAAGCAGTTGGCACAACTGATTTAAGGATCATTGTACGACCAGGTCCTTACAAAGAAGAATTGCCTGCTAGCCCAGGAGCTGGAACAGTGTCGGGAGCAGCTAAATGTTGCTACTACTGAACTGGAAAACGTTAAGAAGTCGTCTTCTAGTAATGTTCCCCTCCATCGAGGAACAATAACTTTATACCAACTATGCTAATTCTGCTGCTGATCGCATAATAGGGTCGTTTGATCAACTTGAAGAGAAGTTGAAGATCTCCCAAGAGGGAGAAAAAGAGGCGAAAAGGCAACACATCGCAGACGAGCGTGTGCTGACCCGCGTCAGAGACGAGAAAAACAAGCTACAGGATTCCAACACTACATTGGGTGAAGAATTGAAAGATGTTCGAGCCCAGTTAGCCGACTCCGTGAAGGAGAACAAGAAGCTGCAGGGCGACATATTCAGTATGTGTCCGAACTATTTTTATAGTAGTTCAGAGATAAATGGGACTGATATAGTCATGTTTGCAGGTATATTGACAGGCCTTCCTGAAGAGGAGGTGTCCGGATCATCAAGTGATCTTCTGCAAAGACTGTCTCTAGTGCACGAGCATGCCCGGCTGGCCATGCGGAGCGTTGCCAAGGCCTTATGGCCATCTGCTTCCCCTCCAGGAAGAATGGAGGAGCTTCTAGAGCTGTTCAAGGGAGCGCGGCGGCGTATCCGATTATGGAAGATATCGGCCTACCGAGAGGGCGCGCGAAAGGCCTGGGCCATGGTGAAAACGCGATATACCAAGCTGGATCCAAATCACATAGCCCGGGTTGTACTGATAGGGTCAAATGGGGAAGAAATTCCCGTTAGTTTAGTATATGATCAAGTAGAGGTGGCCGCCAAATATTCCCAACATGATTGTAAGTTAGACTGCCTGTTGGAAGGTGTAGAGGAGGAGGTGTTCGAGTCCAAGTGACTGTGTACTTTCCTCATTATGTGGAACTCTAGCTGAATTGTATATCATTTTTCATGGCAGACCTTTTCGCTTCAACCTCCGGACCAGAAGGTGCGGAGTGTTTCCGAATACCGTCGCGGCCGAATAGGCCGGGGTATGCTACCTCTTGAACACTGCATTGGTTTTCTCTTGAAGAGGAAAGGGTGATGCAGTAAAGTAGCATAAGTATTTCCCCTCAATTTTTGAGAACCAAGATATCAATCCAGTAGGAGATCACGCTCGAGTCCCACGCACCTACAGAAACAAATAAGAACCTCGCAACCAACGCGATAAAGGGGTTGTCAATCCCTTCACAGTCACTTACAAGAGTGAGATCTGATAGATATGATAAGATAATATTTTTGGTATTTTTATGATAAAGAGAAATAAAGATGCAAAGTAAAATAAATGGCAAAGGAAATAGCTAAGTGTTGGAAGATTAATATGATGGAAGATAGACCTGGGGGCCATAGGTTTCACTAGTGGCTTCTCTCAAGAGCATAAGTATTATGGTGGGTAAACGAATTACCGTCGAGCAATTGATGGAATTGAGCATAGTTATTAGAATATCTATGTATGATCATGTATATAGGCATCACGTCCACGACAAGTAGACCGAAACGATTCTACATCTACTACTATTACTCCACACATCGACCGCTATCCAGCATGCATCTAGAGTATTAAGTTCATAAGAACAGAGTAATGCTTTACGCAAGATGACATGATGTAGAGGGATAAACTCATGCAATAAGACATAAACCCCATCTTTTTATCCTCAATGGCAACAATACAATACGTGTCGGTTCCCTTTCTGTCACTGGGATCGAGCACCGCAAGATTGAACCCAAAGCTAAGCACTTCTCCCATTGCAAGAAAGATCAATCTAGTAGGCCAAACCAAACTGATAATTCAAAGAGACTTGCAAAGATAAACCAATCATACATAAAAGAATTCAGAGGAGATGCAAATATTTTTCATAGATAAACTTGATCATAAACCCACAATTCATCGGATCTCGACAAACACACTGCAAAATAAGATTACATCGAATAGATCTCCAAGAAGATTGAGGAGAACTTTGTATTAAGATCCAAAGAGAGAGAAGAAGCCATCTATCTAATAACTATGGACCTGGAGGTCTGAAGTAATCTACTCACACATCACTGGAGAGGCCATGGAGTTGATGTAGAGGCCCTCCATGATCAATGCCCCCTCCGGCGGAGCTCCAGAAAAGGCCCCGAGATGGGATCTCTCAGGTACAGAAGGTTGCGGCGGTGGAATTAGGTTTTCGTGGTGCTCCTGGATGTTTGGGGGGTACGTCGATATATATAGGAGGAAGAAGTACGTTGGTGGAGCAACGAGGGGGCCACGAGGGTGGAGGGCACGCCCAGGGGGTAGGCGCGCCCCCCTGCCTCGTGCCCTCCTCGATCGTTTCTTGACGCCCACTCCAAGTCTCCTGGATCACGTTTGTTGAGAAAATCACGTTCCCGACGGTTTCATTCCGTTTGGACTCCGTTTGATATTCCTTTTCTGTGAAACCCTAAAATAGGCAAAAAAAACAGCAATTTGGGCTGGGCCTCCGGTTAGTAGGTTAGTCCCAAAAATAATATAAAAGTGTAAAATAAAGCCCATTAACATCCAAAATAGATAATATAATAGCATGGAGCAATCAAAAATTATAGATACGTTGGAGACGTATCAAGCATCCCCAAGCTTAATTCCTGCTCGTCCTCGAGTAGGTAAATGATAAAAGAAGAATTTTTGATGTGGAATGCTTTCTAACATATTTCTCAATGTAATTTTTCTTTATTGTGGCATGAATATTTGGATTCGAAAGATTCAAGATAAAAGTTTAATATTGACATAAAAATAATAATACTTCAAGCATACTAACTAAGCAATTATGTCTTCTCAAAATAACATGGCCAAAGAAAGTTATCCCTTCAAAATCATATAGTCTGGCTATGCTCTATCTTCACCACACAAAATATTTAAATCATGCACAACCCCGATGACAAGCCAAGCAATTGTTTCATACTTTTGATGTTCTCAAACTTTTTCAATCTTCACGCAATATATGAGCGTGAGCCATGGATATAGCACTATATGTGGAATAGAATGGTGGTTGTGGAGAAGAAGAAAAAGGAGAAGATAGTCTCACATCAACTAGGCATATCAATGGGCTATGGGGATGCCCATCAATAGATATCAATGTGAGTGAGTAGGGATTGCCATGCAACGGATGCACTAGAGCTATAAGTATATGAAAGCTCAACAAAAGAAACTAAGTGGGTGTGCATCCAACTTGCTTGCTCATGAAGACCTAGGACATTTTGAGGAAGCCCATCATTGGAATATACAAGCCAAGTTCTATAATGAAAAATTCCCACTAGTATATGAAAGTGATATCATAGGAGACTCTCTATCATGAAGATCATGGTGCTACTTTGAAGCACAAGTGTGGAAAAAGGATAGTAGCACTGTCCCTTCTCTCTTTTTCTCTTATTTTTTTATTTGGGCCTTTTCTCTTCTTTTTTTCTTTTTGGCCTCTTTTCTCTCTTTTTTTCGTCCGGAGTCTCATCCCGACTTGTGGGGGGATCATAGTCTCCATCATCCTTTCCTCACTTGGGACAATGCTCTAATAATGATGATCATCACACTTTATTTACTTACAACTCAATACTTAAAACAAAATATGACTCTATGTGAATGCCTCCGGCGGTGTATCAGGATGTGTATTGATCACTACAAAAAAATACACTTCCGTGATGATACGTGTTTGTCACAGTAGGACGCGTTTTCTGTCATGCATGTACATCCATGACAAATTTATGACATAATCAAGATAGTCATACATGTGCTGTCGTAGAAGTGTTCCATGACATTGCCAAAATTATCATCACGGAAGTGTCCACTTCCATGACGATAAATCGCGCGTCACAGAAGTGCTTTCGCCAAGGGTGACTAACATGTGGCATCCACCATAACGGAACACCGTTAAGCTATCGGGTCGGATTTTGGATCCGATAACCCGTTAACAGCCATGACCAATGCCGATTTTCCACGTGTAAAATTCTCATTAGCTGACGGATCCACGCGTCAGCTCCGCGTTGGCACAGGTGTCAGTCATCCAACGGTCGAGATGGGCCTATGATATGTTGACACGTGGTCCGGCCCAAAAGTGGCCCACAAAGTTTAAATGGGTCGGCCCAACCGAAGGCCCATAAGATTTAGCGGACCATAATGGGCTAGCCCAGCTAAAGGCCCACAAAATTTAGCAGACCATAATGGGCCGGCCCAGCTAAAGGCCCACACGATTCTGCAGACCATAATGGGTCGGCCCAGCTAAAGGCCCACAAGATTTTGCGGACCATAATGGGTCGGCCCAGCTAAAGGCCCACAAGATTCTGCAGACCATAATGGGCCGGCCCAGCTAAAGGCCCAACATTATTTGTCAAATCGTCCCATCAACGGCCTGTCCTAAACTTGTCATCAACGCAGCCCATGGTCACTTCTGACCCGTTAACAGTCCGCTAAGTAATTGGGCCGAATTACGGCCCGATGTATTTCCGGCCTGTTAAAGGTCCGACTTCATTTGGTCCCATTTACAGGCCATCAAAACTTTCGGCCCATAAACGACTGTGGAGTATTTGGGTCATATTCGGCCATGTCTGACATTCGGCCTGTTAGAGGCCCACTATAGCTTTGGGCCACTTTCGGCATGTTGTCATTTTCAGCCTGTTAACACCAGACGTAAACCATGGGCCATATGTGGCCCAACGTCATATCGGGCCCATTAACGGCCCATATGAAAATGACGATAATCTAGCCCGACCGAAGTTCCGGCCTGTTAAAGGCCTGTGTATTAGCTCGGCGCATTTACGGCCCATCCAAATTTCGGCCCGTCAAAGATCTGCATCGTAAATGGGCCACCATTTCGGCCTGCTAAGTCCAGTGGGTTATTTGGCACAATCAGGGCCCAATCTCACTTTCGGTCTATTAAAGGCCCATGTTTTTTATGGGCTCGAGATATTTACACCTGTAAACAGCCTATTTTTACTGAGGGCCCAAATTATGTTTAGGCCTGTTAAAGGCCCACTATGGGCACAGGCCTACCAGAAAAATATGAAAGCTTATGCTGATTTAGGCCCAGATATTTTTAGTGGGCTACATGCCAATTTCGGCCCGTAATCGTTTTTAGCCCAATTGGAATGGGCCCGACGAATGTTGGCATGTTGGGCTCCTACGAAGCTTTCGGTCGAACACATTGCTAAGATAAACCTACACTATACAAAAATAGTGTCATAATTACTGCAGCCTGAGGCAGCATCATAAATGTTGTATCACAACACAATAAATTCCAACCATACAACAAAAGGCCTGTTGGCATAAAGTTTACAGTCCTTCCAGATAAAAGCACCATCAGATGTATAGAAGCACAGATCATTTGACCTGATTGCTAATGTTTCAGGCTGTAGAATCTGATGGAGCAGCACGATCTCCACCTTTTTCCGCCATTGCTCTTGAACAACGAAGCGAATGTCTAATAGTCTGGTTTCAAAACCATTCATATCTTGACGACATTTCTCAACCACTATTCTTGTTTCCGAAACAACGTCCATTAGGGATTGGACTTGTGTCCGGAGCACAGATATATCACTCTGTCTAGCAGGAAGATTTTGTTCAGTAGGCGATTTGGACGAGGTTACCTTCACAACCAACCCAGAATTACGCAGGAAGGTGCTTTTTGCACTATTAGTGGAGAGATACTGACCGACTATAGCAAGGGGTGACATTGTGCCTGTAGTAGCCTCGTCACCTTCAGGTGGTCGTGGCTGTTCAATCATTTGTTCCATAGCTTCCTGAAAGTTTGAACTTGTAGATTAGTGTACCAGATAAGTTACTAATGAGACAAAAACAAACAAAGTAGGTTAAACGTTTATACATAACTTATTTTGGTGAACTACTATAATACATTAGCATGTATTGTAGTGCCAACTACATAATAAAATCACTTTCGGAACATATGTCCATGTAGCATGCCTACTGTATTGTCTATTTCCTCACATTCGTTGACATCTAAGGATAAAGAGACATGGTTTAAAGTAGGATGAACATAGTATGACATCATTCATATCATGGGCAAACAGATATAAAACAAACATGCTATTTTATCATTGTGTGCGCACGTGAACATAACAACTAGATTACAGATCAAGACCAAAAGAATATCCTTCATCTCTTTTAAACCATGTAAGGTGAAATGATACGTTAAGAAAACTGTGAATAAAAGTGAACAGAGTAACTGACATAGGCTGCAAACCAAGTAGTTAAATGAACACATCACGGTACCAATCAGTTCAAGGCAGGAGGAGTGAGGACTTACAACAACGGATTGAACTGGTGTGCTCATGCCCTTCATCTTGCTGGTGTGGCAATCCTTGAAGATTTGCACTGCATTCGGTTCAGGTTCTTTTTGGTCCGCATGGGCTTTCCTCTGTATTTGGAACAAGTCAATATAGATACGATAATATGGCACAAAAAAAAGAAGGAAGTAGCAGCTATTTACAATAGCCTCACAGTGTGCAATATAGCTACGAGATCCTGTTGTATGTTCGAATTTCACTTTAGAACGGTTGGTTTTGTTCTTCAAACAGTTAGCCTAGAAGAAGATACACTTGTAAGGCACATACATAAATACAAGTTCAATATGTGGTCTGATCAAATACATATAGCCTACCTGATACTTTGGATCAGACCAGTGTTTAATGAGGGTTGTCCAGTCTTCGTCTGTAATATATTCCACTTGAGATGTTTGGGCGATTTCATTGTTAGCCTTGCCTTCAAAGTGAGATTTTCTAAGGTGGTACTGATATTGTTGCAGAGCAGACTGAAAAACATGAGTGCATGTTTGTTTAGTTGCATCATCTTTCGGATCCAACTTGAACCTCATCTATTGAAAAAAGAATGTGAGTCTTATTAGGAGGAAGCTAGAAAGTATGGGACATAGCAAGACAATATTACTAATTGTGATGAATAACATTACTTACGGACAAATGGTCAAGGAAGGTGTTAAACTGGGTATTGTCTTTCTCATTCTTGTACTGGATCCACGTTGGGAGGATACGTGCATGACACCTAACGGCAACGGCTGCCTCTGATACTAACTTGGCTGACTCTGTAGCATCACGTGGCCTTTTTAAACCTGCCTCAAAATGGATCTCCATTCTTCCTCCTTTAGATTTTGTTAATCTGTCAAGCATTATCCCTGATGTCTGTTTCCGCTTGCGCCGTGGTGCTAGTTCAACAACGAATATGGAAAGTGTTAGTGTACATCAAACTGTGAGAGTACATACAAAGGAGCATGCAACTGCAACTTGACTCGGTCAGGTACCATCTTGGTGTTGATGCTCATGAGGTTCATCTGATCTTGCCAAGTCCCGTTGTGTCAGCAGTGCTTCGGAAGTAGTGTTAGGTGTGAAGGCAGCTTGGGAACTGGCCAGTTCCGGAGCAAACGAACGAGTAACTGGTTGAGATCCTGATACAGTTGAAGCGGATGTTGCAGCTGGTGGAGCAGGTGATACTGTGTTTGTAGATTTAGCCGGTGGACTTGGACCTTCTACTGCACTATAAGTACCAGCAGAATCTCGACGGCAGAACCTTTTCCGTTTCACCCGACGAGTAACAGTACTCCCTACTATATTATTTTCCTTGCTCTTTTTTGACTTTGCCATGTCAAGTTGTACCCACAACACAAAAGAATAAAATCACTCTTCAGAACTCATTGATGGATGATACAGACAAGCAATACTTTGATGTAAGACAATCGTATCAGGATGGAATATGTAAGAAAAATAGGACGGCATGACATATTCGCAGCTATGATGTGCAAACTAAGCCGAAGGATTTTCAAGAAAATAGAAGTAATGCAAGCTAGACACCATATGAAAGATGCAACCAATATTACTCCGCCAAGCTAAAAGTGTCTTGTCATAAGTGGAAATTCGAAAAATTAGAAGCAGTACAATGTAGAAATCAATGCAAGATGCAACCACTATCAAACTGCCATGTTAAAAGCGTCCAATCATGAGTGACTGATGCGGGATACACAGCAGCAGTACTTTGATGTAAGAACATGGTATGATAGATAGATGCAGTGTATTCTAGACACATAAAGCCATGTCATATGCACATGTATAACGTATAAACTCAGCAGGTGCAATTTAATAAAAATAGAAGAAATACAGGCTAGACAACATATGAAACATGAAACCAATTATCACACTGTCAACTTAGAGCAAGCACCTACGAAGGTGGAGTACGGGAGATGAACTCATCATGTAGACTTGGGACTTCAACTTCATTAGCAGTAGCAGTGGCAAATCTAGAGAGTCTCTGTTTGCGTTGGTGTGGAGGACCACCAACATCCCCTAACTTACTCTTTTCCTTCCTATTTTCTGATATTGTCTTATGAAGTCAAAACCACAAGAAGATGAATAAAATTAGCTCTGCATAACTAGTTGATGCATGATACAGACGAACACTACTTTGATGTAAGGCAAGCGCGGGATAGGAGGATGGAATATATACAAAAAGACAGCGTTTCATATTCACACGTACGATAGGAGGATGGAATATGTATGAAAAACAGTAAGCGAAAGGCATTTCAACAAAATTAGAAGAAATGAAAGCTAGGCACCATATGAACATGCAACCAATATCACTCTATTAGGTAAAAAGTGTCTCGTCGTAAGTGCCATTTCAAGAAATTAGAAGCAGTACGAGCTAGAAGACAATGCAAGATGCAACCTACATCACAGTCCCAAGTTAAATGTGTCTTATGGGTAAGTGATCGTTGCAGGTATAAGTTGTAAGCTACGTAGATGCAATTCAACATAAGCAGAAGCAATACAAACTAGACATCATACGGAAAACGCAACCACGTATAATAGTTCCAAGTAAGAGCAAGCACATGTGATGGTGGAGTAGGGGAGATGTTCTCATCATGTACACGTATGTTCTAGAAACAGGAACACGTGTCATATTCACAGGCATTATGTGTAAAGTAAGCAGATGCAATTCAAGTTAGAAGCAATACAAGCTAGACATCATACGCAACATGCAACCACAAATAATAGTGTCAAGTTAGAGCAAGCACCTGTGATGGTGGAGTAGGGGAGATGTGCTCATCATCTACACAGCTATGTTGACTGTCCAGCCTTGTGTTGTCTTGCGAATCTTGTTGGGAGGATGGCGGAGTAGAATCTGTAGAGACCCCCTGTTTGAGTTGCTCCGAAGGACCACCATCATCCACTGCCGGACTAATTTCCTTCAGCTGTAATGATTTTGCATTGTGAAGTCAAACCGATAAGAAAAAGGAATAAAATTTGCTCTTCAGAACTCATTCATGCATGATACTGACGAACACTACTCGGATGAAAGGCAACCACATGATGTGAGGATGGAATATGTATGAAAAACAGGATGGTGTGACATATTCACACCTATGATGTGGTAACTAAGCAGAAGGCATTTCAACAAATTAGAAGCACTGCAAGCTAGACACCATATGAAAGATGCAACCAATATCACTCTGCCAAGTTCAAACTGTATGGCGTTTCAACAAATTAGAAGCAGTACATGCTAGAAATCATATGCAAGACACAACCAATATCACAGTGGAGACTTAAAGGTGCCTTATCATAAGTGACTGATGCGGGATATGCAAGAATAGTAGTCTGATGTAGAAACAGGAACACATGTCATATTCACAGGCATTATGTGTAAAGTAAGCAGATGCAATTCAACAAAGTTAGAAGCAATACAAGCTAGACATCATACGCAACATGCAACCACATATAATAGTGCCAAGTTAGAGCAAGCACCTGTGATGGTGGAGTAGGGGAGATGTGCTCATCATCTACACAGGTATGTTGACTGTCTAGCCTTGCATTGTCTTGCGAATTTTGTTGGGAGGATGGCGGAGTAGAATCTGTAGAGAACCTCCATTTCAGTTGCTCAGAAGGACCACCATCATCCAATGCCTTGCCAATTTCATTCAGCTTTATTGATTTTGCATTGTGAGGTCATACCGACAAGAAAAAGGAATATCATTCGCTCTTCAGAACTCATTCATGCATGATACTGACAAACACTACTCTGATGAAAGGCAAAGTCATGATATGAGGATGGAATATGTACAAAGAAATGGACGGCTTGACATATTCACACCTATGATGTGGTAACTAAGCAGAAGGCACTTCAACAAATTAGAAACACTGCAAGACACCATATGGAAGGTGCAATCAATATCACTCTGCCAAGTTAAAATTGTCTCATCATAGGTGGCGTTCATCAAACTAGAAGCAATACATGCTAGAAATCATATTCAAGACGCAAACCAATATCACACTGCCAACTTAAAGGTGTCCCATCATAAGTGACTGATGCAGGATACACAAGAAGAGTAGTTTCATGTAAGAACATGGTGTGGTAGACAGATGTAGTATGTACCAAAAACAGGAAAGTGTGTCATATTCACATGTATCGTGTGTAAGCTAAGCAGATGCAGTTTACACTAATTAGGAGCAATACGAGCTAGACACCATATGCAACATGCAACTAGATATCACACTGCCAAGTTAGAGCAAGCACCTTGGATGGTGGAGTAGGGGAGCGGAGACTTGGACCTTGTAATGCACTATCAGTACAAGGAGAATCGGTACAGATGCTCTGTTTACGTTGCTGTAGAGGACCACCATCATCGCCTTCCTTACTCTTTTCCTTCCTCTTTCTTGATTTTGCCTCGTCAAGTCAAACCCACAAGAAAAAGGAATAAAATTTGCTCTTCAGAACTCATTGATGCATGATACTGACGAACACTACTTTCATGTAAGGCAGCCACATGATAGGAGGATGGAATATGTATGAAAAACAGGACGGCGTGACATATTGACATGTATGATGTATAAAGTGTAAACTAAGCACAAGGTGCTTGAACTTGTTAGAATCGATGCAAGCTAGAAACCATATGAAAGATGAAACCAATATCACTCTGCCAAATTAAAAGGGTGCCCTAACAAATGTATTTGATCAAATTAGAAGCAATACATGGCAACAGGCTAGAAATAATATGCAATATGCAACGAATAAAGGTGACTCATCGTAAGTGATTGATGCAGGATACAGAAGAGAGGTAGTTTCATGTAAGAACAAGGTTAACATATAGATGTAGTGTGTACCAAAAATAGGAAGGCGTGTCATATTCACAGGTATAGTGTGTAAACTAAGTAGATGCAGTTTACCCTAATTAGAAGCATTACAAGCTAGACACCGTATGCAACATGCAACCACATATCACACTGTGAAGTTAGAGAAAGCACATGTGATGGTGGTGTAGTGGAAGTGCGGTCTTCAGGTACAGAGCTACGTTCAATATCTTCATTTAGGCTTGTTGTTTCTTGAGAATCATGTGGAGAGGATGAAATTGCATTATTTATAAGAGTATTGCATCTCATATTAACCCACACACGTGACTGTCTGATCATAAGCGATAGACGCAGGATACACAAGAACAGTAGTTTGATGTAAGAACATGGTGTGATAGGCAGATGTAGTATGTACCAAAAACAGGAAGGCGTGTCATATTCACTTGTATAATGTGTAAGCTAAGGAGATGCAGTTTAACAAATTAGGAGCATTGATGAGGGATACACAAGAAAAGTAGTTTGATGTAAGAACATGGTTAATAGAAAGACGTAGTTTGTACCAAAAACAGGAAGGCATGTCATATTCACAGGTATAATGTGTTAACTAAGCAGATGCAATTTACCCTAATTAGAAGCATTACAAGGTAGACACCATATGCAACATGCAACCACATATCACACTACCAAGTAAGAGCAAGCACTTGTGATGGTGGTGTGGGGGAATTGCGGTGATCAACTAGAGAGCTACGTTGACTATCTTCATTTAGCCTTGTTGTTCCTTGAGAATCATGTGGGGAGGATGACACTGCACTCTTTAAATGAGTAGGGCGTCTCACAGTAACCCACTCGGGTGACTGTCTCATCATAAGTGATTGATGAGGGATACAAAAGAGCATTAGTTTGATGTACGAACATGGTTAATAGACATATGTAGTATGTATCAAAACAGGAAGGCATTTCATTATCAAAGGTATAATGTGTAAAGTAAGCAGATGCAATTTAACCAAATTGGAAGCAATACAAGCTAGACATCATATGCAACATGCAACCACATTTGACAACACGAAGTTAAAGCAAGCACCTGGGATGGTTGTGTGTGGCAATTGAGATCATCAACTGCAGAGCTACGTTTACTGTCTCCAACTGCTGACACTGCACCCACTAGAGCGCTGAAACGCTTAGTGCTTATCTTCGAATTACACTGGAGCGACTTCTGTCTTTTCTTTTCTGCATTCATCAACACTGCATCAGAGTCCCCATGCATAAAAAAACAATAGTGTGAGTATGGGTGAAGTGTGTGCACAATTAGTACAGTGTAAAGGTAGCAGATAGCAGGTCGGTGAGAAACAAATGACGAGAGACATATGATAGCTCTACAACATGCATGGCACACTAAATTACTACAGGATTCTATGAAAATAACAGTCGACTGAAAGCAAATAGGCCAGTCCATTTTTTCTGCACCGTCCGATGTACAAAGAACGGGTAGATCGCCTTCATCTACCTCCACCCAGTCAGTGTTGAGGATCTTCCTCGAAACGCCAGCGACCACCAGCCCAGTATTCCTCCCCTGCTTGCGCCCTCCCCTCGACCTCACTGCACCGCCATGCTTGGCACCCCCCCCGGCCATCCATTCAAGCCCCGTCGACCTCCAGATCGGGCGCAAGCAGCTCCTGCGCCCCACACCCCTATGATAGACACCGATGCGCCGCTTTCCCGGGGAACAGGCGGACTAGGTGCTCCGCGCTCCTAAGCGGGTGCTTCTTCTTTTAATTGCGGTTCGATTAACCCTGAATTGAAATCCAGGCAGGCTACTGACCTCTAGCAAAGGTGAAATAGTAAAAGGGAGGAAACCTTGTGCATTTAGTATCACGAAGAAGATGCAGTAAGAAGCTCTCAACTAGTTTCTTTTGTGGGATGAATACGGTGTGAG
This sequence comes from Triticum aestivum, assembly GCF_018294505.1. Classification (NCBI taxonomy): domain Eukaryota; kingdom Viridiplantae; phylum Streptophyta; class Magnoliopsida; order Poales; family Poaceae; genus Triticum; species Triticum aestivum. Next base: position 242,682,021 of record NC_057800.1, read on the forward strand.
CATAGACGTAAGATTTGCACGAATAAGGGAAGAGGAGTACCTCTTTCTGCTGGCAGTGTTGTGTTCTCCTTCTGTTTTTCCGATGATCTTCTTGTTGTTCACCGGAAACCAGAAGTTGTGGAGGACGGTGCAGCCTTGGACGAACCCATGGCCAAGTTGTTGAGTGTGGTGCGGTGGCCGTCTGTCGGCGGCGGGGAAGCATATCCGAGGCGGCCAATGACGGTGTAGCGGGAACAGCTCCGGTGCGGTGGCCGGTTGCGACAGTGGAGCCGCAGCAGTGAGGCGCAGGACGGCATGGTCGGAGTGGTTCTGGTACGGCGCATGTCGGCGTCGGCGTCGTGGAGGCAGCTCTGCCTCGGCTTCAGCCGCTAAGTCCTTGAGGGTGTTGCGGTTGTGGTTGTGTTGGACGACGATGTCGGGGTACCGGCTCCGGCATGATGGAGGAGGGCGGCGGTGGATTGGCCGCTATGGGGTGGAGGACGGAGGAGGCTAGGGTTTCGCGGCTGGTGGAGAGGGTGTTTTCGCGCCCACGGAGTATGAATGGGGAAACGGAGGGAGGCGGGGAACTAAGGGGGAACAATGTTTCGGTTTGAGACGCGCTTGTTTGAAATTTGGGGAAAGTTACAAACTTTGCCCCCATCTAAAATTTCGGACATATTGCGGGTTGGGGGTAGGACAGTCATATCAGGTGTCCCAAATGTGGGCAGGATAGATTTCGGCCGAGCACATGGGTAGGCGCCCACGGCGTATGAATGCTTCTCGGAGGCGGTTGAGACTGGCGTCTTGGTGAAGTTACAAACCTACCCCGGTTTAGACCTTTGGACATCGGGCCGATAGGCTACACGGGCCAGAGTTAGGACAATAATTTCCTACCACCAAAACATTAGTCTCGCGCGGTTTCGGGTGACCAGAGGCCTATTTGGCGCTTCGTTCAATATTTGGGAGCAGAAGCATTAACGTTTTCGGTTCTCTTGAATTGAACTTTTAGGATTTGTCAAACTTCACAAATCTTTACTCTTGAAAATCCTAAAGCTACGATTATTTTGGAATGGAGGGGGTACATTTGAATATACATTGTACACGAGTATATATCAAAAAATGTGCAACTTACCTCAGTTCATGCATGGTTCCAGATATAATCTCCTTGGTTGCAAAAAAAAGTTAGATATGCATATGAATATATATAGCATGTTCAAATTCACAACAAAGATTGATGCCCCCTTTTACATCTGATTTACAAATGCCATTATCTCGGGTTCAAATAGATGAATGCACTTCCTATGATTTCTAATCTTCGAAACCCCCTTTATGTTGAATTCAACATGTATTCTATTTCGTAGCTAGCAATTTGGAATGTATCCATGCAAGTGAGAAATGTATAAAGTGCTTCACACTAACAACATGGAGTGCACTAATTAATGTTTATATATGAATTGCAAAAGCATCCATTGCCTGTATTTCAAACCTCTCTCACTCTATGGATCGATAATATGAAATAAACACATGCACATGCTAGAATTCAATAGAGTATGGGTGTCTGATAGACCGATTTTCGTCCATACGCAATTTGCAAAATTCATGATCTCATCCCAAAATAATAATGTCATTTATATTTTAATTTAATGTGTAGAACCACCTTTTACACGTAGATGCACTATGCCTCGCCCCGTTCTCACAAACGCGTTATGTATCTCTCTATCTAAGCATAAGTGCACACACTTTATATGCATCGGCATTTCTCTTTCACACATGCTCACAATCTCTCTCGGGGTGTCGGGGTGTCTCACGCACATGCTCTCTCTGTTTCTCTCTCTCTCTCTTTCTGACTACTATGTACCACTCTTTTCACTAATCTCAGTTGGAAAACACTATTTCTCTCACATGCATATATACACATGCACGGTCTCTACTAGCCCTCTATACGCACATATATGTGCCTATGTGTCTGCCGCACGCATATTATCTTTAGGCCTCTCTCACACACATCCCCCCCGACACACCTCTCTCTTAGTAGTTGGCAGATATGATTTCATCATATCATTCGATAGGATATCCCTGGCTGTTAGGCTGGATGGTAATACGAGAAGGTGCTCATAGCGGTAGGGTTCACGTGTGTGCGCTTATAGCGGTGAGTGCTTGTGTGTATATATGAGCCCTTGCGTCTGTACCGTGTTAAACAAATACATATCATGATTATAGGGTCACTGGCTCACCCGTACAACTCCATATTTTGTTGATGACACAATCAATTGACCAGACAAATGTTCCACGCGGCGCAACTAGTGTTGCACCATCGGGGTGCGTAACAATGGGGCCCACCTGTCAGCCCGTATATGAAAGAAAGAAATGGTAGTTTGAGTCTGTACTGTGTTAATAAAATAGGAGTACATTTTAGGGTGATCATACGGTCACTGGCTCACCATACAGCTCCGTAATTTGTTGATAACACGATCAATTGACCAGTCAAACGGTCCACATTCAGCAGCGCACATTACCATAGGGCCCACCCGTCAGCGCATATATGAAGGACA
>NC_057800.1:242684998-242726236 GCF_018294505.1 Triticum aestivum
GGGGCTAGAGGGATGGCCGGTGCGGCGGAGGACCGGCGGTGGGGAGTGGTTTCGGGGAGGGCGGGCCGGCCACGGGCGGCGGGGGCTGGCAGTTCGGCCGGTGGTAGCTGGCAGCTCAGGGGGGTGGAGTTTGATGATAAACTGGAGGCCCTTGATTTCGTATCCAACGGCTGGAAAATCTAATGGCCAGAGATGAAAAAGTCAGTCGACTGACGTGTAGCCTCACCCCGCACGTACACATGCATGCACTCAAGACACGCACTCATGTAGGCGTGCAACACTAACACGTACACACGCACGCATGCTGGTGTGCAACACTGACACGTACACATGCACTCACGAACACACGCACGTACGCACCCATGCATGCAACACTGAAATGTACCCTTGCACGCACGCAACACTCGTACGCCTGCATGCACACAACACACGATGCAAGACACATGCTCAACCTATACGTGCATACACCCTTTGTTAAGGACATGGATTGTTACGGGTATTAATCAATCTTATCTATGATAAGCAGAACATTGATGTTTGCAGCGGTCTTTATGAATCACAGCGTATCATATGGGCTATCAACATAGTAGGCTTATCTACATGAAAAAGATGACGTCACACTGAATGAACAATCATCGGTTTATGAAATGCCCGCTTCTGACCACCCTGGCCCACCAAAGGTTCCTCTGTTGTGCGCTGCCTGCATTGGGTCACTGACATGCAGGCCATGCACCCAAAGAGCCCACACGTCAGTGGAAGAATGGCACGGTGTCCTAGGTCAGAGTCGAGGGTGCCACTCGCGGCATGCCCGGCTGAACACGCCTCCGTGCCGCATTCAAACACCTCCATGAAACCCGCCCGTGTCGAAGCCGAGAAACCCACTCTGGACACACGTCTGTTCATGACCGGGCCGGCGTTAAACGCAACGCTGGCCGAGCTCCTCCTGTCCGCCGTCTATTTAATATCCTATTTAAACGAGGCCAAACACGGACCAAGAATCGCACACCTCTGCCGCTCCCCTATCTCCTCCACCATTTTGTCCACTCTTACAATGGCTTATCAAGAGTAGTTATTCCACATCCAAGCCAGCTGGGTAGCCCGCCGGATACGAGCTATGCAGCTCGCTGATCCACCTCCCTCCCCTTGCTTGACGGAGCCAGTTGCCGCCCCAAGCTGGCGCGCGGTTCAGCAACTCGCCGCTCCAGGCCAGCTCGACGAGGAGTAGCGCACGGGCGTCGTTGCTGCCGTCCACGCCGCTGCCTCGTACCGCGTCTCCCGTTTCTGTGGCCGAGACTCCCATGCCGGCGGCCGCACCATGCAAGCAGCGACAGAAGCCGGGTGCGCGAAGAGTGACGAGTCGGTGGCCAGCGCCTCCGCGTCCGCCGCCATCATCGAGGAGAAGTAGAACACGGGAGGCTGCCGCCGCTTGGGTCCCATGAAGGCCACCGCGGAGGCGATGCCGGCGTACACAGCAGGTGTCTTGCCGGATCCTTTTGTTGCGAGGACCTTCGTCGACCCCACATGGGCTCCACGGAAGAGGGGAATGTTAGGATGAACTCGAGCCAGTGTCGGCCATGGCGAAGTAGTGGCCGGTGATGAACTCGAACCGGTGCCGGCCACCATCATCTTTGGCACCAGCCAATGATATCAGTTGGGCAATGGGGAAGCGAGCCATCCTTTGTGCTGAAGCATATACCTTCGGGGCTCCCGGCAGTCCGGTGATCGTGCTGCCGGACATGAGGAACACAAATCGATTGGCGGGCGACCATTTAGGCCAGGTATTATATACCTATGCTGTCCAGAACTAGCGTTGCGTAGTTCATTTGAATGTAATGAAATATGTCATGTTTGTATGAAAATCCGGTATTTTATATGATTTTCGTCGTTGTTTATATGAAATATCAGTTTGTCTACGTGTTTGCGTGAATTTCGTCCGGTTGGTTGAGTTGCTGTCATAATGTGTGCGGCTACTGTTGGATGGCGTAAATTGCGGGTCGTCGGTCGGTCTGCGGGAGGCTCGGGCGGCGTTGTGGGACAAAAAAACACAGCTCGTGCGAGCTCGTCTCCAACGTGCGCGCTGGAGGATGCATGACAGCATGAGCACCCGAGCCATTCCTCGTTCATCGGTGGCAAAGGCACGGTGGACAAAAGGGTCGCCAATATTTTGGCTACCCCGGGCAAGATCCAAACAGCCCCTCCCAACAGATTCAAATCCCTCGTTCATCGTGGAATTTTGCCATGTGTTGTTTTCATGGACTAGCAAGATGCCCGTGCATTGCACGAAACATCAAGATGCATTTTTTTACAAACTCACGCATGCATGCAAGGGATAATTAATGTCCTCCTTTGCTAGTACCACGAGGCAAACACCATTAATATTGCATCGATTAGTGTTAGTGGCCTTGTATATCTTCAAATTGTAATTTTGATAGTGGCCCCTTGTATATAAAAATGGAGGGAGAAAGATGAGAGATAAGGTGAGGAGGAGTGGGGCGTGGTGGTGACTGGTGGTCGGACTGGGCGGAAGCATGGGGATGGACAGCGCATTATGTCTAGGTTTGTATCTCTATCACACACACACACACACACACACATAGGTGGGGGGTGTGCACGAAGAGAAGAGGTGCATGCACGGCGCACGTACTCCCGTATCTTTCCCAACCACACCCGCGCGGGTACACGGTGGAGCTCATTTCTATACGAAAAAGGCAGCCCATGTGGTAATTTGGCACGTGTACTGGTTGTCCAGTTGGTGGAGGGAGGATCATCTACCATGGGTGAACAAACAAATTGCGACTTGACGCATTATGTTAAATTAAAAAAAGAGGCAAACCATGTGGGGCCTACCTTAGAGGCAAGGCTCTATACACTTGAGTACTTTTGATGTGTCCCGTCAACTCGCAGAACGAGGAGAAGCTTGCTTAGTACGCCGTCTCCCCTGCCCACGGGCGTGGTGGTTTGCAGGATGAGGTGAAGCTTGCTTACGAGTAGTAGTAGTAGTACTACTACTACTACTACTACTATTACTACTGTACGCCTTTACGCCCGCTCCCTCGCCCACGAGCGCGGTGGCTCGCAGCACGAGGAGAAAATTTTACTACTCCCTCCGTTTACTCCTCGTCCCTACTACGTACTTTGGTTAGCACTCCCTCCATTTACTTATACAAGGCCACTATAAAAAAAATATTTTGCATCTATACAAGGCCACAAATAGTAATCGAGACAAAAGTTACTACTCCCTCCTTTCCAGTTTATGGCTCAATTTCAAAATCTCTCCAACCAAGGTAGACGGTGAGTGGTTGAATTAATTTTGTAGTTTGCACAAGTAATTAGTATGCTCATTTTTCTCAAGAAGTTATGTTTACCGGGGCATTAATTAGAACGAATGCATGAATGACCACTAAATTTCCATGAACTTGTACATGCATTGGTTAGTTTCCTCTTGACATTGCTTGCGTCGGGTGATCTAACGCACCTCGAAATCCAACATGTAATGGTACTACTACTAGTATAGTAGAATTGAGACTTATTAAACGGAAAAACGAATGTTTTTTAGATGAGCCATATAAACCCTAGTGGGCACGTACTCCGTAAAAACAGATTTTTCCAAAACTAAGTCACTCCCTTTCATGAATTATGTAGTATACTCCTCTGTCGAGGCTCCCTTTCATGAATTCTGTGCTTCCTGTCGCCGACATGTGGGACATATAGCAACCGGGTCGACGTGTCAAGCACCAAATAACGGTGCAGAACAGCATGGGGATGCACCCCACTCCTACCCGCCCAGTAGTAGTAATGAGCAATGAGACGTCAAATCACAATGTCGCACCTTCCCGGACGGACGAAGCAACCATTATTTCACACTTCGGTTCACCATCATCTCAAACCACGTAGTATTGCTTCTGCCTCAAGAGGGACACGCGCATTGCCTTGGTACATCATGACACGTGGGATCGCATGACAGGCCATGCTCCCCCGCCGATCGCTTGGTAAAATCGCCTCATTTTTACTATACTTCCTCCGTATCGGTTTACTACATGGCATGCACGATCGTTCTAGGTTGAGAATTTAACTGGCTAATATGTGATGAACAATACTCTAGCCTTTTAAAAAATGTATACTTTTGTACAGTAGTACTATCGATGGATTGCGCCATGGAGCAAAAATTGAAATTAAAAAAAAGTGGTACATATAGAGAGCGCTCGTCGTCAAATTATGCATATAGTACTATTAAAAAAGCTAGTACGTGCTTAATTGGGGTGCTAAATTCTATTAAAGAAATACTAGTAGTATGTACATATTGAAGAGTTAAAGTAATGAGAAGAAATATAACATAGTTCTGCTGGGGGATCAGCACAACACACCCCTCAAATTAAACTAAGCACACCTAAAATTAAACTATGCAACTAATCCGGTAGACACTGCATTAGAAGTTTAGAACCACCGTGAGCAACGACACTGCCACCTTATTCGGAGTCCTCGTCCACGTCCTCGACTTCGTCCTTGTCCCTCTTCCTCTTGGCCGATACTTCTTTGCTTGAACCGCACACTTGGCTGTTGCTCTTCATCCAACCCTTGTAGATATTGAAACAAAGGTAGCCATCCATTGCAGCATAGTGGATGTGGTCTGTATCTAGTACATTCCGCTGCCATGCATGACGATGAAACATGTAATGAGGTTTCTCTAGTTTACGGTACGAAGGATGAACCATGGCTCCTGCCAGGTTCAGCATTGAAGGCTGACGAGAGGGCACCAGTCGATTCTTCTGGAGGTCGAAGGGGTTGCCTACAATGAGGCCTATCCGACCCAGGACTTCTTTGTCGTTCTTAAAGTCTACAGTAACGAATTTCACTGTTTTGTCCTTGAGGAAGTTCTTAAAATCCTCGCACTTAACGTCGGCATGGCATATGTGGTAGACCAAGCAAACGTTATGTACGCAAACCTGGATCATGGCGGGCTTCTTCCTCTCTTCGTCCTTTAGATCCTTCTCTTGTCCCAGGACTGTGGTGTACTCAACATCTAGCCCAGCGACCCACTCATCATCTGAGTTTTCGAACATGCGTCTGAAGAGAGAAAGGCATCCTTTCACCATCGCGGAAGAACAGGTGTAGATGACGTCGGACTCATCGCCGGTGATGGTTCTAACCTTGTACTCACCACCGATCGTGGAGATTTGGGACGCCATGGATTTGGGAGGAGGGTTAGGATTACTGGAACTGCCGTAATGTGAATGGATGGGACGGCTAGGAGCAAACCGCCGTAGTATTGAAGGACGTGCGGGGACGAGTAGGAGCGAACTGCCAACGTGCGAACGGAAGGGTAGTGGCTTTCCATTCTCCCATGATACGGGCTTATGAGAGCCCTTGGATCTGAGATCGAACGGTTGCATGGCGTGACTCTAGACCTATGGGTGAATATACTATCCTGGAGGGTTATTCTGCAAATTTTCAACAACTGAGCATGCGACCGTTTGATCTCAGATCCAAGGGCTGCCAGCAGCCCGTGTCATGGTCGCGCCTACCACGACCATCGCGTCGCTCGCGCGGTCGCGCCCTTGGAGATTTAACATGGTGTGTTAGGCTATCTGATGTTGGCATGTCATACATAGTCATCACTTGGTCACTCATACTACAACAAGGTTCGCTATAAGGTTGGCTATAAGTCTATTTTTTCTACTCCTCTCTATCTATTTCTTCGTACTCCCTCCATCCCATAATATAAGAACGTTTTTGACACTAGTGTAGTGCCAAAAACATTCTTATATTATGGGACACAGGGAGTACTAGTGTTTATTGCATTTGTCAAGGAGTGACCTCTTCCAATGAAATGGTGTTGCTAAGTTTGCTTCATTTAATTAGCTATAGACTCAAAATTGTCTTTTCACCTAGGTACACGTGCTTAGCACTGTTTCTTCCTTGGGTCACCAAACTAGTCTCTCTCTTCTTGATTAACTTGCCACATCAGACTTTATGCCTATGTGGCAAGCTTAAGCACCTGTAGGAGCAAGTAAAAGTAAGTACAATAGTGCGCTTTACATGGCATTTTTGCATATGTGGAGGAAAGAGAGGCAAGGAAAAAGTGGAGAAGTGGGCTCTCATGCAAGAGCCAACCTCTACTACATGGTGGAGCATTGGGAGAGGCACCTGTATGGAGGTGGTCAGGAATCGGGAGACTCACACCGGTCGTAGCGCCGCAGGTAAAATGATAATGGCAAGTCAAATCACGGGGCCCCACCTGTCCAGCAGTAACTCGCTATCAAATCACACAGCCCTACGTTTGCAGCAGCCTACTCCCTCGTCTTCTCGTGTCCCTGTCGAACCGACGAGGCGGAACTGCCCTGCCTACCGCGCAGGAAAAGCCCTGCCCTCGACTTTTAAATACAACTACATCCGCTTAAGAATCCAATGATATACTTTTTGTGACATAGTAACTCATATTTAGTTAGTCAAATGGATGACCTAGAACTACATGCAGGCCCTATAAACTGAGACGCCTAAAAATAAAAGAACTAAGACGGAGAGGGTAGTTCAGCATGTATCTTTTTAGATCAATATAGTCGGGATTCACCAAGGAGCAAAACGAAGTGGTAGGTTGCTCCTGTCGTGTTGGCGTAGCAACTCAAGAAGGGTCAGTCCGCACACGAAATGGCGACACACTTAACAGGACCCCTTTTGCCGACATGTGGCTCATCCACCGTCTTGTTCCACGTGCGATGCACCAAATTACAGTTCGGAGCAGCGGTTGGAATTGGAGGCACCCCGGTCGTAGCGCCGCAGTAGTAGAAAATGAGCGATGAGGGGTCAAATCACAAAGCCCCACCTTTCCCGCATTAAGCTGGACGGACGAAGCAACCATCATTTCACTCTAGGGCGCAAGAGCATAAAGAAAAGAGAAAACAATGATGCATGCGGCAGCTACCTAGGGCACCCTAGGGTAGGGGTCTCCACTACACATCCTTTTTTTTGAAAGCGCCTCCACTACAAATCGGCTTCTCCCTCGTCCTCTTGAAGAAAACCAATGATGAGTGCAGCGGTAGGGTTTGTAGGAGTACTACCGCGTGCGGGGCCATGTCGTAGTAAACGGGTTCGAGTCGACGCCTTAAATATGTGTGGGCCGCTTGGTTTTACGGGAACGAGGCAGCATTTTGGGTTCGGGGACCAGTGGAGATATAGTACGTACAAAAAATTGTGGACCTAGGTTCGACCGAAAGGCAATGATGCATGGGCCCTGCATTTTGATATACCCGGGGCCGCGTGATATTTGCTACTCTACTCAAAACTAGTAAGGTACACATGTATTGAACGCATGAGATTTCGAAACCAAATTATGAATAAATACACACTATAGCATGTAAAGCTTTGAGTCATATATGCATGATGTAGATGTTCATTTAGTTCTTATAGTTCATCTCATTCAAAATCAATTAGTTTTATAAAAATGTTAAGATTCATGGGGTTGTGCATTGTAAATCATAAAGTAAAAAACAAATAATGGCAATTCATTTAGAAAAAATAATCAATTATGATACAGAAGATTCTAGAACAAAGGACAAGTGCTTGTGTTTTGAGGTTTGTGCATTATGCTTAAGTTCAACCATGGAGTCTTCTAAATTGTACATGTGGCAGATCTGGTGGAATGTTGATGATATCCAATGGCCAGTAGTGATCGGATTTGCCTATCTCTACACTGTCGGGTTAGCTTCATCCAGCGACCATCTTTCAATGTTATTGGCACACTATATAGTTCTTGTGCCATAGTTGCATGTTTTGGAAAAAAGCTATTAGTGGGTTGTACTATCTATTTTGGAATAGAAGATGTGTACATGGAAGTTGTAGGGAAAGAGATTACATGGAGCATCTCAATTCCTATGAGTAGGGATTGGAAAAGAGATGTCATTTGGTTCACATCATAGGAACTTTTCTATTGAATCTAGAGATGACATGTATCTCAATTCCTATGAGGAGGGATTAGAAAAGAGATGTAATTTGGTTCATATCATAGGAACTTTTCTATTGAATATATGCTAATGTTTATTTTCCTTTGAAATTAAGGGAGTATAGGAATCCATTCATATGAACCAAGTGGCTCTAAAGCTATAGAAATGATATCATGTTTATTTCCTTTGAAATGTGGAGTATATGAATCTTATCCTATGAACCAATTGGCTCTAAAGGAAAAAAATCCTATAAAAATCATATCATATAGAGTTCCTATGATATTCCTCGACACTAAAGGATGCTTGAAATTGTTGCGGGTGATACGATGGTCTTTCTTTGTAGACTCCTCACCCATCTTTATAGTTAAATGATATATACATGGTATTATACATGTGCAATTTGGTAGACGAAAACTCGGTAAAAGTTTGCGCGGTTTGAATTTTCAATAAAGCTATATGCACTGCATTTCGGAACAGAGTGAGCATACGGCAGTTGCTAACACTCACGTGGAAGATTTGTGTGTAGGAGGAGTGGCTGTTCTGTTAAATGACATGGCAAAACTGACAATGTCGGATGCCGATCTAACGGTTCTTATGGCGTTCGTCAGGAAAAGGCTTGTGGCGAACGTCTGTCGGATAATGATTTACGGACACATGCATTGCATTGATACATGCCCCCCTCTCTCTCACGCACACGCACCCTCACGAGTCACAACTCTCCCAAGTCCTCTCACAGACTCGCACGTCGCACCCACCGTCTATCTACAGGTAGACGTCACGCACATATGTGCTCTTCACACCCTACCCTCAGAACTTCTAAAAAACAAAAGACAACATGCACATTTTATTTTAGCTCACACGTCACACACTTATACTATTACTCTTGCGGTGAATGTTCTTTGGGCATAGTATATTGTACTCTCACGAAGAGAAGCAGTGCACGCACGCACTAGTTCTCTCACACCCACTCGCGGGTACACGTAGGCGTGCATTTTTTGAAGCTGGTACAACAAAATCACTCCACTATATATAAAAGCAGGAGCCTTAGCACTTGCTTTACTAGGGTTCCTCTCGTTCACTCTCTCATGCTCTCCAGATCTAAGCAACACATAGGTGGCCACACTCTCTCTCAGCTCACGACTGGTCACAAATCCGGCCGGACGACCTCGACTGGGGCAGGCGTGTAGGTGCATCGTTCACGCTGTCGTCAGCGGCGAGGGAGGAGACCAACGGCTGCCCATGCGTCCCGATCGGCGGCCGTTCCGTTCTCTCTGAGAGAGCGCCGGCTCGGGAGGGCCTCCGACCCCTTCTTCCTCCCTGCGGTATTCTGGCCAAGATGCGGCCTCCCGACACCGTCTTTGCCACATGCCGACGAGCCTCAGGTATATATTCCTTCGAAACCTGCCTTGCTCTACTGCCCCAACTCCCTTCGTGTGGATCCTTTTCTACTTCCGTCCGCTGTTCCAAAGACACCTAGACTTTTACTATTATTAGAAGTAAAGCTAGTTCATATAGTCGACTCAAAGCGTTGGTTCAAACAGGGAAGAAAGTGGGAAAGCTGTAGCATGAATCTAGGACTTGGTTCTAAGAGGAAATGGGGGAAAGTAGTGATATATGTCACTGTTTAAATAACCGTATTTCATATTTGCGCAAACATGGATGTCTGTCTCCATATCGTTTCGGGATGTCTGTCTCCATATCGTTTCTATCCGCGCAATCAAAAGCACACACCTCAGTTTTAGTACAAATGCACAAAATGAGATGGTTATCCCTCGTTGCCATCGTCTAACCTCCCGTCTTCAAGGTATCCCTACATTGGTAGTAACTAAGGTAGAATGACCAACGCAATCTAAAAGAAGCTGATTCGCACGTTTTACTTCCTGATTGCAGTGCAGGGACGAGCGAAAACAACTGCATCCTAGTCTGGAATCACTTTCTACCAGTTCATTCATGGACCAAGGACTAGCTGGCACGGCTGCACGGCGGTTTTTTGGACAGGTGCACGGACAAGAGGCATTGTGGTCTGCTTATTTCTGCAAATAGAGGTGCTTAAATTTAGTGGAATACACAAGCATTTCAGCTGGTCAGTACACTGCATGGTTCAGTTCAGCATTCCAGCTGAGACCACAATTATAATTGGTTATTCTGGAATGAGAGAACCTAACCCTGGATGGTGGAAACAAGAAAAAACCATAGTGAACTCCAGGAAATTTAAGCCTGATGGGAGGCCCTTTGCTCAGAGAAGCCTTGCTTGTTTTTTCCTGATTTGTAAAACTTCTCACAACTTTGTCTTTTGCTATGAACTAGTATATGTTTGTTATGTTCTATGAATCATTGAGATGTATAAAATTGCTTAACTTATGCTTTTCAAGTTTTTTATGAAGATGAGTTTAATGTGAGTGTTCCACATGAGCGTTGGACTAGCGTGTGAACGTTTGGAATTTATTACATTGTGGCCTCAATGAACTGCATGAACCACTGTAACAAGATACATAGTTGCTTATATGTCAGACAGCAGATTGTTGATTGTTACCTGGTCGATAGCCTAGTGTTGAAGCGAGCTGAGCCAATGTGCCGTGTTTTGCACAACTTCTTACAAGTGGGGTAGCACCAACAGTGTTTACAAGTACTTATGTATACGTCGGCGCACGGTTCTCGAACCAGTGCTTTATTTTATCAAAACACACACTGCTCGTATGATAAACCGTGACAACTTATGTCTTACCATGCCATATTCATGAAAAAAACTAGTGAGGACGCATCTGTCTCGGCAACAATTACGATGGTTCTCACATGATTCACGGGCACACAAAGTAGCAGCAGTTCCCATAGACGGATTCAAACAGAGTACTAGCCCTAGAGGGGTCGATAACAGACAAGGTTCGGATAATTAGACACAATCCAAACTACTATTAAACTCTAGCTGGGGCAACTATTTCATGCCTCGATCTAATTTGGGCTGGACACAAGACGGACCTTGCCATGAACATCATCGAGGACATCCTGCAGCAGCTCAATCATGTGAACCTTCATGAAGACAACCTTGTGGCCTTGCCACTGATAAACTTGTTTATGGAGGCATGCCACGTCATCTTCCTGCGTAAGCTTGACAAGAACAGTATGCCTCACAAACGAAGGAGTAGCTCTGAACTTCTTGTGCTTCAGTACACCCTGGACAACACGCCTGACAACAGTGAGGCTGGAATACAACTCTTCATTGGTATAACCGCAAATGGCTTCTAGGATCCAACAGCCTAAGAACTCTGTTTTCCCAGTGCGTATATTCAGGTCGTCCGCCTCATAGCGAGTGACATGTACAACCACACAATCCTTGTCTGCATCAGGGCTCTAATTGAAACAGAAACAAATTCTGAGTTACTTTTCAGTATAGGAAACACAAGTTATTTAAACCACTATGTATAGCATGGCATCGAAGCTAATAAAATTTTGCATTATTAATCACCACATACTTCCTTTTCTAAAAAAATCACCACATACTTAGATGAAAAACCACAATCGAGATCGGCAAAGAAGGAAATCACCTTGGGCAGCTCAGCGGGGGGGGACACATCCTCGAAGGGGGAAAACTGCTCCTGCAGTGGGTTGTAACCTCAAAAGGGGTGTTGACCATCTCAGTAGTGGTCGTGAGCGTATCTGGGGTCGGCTTGGTGGTTTCCTCCATCTTCTTGGAGCTCTCTGTCTCATGGGGATCAGCCTCCCGCGTCTGCTCCAATATCGGCAGATCTTTGCCTGGTTCTCCTTGGTCCATCATGAAACTGACGAATACTAGGAGACCACTAAAAGGAAAACACAATCGCAATGACAATGAAACAAAAAAGAGAGTGAGGATCGGTTACTGCTTTGCAAAAGTTCTTTTTTTCTCTTAATGAAAATATACCAACATCACGGATCCGCTTACCTTCCCTTCGTTCGGAGAGAAGAACAGTGGCAGATGCGAGTGTTGCCTTTCTTGAAGGCGGTGAGGGAGAAGGGGATTCAGCGAAGAGTGAAAAGATGGTTGCTTCGTCCGTCAAACTTAGACTGCGGGGAGGTGGGGTTTTGTGACACGACGGCTCGTTACTGCCGCGCTACGACCGGGGTGACTCTCCGCCTGCATACTACCTTCTAATTTGGTGGATGGCATTTGGGCCCACGTGCTACATGGCCCGCATGTCGGTGAACAAAAGTATAACGGCATTCAGTAGAGGGAGACGTTTCAATGACCTAGGAGGAGCCAGAAGCGGTAGAGTGTCTCCACTGTACTAGTAGTAATTGTTTTTCTGGGTAGCTGTAGAGTGTCTCCACTGTACTAGTAGTAATTATTTCTCTGGGCCCAAGACAAAACAGCCCATCCACACTAGTAAATAGTAAAATCAATTCAAAAGCCCATATATTTACTGAATTGGTGGATGGGTATGTTGAAGAGCAAAAAAAGGAGTTTCAGGTGGGCAAAAGAGCTTCTGAACGTGTCGGGCTTCTATTTACAACATATTGTGGTCATAATCCAGTAAATTTTACGACCCAGGATGTTCATTCTATGGACCTGACCGATCCATTTGACTGTGACTGCCGAAAACAGTGCTGGAGTTAGATGTTGTTGCCCTTTTCAATCTGGTTTTTTTTGTAAACCTGATGAACAATTAACCCTCGTGCTTTTGTAAAGTTTGTAAGCTGGAGTTAGATGTTCCTGCCCTTTTCAACTCGGTTGTGACTATCATATTTTCTTTGAAACAAGGAAAATGGCTTGCCATTCGTTTAATTTAGAGTGAAATATTGTAACAAATCCCAACCAAGGGAAATAACATCACTCTCACCGGCTGCTTGAGCTCATTGTGCATTACAGAAGCCAAGTGATTAGCCCCCACCAGCACCCACAAACTTATTTTGAACTAGCACATCAAATGGGATGTAAATTTTCATAGGAAATGTTGCATGACCGTGACAGATTTGGATTCTGACATTTGGGACCCGCGAGGAAATAGCCTATCTAAGGTGGTGTCGACTTACTAGCCAGTCAACAAACGATTCTGCCTACCAGCCGTTGGATTGACATCCAACATCTGTCATGTATCTTTTATCTCTTGTCTTCTTCTTCCTCCAGCCGCCCAAACCAAACCACCCCATCGGCTCCGCCTGCTCCCGCCTCCCATGGCTGGCTGCGCCTCCGCCACCCTACCGTACGTACCCTCCGACATTGGCCCGTCCCTCCCTCTATTCCCCCACATGTCCTGTTATTCTCCGGTGACGTCAGCCCCAACACGCACTCGCGCCTGAACCAATCAACCCTCATACTCCCCTCCGCCTGCGACTGGACTGGCGCATCTTCAACGACTCCTATTCGTTCCGTCCGAGGCCTCGCCGTCGTCCTCCGCCTTGCAGCCTTGGTTCGCTCGACGTGTGCAGTGTGCCATGCTCTTGCGTTGTCAACGTCGTCAACAACCGAGAGGAACAAGGAGATGACTGTACGTGGAGAGGATGACGGTAGGGACCCACCAGCGTCATGGCAGTACGCAAGCAAGTGCCTCTATAGTACAAGCCCAAAAAATATGGTTCCTCCTAATGGTTGGACATCTGGGGCTCACGCCATTGTCAACGTAGTCAATAAATGAGAGAATTACACTACGAGCGGCTGACACCAGGGACCCAACAAGTCACGCAGTTTTTTTTGAGGAACAAGCAGTTGTTATTTATACTAGTTTTAGCGACGGATCAGGGTAACAACGGGGCTATGCGGGGGCTGTGGCCCGTCTAGCCAGGGTTTTATTTATGTTTACCACATCATGAGCCCAGTTGTGTTTTTTTCTTGCTGAAAATGGCTAGCCCAGTTCTATTTTTTTAAGAAATACCCAAACAAGTCCTGATTGCTTTATCGACCCTGCTGGGCTGCAAATCTTTCAAGACGAGGAGAGTTTCATTCGGTTTGCCCAGAAATGGGATGTACATTTTTAAAACACATCAAACCGGGAATTAGTTTCAATTTTTTTTCATTACAAGATCTTAAATTCCATTGATTTTTATGCGTGGACAATTATTTGGATTTTATATTTATATAAATTATTTTTCAAAATAGTTTGAATGTGAATCGATATTTCTGGATTAAAAATAGTTGACCGCACCGAAATATGCAAAATTTCGTATACTTTTTAACCATGGCCACAATATGGGGTGTAGTGCTAACAAAAAGAAGATGGGCTCCAAAAAAATTCTTAAGAATTAGCAAATGGGCTGTACATTATTAGAAATGATGGCAGATGGGATGTATGTTGTTTTCCACAGATTTGAGGCTGACTTGTGCGCCTACTACAGGTTGACGCGTATGCTTTCATAAAAAAGGGTTGACGCACACGCAATGCCCTGTCAACTTAGTCAACACACGAGAGCAGTGACTGTTGGATGTCCATCCAACGGCTGTCGTGCTTCTTCAATCTCTGCTCTTCATGCTCCAGCCGCTCAAACAAGCGTCGGCGGGACTGCCTGCTCCCTCCTCCCGCAGCCGGCTATGCTGTCGCGCAGGCCTCACGGCCCCACTGTACTCCCATCGCTGGCCTAGCCATCCCTCTACTCACCCACACATGATGTTATTCTCCGGCGATGGCAGATGAACCAGTAAACCCTTGTACTCCTCCGCGTGGGAAACAACTACCGACTATTCCCTGGCTCCATGTCGTTCCCTTCCTAGGCCTCGCCGTCGTCCACCGCCCTGGTGCTCTTGACGCGGCCTGGTCGACGTGGTCAATGAATGACATCCATCGGAAGTGGACTGTACGTGGAGAGGCTGACAGCTGGGTCCACGGCCGCACACAAGGAATGCCTCCTTATTACGCGCAAAATAATGATTCCTCCACCTAACACCTAGGACCCAC
Source organism: Triticum aestivum (assembly GCF_018294505.1). NCBI lineage: Eukaryota > Viridiplantae > Streptophyta > Magnoliopsida > Poales > Poaceae > Triticum > Triticum aestivum. The sequence goes on from NC_057800.1 coordinate 242,699,799, forward strand.
AGGAAGGGCCTCTGTATTTCACGAAAAAAATGTTCCCTCGCTGACAGGTTGGACCCACTAGCTATATCTTAGCACGCAAGGAAGTGCCTCCTTATTACGCCCAAAAAATGAATACCCCCTACTAGCTGGGACCCACCATATTGTTGGGCCGACTTGTGGGCCTACTAAGTTGACGGGGATGGATGGCTTTGTCAACTTAGTCAATACTCCAGTGACCGTATGATGTCCATCCAACGGTCATAGTGCTTCTTCAACCTCTGGTCTTCTTGCTCCAACCTCGTGCCGCCTGCTCCTGCCTCCCGTGGCCGGTTGTGCTATCGTGGAGGCCTCACTGCCCCCATACTACTCCCACCACTAGCCAGGCCATCCCTCCACTCACACACACCCCATGTTATTCTGCGGCAACGCCAGCCTCACACCGCAGCCGAACCAGTGAACGCTCGTACTCCTCTCCGCGTGGGCATCCACTGTCGCGTCTTGCCCGGCTCCGCGTTGTCCGCTTCCTAGGCCTCGCCGTCATCCACCACCGTGGTGCTCTCGGCGCGGCGTGGTCAATGTGGTCAATGACTATAACACCCGCGATGCGGCTATATCTCCCACGTGTCTGAGCACGACTTAGAGGCATAACCGCATTGTAGGCATGTCGCAAGAGGGGTAATATTTACACATCCCATGTACTGAATAATAAAGAGGTACAGAGTTGGCTTACAATCGCCACTTCACACAATAACATAAATATAGCATTACAATCATCCAGATACAACCAAGGTCCGGCTACGGAATCAAAATAAAGAAGACTACCCCTAATGCTACAGATCCCCGATCGCCCCAACTGGGCTCCACTACTGATTGAATGGAAATGAAACAACACAACGAACAAGATCTTCATCGAGCTCCTCCTTGAGCTCGGTTGCGTCACCTGCACGGTAACATCGGCACCTACAAACTGGTTTTGGAAGTAATCTGTGAGTCACGGGGACTCAGCAATCTCACACCCTCGCGATCAAGACTATTTAAGCTTATGGGTAGGAAAAGGTATGAGGTGGAGCTGCAGCAAGCACTAGCATATATGGTGGCTAACATACGCAAATGAGAGCGAGAAGACAAGGCAAAGCATGGTCGTGAACTAGAAATGATCAAGAAGTGATCCTGAAACTACTTACGTTCAAGCATAACTCCAACATCGTGTTCACTTCCTGGACCCCGCCGAGAAGAGACCATCACGGCTACACATGCGGTTGATGCATTTTAATTAAGTTAAGTGTCAAGTTGTCTACAACCGAACATTAACAAATTCCCATCTGCCCATAACCGCGGGCACGGCTTTCAAAAGTTCAAATCCCTGCAGGGGTGTCCCAACTTAGCCCATCACAAGCTCTCACGGTCAACGAAGGATATTCCTTCTCCCGGGAAGACCTGATCAGACTCGGAATCCCGGTTACAAGACATTTCAACAACGGTAAAACAAGACCAGCAAGACCACCCGTTGTGCCGACAAATCCCGATAGGAGCTACACATATCTCGTTCTCAAGGCACACCGGATAAGCTAAGCGTACAGGAGCCGACATAACCCAAGTTGCCAAGGGATGGCCCTGCACGGTCGAAAGGATCGATATGGTTGACTAGAGGGGGGTGAATAGGCAACTACCAATTTTTACTTTTCTTTACCAAATTAAACTTTGCATCAAAGTAGGTTGTCTAGATGTGCAACTAGGTGAGCAACCTATATGATACAATAACAACAAGCATACAAGCAAGCAAGGGAAGAAACACTAAAGAGCATGCACAAGTAAAGGTAAGAGATAACCAAGAGTGGATCCGGTGAAGACGAGGATGTGTTACCGATGTTCCTTCCTTTTGAGGGGAAGTACGTCTCCGTTGGAGCGGTGTGGAGGCACAATGCTCCCCAAGAAGCCACTAGGGCCACTGCATTCTCCTCACGCCCTCACACAATGCGAGATGCCGTGATTCCACTATTGGTGCCCTTGAAGGCGGCGACCGAACCTTTACAAACAAGGTTGAGGCAATCTCCACAACTTAATCGGAGGCTCCCAACAAGACCACGAAGCTTCACCACAATGGACTATGGCTCCGTGGTGACCTCAACCGTCTAGGGTGCTCAAACACCCAAGAGTAACAAGATCCGCTAGGGATGAGTGGGGGAATCGAAAATTTCTCGGGGCCTTCTCAACCACTCCCGACCAAATCAACAAGTTTGATTGGCTAAAGAGATAGATCGGGTGAAAATGGAGCTTGGAGCATTTAATGGAGCTTGAGCAATAAATGGAGCTTGGGGAAGGAAGAGGTGAGTGAGAGAGAAGAAGGGGACTCCCTTTTATAATGGGGGCAACAATCCCGTTGCCCCCCACCAACCAGCCCCGCACAGGGCGGTACTACCGCTGAAAGGGGGCGGTACTACCGCCAGAACAGTGGTACTGCCGCGCCAGCCAGCGGTACTAACGCGCTGAGGAGACTAGTAGGGAAAGGACCCAAATGCGGTACTACCGCGGTGATAGGGGCGGTACTACCGCTCCTGGAACGGTACTACCGCCTCTACAACCGTAACTAGTGCCACAAAACCCGACACGAGAAAAAGACCTCTCGAATCGAGGCGGTAGGAGCCAGACTACCCAGCGGTACTACGGCAGTGGGGTCACGGGCGGTACTACCGCTGTGGAGCGGTACTGCCGCTTGTGACCCTTCGGCCGTACTACCGCAGGCAGTGCGGTACTACCGCTCGGGCACGAGAGAGAGAGAGAGAGAATCTCTCAAAGATGTTGAGGACAAGGCGGAGGTGCCAGGCCCCCAGCGGTACTACTGCTGTGGAGCCACGGGCGGTACTACCGCTGTGGAGCGGTACTGCCGCTTGGCTCCTTAGCGGTACTACCGTTGGGTTGCGCAGTACTACCGCTTGGACCCAGACAGGACAAGGAAGAGAGGAGAGATCTCTTCAATGGAAAGGAGATGCTCGGAGGGTGAGAAGCTGATGTGTACATGATGATTCCACCCATGCAATACCCCAGCGGACCCCCTCTTGATAGTACGGTGCCCTCTACGCAACTAGTCCACCGAGAAAGAAACGAAAGAGCTACACTGTCTTGAAATACACTCCGAGGGGAAGAAAGCGTCTTGTGCCTGGGGAGAATCTATGAATTATTCAAAGCATAAGATTAGTCCGCAAACATGTTGTCATCAATCACCACAACTACCTTGAGAGAGATATGCCGTAACAATCTCCCCCTTTTTGGTGGATTGATGACAACTAGGGATTTGTGCAAGGAAAAGAAATAAAATGAAGAAAACTAAGAACTACAAAATATAGACGGGCTCCCCCAGAATGTGTGCACCAAGATATGGCACGACACACACATTCGGATCAACACTCCCCCTATATTTTATAGTCCAACAATACTAAGCAGAAGATATATGAGAGAAGAGAATAAACAGGAATAGCATGCATCTCATAATAAACTACAGTACTCTGAAAAGACATAAGTAATAAGGTGGCGATAGGGAGAATATGTCTCACACCATATGTCTAGAACTTAGGTCTCACACCAAACCAAACCAAATAAAGACACCGAGAGAACACAAAACAAGAAACCACAAGATGACTCAACGACTCAAAGCACGGCAATAACACAAATCCCTACACTCTCTCCCCCTTTGGCAGCGAGACACCAAAAAGGGCAAAGAGTGAAGCTACGACTCCAGGTGATGGGAAGAAGACGATCTCGAACATCACATCTCTGCATCTTCATTGTGGGTCGAAAACTGCTCGGCATCGGAGTCGGTCCAATGGCAATTCTGATGAATCCAGTCCTCCTCTTCAGTGACCTGACCCTCAGACCCACTGGCAACTGTTGCTCCCATCTGACGCATGAGCTCCTTGTGGCGCGTCCTGGCATGCTTCTCCGCCACATGAGTCATGTACTCACCATGAGACTCCATGCAGAAAAGCTTCTTCATCTTGCGCTTAAGCTTCTGTGCCCACGACGGTTCTGTACTAGAGGGGACAAAGTTCTCCTCATGATCATCAGTAGCAGCCCCACCCTCGGTCCCCATGGCAGCAGCAGCAGACGGACCCCCTGTGGCAGCAGTAGCAGATGGACCCCATGTGTGAGGCGCTGTCCAATTATCCTTCTTCCTCAGACGCTTGATCTCATGAGAAACCAAGTCTCCAATTTCTAGCAACACTCTGGGATAAGTCTGTGCCCAGGCCCTCTCAATGAGCCTCATGATGAATGGACCATATATAGGGCACTTGCGCTCAGACACGGCAGAGAGAAATTCAGACCACATGACATGAGAAATATCCAGGCTCTCTCCAGTGCTTGCTTCCTTCTCATGCTGATAGAAAAGGAGCATGTCCATGAGGTAAGAGTGGACCATATCCAGATTCCCGATCCGAGGGAAGAGAGTCTCACGGAAGATGCGATGAAGAATGTCCAGATACGAAGACAGCTCATAGGTCTTCTTCTTAGTTACTGGGTGAACTTTCACAGTGCAGTAGGGCCAAAGGGCTTGCTCGTGGGTGGACGTAGCGTTGCGGTGAGGGCGGAAACTGACAGGAGTCTCAAGCCTGTGATCCACCACATCAAGTAACTCCATGAAAGCCTTCCACTTGACCGAAAGCAGCTTGCCATTGGTCATCCATGTCAGAGTCCTCTCGACATCTGTCCCAAGATGGACGGTGGCATAGAATTGAGCCACTAAATCTGCATTGAAATCCTTGTTGAATTGCATGATCCTGAGAATGTTCAGCTGAGTGCACATCTGAAGGGCTTCGCCAAAGTACTCCGGGTCCTTCTCCATAGCATCAGTGTCAATGGAGCGAACATCAAAAAAAAGATTCTTCTTGGCCTTGATCACATCAAAGTAGATGGCAAACTAAAAATGGTTCCAGAACGGGCGGTTGACCAAAGTGGGTTCTTGGTCCACCGCATAGGGGTTGCGGCGATGCTTCTCCCAAAACTCCTTGTTGGTCATCTCAGTCACAGTCTTCCCATTTGGCTTGTTGGTGGATCGCTTCGATTGCTGAGGAGGTGGAGGAATACTTGCAGATGCACTTGCTGGAGGCGGTTGGGTGCTCGAGGAACCACCGGCTGGCTCTAAGGTGCGGTAGCGTTTTGATGTAGCACGCCCGGGGTTGATACGGCGACCTTGCTGCTCGGAATGGTCATCACCTGGAGCCAAACACAAGAACACGCAAAACAACTAGAAAGAACAAGCATAAGCCAACGAACTCAACAAAAAAGATCAAGGTAAGGCAGGAAAATGATGGAATTTGGCATGCAGCGGTAGTACCGTGACATGCCCGCGGTAGTACCGCCCCAAGCGGTAGTACCGCTCTAGGACAAGCGGTAGTACCGCTCCAAAGAGAGCGGTAGTACTACTTGAGGCGGAGAAACAGCAGTTTCCTACAGCACGAGGCGGTGAAACAGCGGTTTCCTACTACCGTGTTCAGATCCGGCACTACCGGCCTACCAAATTCAAAAATAATCCTACCAAACTCTAATCGAGATAGTCTAGTTGCCTTCTCCAACCAACTCAAGCCTAGATTTAGCCAAAAATCTAGAGATTCAACCACCATTGCCCCTAAGAAACAAGATTTGAAAATGAGACAAAACGAAAGAAGGAACAGGGGCAATACCGGCATCCATGGCAAGAGAACGAGGTGGGGATTGACTCCACCAAAGGAAATGGAGAGGGACGCCCCGGAGACGGAGATCCGCTGGAGCCCTCCCGCGGCGAGTGGAGTCTGGAGAGAGGAAGAGAAAAGAGGGGGCGAAGTGAATGGGTATGGGGGAGAAGAAACCTCCCCCTGCCCTGACTTAACCCCCTGGTCCCGTCCCTTAGCGGTAGTACCGTGCTGGGGGCGGTAGTACCGCTAACGAGCAGTAGTACCGCGCACCAACAGCGGTAGTACCGCCCAGCACGCCACGGCAACTAAACAAACAAGGCTTTTGCTCGACGGAAAGACAAAAACGGCAAGAGAAAGAGCACACCAGCAAACGACCCAGACACACCTCTTTAAAAGAGGGCGGTGGCCGAGGCCACCTATGTTTGAGTCAAAAGGTATGGCGCCGCGAAGATTTTAACCTTGGGCCCATGACCAAAACTCGTCTTTGAAGCACAAGTACCATCAACAATGGCTAAAAAGAAAGACTTGATCAATTTATGCATAATGGGGGGATGGAGAGTTCATTGAGAGAACAACACTCCCCCTATGTCCATGCCTACACCTAAACTAGACAAGAAAATGAGCGTGGTGGGGTGTGCAAGGGTTCAAGCCACATTGCTCAAATCAATGATATTTAGCTCATGCCTTAACTCGCGAAATCTTGCTTCATCCAAGGGCTTCGTGAAAATATCTGCAAGGTTGTCATGAGTGTTGACATAGTTGAGCTCGATCTCTCCTCGCCTAATGTGATCCCGGATGAAGTGATACCGAATCTCAATATGCTTCGTCTTGAAGTGTTGCACCGGGTTGAGGGAGATCTTGATGGCACTTTCATTGTCACACCAAAGAGGCACTTTGTCACAAGTGACACCATAATCCTTTAAAGTTTGCCTCATCCATAGGAGTTGTGCACAACAACTACCGGTGGCAACATACTCCGCCTCAGTGGACGAGAGAGACACACAACTTTTCTTTTTGGAAGACCAACTTACCAAAGAGCAACCAAGGAATTGGCACCCTCCGGAAGTGGAATTCCTATCCACTTTGTCTCCTGCCCAATCAGAATCCGAGTACCCTACAAGCTTGAAGTTTGATCCTCTTGGATACCATAAGCCAAAGTTTGGGGTATGAGCCAAATATCAAAAGATTCGTTTGACCGCCACATAGTGACTTTCCTTAGGTGCGGCATGAAACCATGCACAAATTCCCACACTCAACATGATGTCCGATCTAGATGCACAAAGGTAAAGCAAGGATCCAATCATGGAGCGATATACCTTTTGATCCACCACTTTACCATTGGGATCTAAGTCAAGTTGGCACTTGGTGGGCATTGGAGTGGAGGCCGGCTTGACATCACTTAGCTTGAATCTCTTGAGCATGTCTTGAGTGTATTTGGATTGATTGATGAAGGTTCCTTATCTTCTTTGCTTCACTTCGAACCCTAGAAAGAACTTCAACTCTCCCATGGAGGACATCTCAAACTTTGAGGTCATGAGAGCGGCAAATTCCTCATTGAAAGCTTTGTTAGGGGAACCAAAGATAATATCATCAACATATAATTGGCACACAAACAACTCCCCTTTGACCTTCTTAGTAAAAAGAGTGGGGTCGATTAGCCCAACTTCAAAACCACGGTCTTGTAGCAACTTGGTAAGGTGGTCATACCACGCACGTGGGGCTTGTTTAAGGCCATAGAGTGGCTTATCGAGTTGATACACATGATCGGGAAAGTAGGGATCCTCGAACCCGGGGGGTTGCTTGACGTAAACCAATTCATTAATAGGACCATTAAGAAAAGCACTCTTCACATCCATTTGTTGTAACTTAAAGTTATGATGAGAAGCATATGCAATCAACATGCGAATGGATTCAAGACGAGCAACGGGAGCAAAGGTTTCACCGTAGTCGATACCCTCGACTTGGGAGTAGCCTTGTGCTACCAAACGAGCCTTGTTGTGAATGATAATCCCATGGGCATCTTGCTTGTTCTTAAATATCCACTTGGTTCCTATGACATTGTGATTCCCAGTCGGTCTTGGCACCAATCTCCACACTTTGTTGTGCTCGAAGTTGTTGAGTTCTTCATGCATGGCATTGAGCCAATCCGGATCTTCTAGCGCTTCATAGACCTTGTGGGTTCCACACAAGAGACAAACGTGTGATGCTCACAATAATTTGCTAATTGTCTACGAGTGCTTACCCCCATTCTTAAGCTTCCAAGCACATTCGTCATGAGATGATCCTTGGTGGAGAGCTTGGAAGAAACCTTGGCGGCACGACGCTCTAATTCCTCCTCGGGGGTGAGACAAGGAGTAGTCACTTGATCATCTTGAGCGTCGTCTTGGACATGTTCTTGTTCTTGAACTTGCTCGGAGGAGAGAACTTGACCTTGGGCATCACTTGATGTGTCAACACCGTCTTGAGCGTGATCTTGCCCTTGGTCATGTTCTTGAGGATGAGGGCCTTCATGTTGTTCTTCGGAAGCGTGTGGGCCTTGGGTTGGTGATGGCTCCACTTGAGTGGAGCTTTGTCCTTCTCCTTCGGCCACAAGGGGTTCCTCAATGGGTAGGATAAAGCCAACACCCGTTCTTCTTATGGCTTGGGGAGGAATTTCATCACCTACATCACAAGTGCCACTTTGCTCCACTTGGGAGCCGTTATTCTCATCAAACTCCACGTTACACGTCTCCTCAATAAGTCTCGTGGATTTATTGAGGACACGGTAAGCATGAGAGTTTGTAGCATAGCCAACAAATATGCCCTCATAAGCTCTAGCCTCAAATTTAGACAACCGAACACCTTTCTTGAGAATGAAACACTTACACCCGAATACCCGGAAGTACTTGAGGTTGGGCTTGTTACCGGTGAGTATCTCGTATGGAGTCTTGTTCAAGCCCTTGCGGAGGTAGAGACGATTGGATGCATGAGACGCGGTGTTGATGGCTTCGGCCCAAAATTTGTACGGAGACTTAAACTCCGCCATCATGGTCCTTGCCGCATCCATCAACATCCGGTTCTTCCTCTCCGCAACACCGTTTTGTTGAGGGGTGTATGGTGCAAAATATTGACGCTTGATTCCCGCATCACTAAGAAATTCATCCAAGGTGTAGTTCTTGAACTCGGTGCCGTTGTCACTTCTTATTGTCAAGATCTTTGCATTGTGTTGATGTTGTGCTTCATTTGCAAAGTCAATGATGGTTTGTTGGGTCTCGCTCTTCCTTTTGAAGAAGTACACCCACGTGTACCTTGAGTAGTCATCCACAATCACCAAGCAATACTTCCTACCTCCAAGACTATCGAAGGATGGGGGCCCAAAGAGATCCATGTGAAGGAGCTCCAAGGGCCTCTTTGAATAAATGATAGTCGTGGGAGGGTGAGCCTTCTTATGTAGCTTTCCTTCGATACAGGCACTGCAAGCACGATCTTTAGCAAAACTAACATTCGTTAGTCCACGGACATGGTCCCCCTTGAGGAGACTTTGCAAAGATCTCATATTGACATGGGCTAAACGGCGATGCTAAAGCCATCCCACATCAACTTTAGCCATTAGGCATGTCGTGGTCTTAGTGGGTCGCTCCGAAAAGTTAATCACATATAGACCGTTCTCGACATGCCCAACAAAAGCTACTTTAAGAGTCTTGCTCCACAAGAGGGCCACGGTATCGATATCAAAGAACGTGGCAAAGCCCATGATTGCAAGTTGATGAACGGAAAGTAAATTGTATGCAAGGGACTCAACAAGCATGACCTTCTCGATCATGAGTTCATGAGAGATGACCACCTTGCCAAGTCCCAATACCTTAGAAGATGAGGCGTCACCCCACTCAACATTGGTGGGCATAGATGGAACTTTGTGCACGTCCACCACCAAGTCATTGCTTCCGGTCATATGATTTGTAGCTCCGCTATCAAGCAACCATGATCCACCACCGGAAGCAAACACCTACAAGAGATCAATGCTTGGTTTTAGGTACCCATTTTGTAATGGGTCCTTTGATGTTAGTAACAAGGGTCTTAGGAACCCAAATAGACCATTCAATGTACTCATGAAGAGAACCAACAAATTTGGCATAAACATGCCCATCACTAGCACGGCATAACACATAAGAAGGGTTAAAATTGCCGGCTTTGTTTGGAGGGGTGACATTGTTCTTCTTCTTCTCCTCAGGGGCACTCTCTCCCTCCCTCACAAAGGTTTGCATGAGGGGAGGAGGTCGTTTGGTCTTGTCATTCTTCTTCTTGTTCTTGGAGTCGGGCACGTACCCAACCCCTTCCTTGACCACACTTCCCTTTTGGTTGATCAAGATATCGTTGAGGTTCTTCTTGCCTTGTATGCAAGTCGCAAGACCTCTCTCAAGTTGCTCCTTCAACTTAGCATTTTCCTCAACAAGATGTATATGCTCACAACACGGGTTAGTAGCATTTGCGTTATCAATTAAAACCATATGAGTAAAAGTTGCTTTCTCCTTAGTTAGCTTCACTTGGAGTTGATCATGAGACTCCTTGAGACTAGCGTGAATACCCTTCAAGGCCTTGTGGGCCTTGTCAAGTATATCAAACTCCTCTTTGAGTCTATCAAGATCAACCCCAAGTTTGGCCTTCTCGGAATTTAGCACACGAGAAACAATGAGGACATGATCATAATCTTTCTTTAACTTAGCATGATCAACGTTGTGTGACTCCTCAAGAGCGAAACGAAGACCATGCTCTTCCTCAAGATCATTGGAAAGATCCGAAATATCATCGGCATAGTCACGACTATGCCCTTCCATCTTAGAGATGGTGTCTTCGTGAGCCTCGATCATGTCATTGGCTTCACCAAGTTGTTCCAACAGAGCAAGAAAGTGCTTCTTGGATTTTCCCTTGAGCTTGCCCATAAAGGCCTCAAACTCGTTAGCCTCCACATTAGCTCCCTCAAGTTCATTAATGCTATCCCTCGGGGAAGGATGATTAATGATGGTAGTTTTGATGTTGGAGGTTACCTTGTTGGTGGCCTTAGCCATGAGGCACTTGGCGGTGATGCTCTCATTGGGTGAGTCAAAGAGAGACACCCGTGACGTTGTTGCAATTGCAACGGAGGCCATGGCAACCGACTCATCATCGTCATCATCCTCATTGTACTCTTCTTGCACAACCAAAGCCTTGGGAGGAGTCTTCTTGGTGAAGTTGTTCTTGTTGGGGAACGACTTGGCCTTGTCCTTTTGGATGAGCTTGCCACCATTGTCTTCCCTCTTCTCATATGGACATTCCGCAACGAAATGACTCACGTTGCTGCAATTGTAGCAAGTCCTTACACGTTGCTTGACCCTTGTGCCACTCAAGTTGTTTTTGCTAAAGTTTGGCCTCAAGTTTTTCTTGCTCCAAAATTGCCTTGAAGCAAGTGCCATGTGTTCATGATATGCATACTTCGTATCTTCGGGGTTGCTCTCCTCTTCTTCCTCTTCTTCTTCTTCCACGGTGAGCTTGGCCTTCAATGCAAGGTTAGGCTTCTTTGCCCGTTGAGAACGGAGCACCGCATTGTCGGCGGTCTTGTCCAAAATGTTCATGGCCACAAACTCATCCAACACTTCGCTTGAGGTCAAAGTGTGGAAGTCTGGTCTTTGACGAATGACGGAGGACATGGCCTTGTGATAGGGCATCATTGCCTTGAGGAATTTGCGCTTGATCCAATTGTCATCCGTGTCCTTGCTCCCGTGATCTCGTAGTGAGACCGCGAGTTTGGTTACTCTCCGATAAACCTCACGAGGTTCTTCATCTTCTTTCATTGCAAACTCATCGGCCTCATCTTGTACCACTTCATAATTGGAGCGTTGAATGCTTGCGCTTCCCCGGTAGAGAGAGACAACACAATGCCATGCATCTTTGGCCAAGGCGAAGGGACGAATATGAGGTAGGTCTTCGGGTGGAATTGCATCTTGAATGATGAAGAGAGCATTCTCATTGAATTGATTGTCCGCGGCTTCCCGAGGAGTGAAGTTGCTTGGATCATGTGGATAGAAACCTTCTTCAATGATTCTCCAAAGGTTAGTGTTCACATGATTTAAATGACGTTTAAAGCGGTAAACCCAAGAATCAAAATCCTCATTTTTCACAATCTTAGGGGGAGGACCGGCATGATTCAAATGAGTAGAAGGAACCGGTCCACCATAAACAAGTGGTGGTTCCACATGGGCAAAGATGTCGGTGCCATTCTTACCACTAGAAGAAGGAGCCTTTTCACTACTAGCTTCCCCCTTGTCGGGGATAGCATCCGTCACCTTGTTGGCGGGGTTACCCACTTTCAACGGTGCGGTGGATAGTTTAAGCCCCTCAAGAAATTTAGTAAACATGCTTTCAACTTCGGTCGTCATGGAGGTTTTCAATGTCTCCAAGGCCACATTGTAGGATCGAAGTATGTCTAGAGGGGGGGGTGCTTAGACTACTTTACCAAATAAAAACTTGACCTTTTCCCAATTTTAGTTCTTGGCAGATTTTAGCTATTTTAGGACAAGTCAAGCAATCATCACACAATTAAGGCAAGCATGCAAAGAGTATATTGGCAGCGGAAAGTAAAGCATGCAACTTGCAAGAATGTAAAGGGAAGGGTTTGGAGAATTCAAACGCAATTGGAGACACGGATGTTTTTCCCGTGGTTCGGATAGGTGGTGCTATCCTACATCCATGTTGATGGAGACTTCAACCCACAAAGGGTAACGGTTGCGAGAGTCCACGAAGGGCTCCACCCACAAAGGGTAACGGTTGCGCGAGTCCACACAGGGCTCCACCCACGAAGGGTCCACGAAGAAGCAACCACCCACAAAGGGTCCACGAAGAAGCAACCTTGTCTATCCCACCATGGCCATCGCCCACACAGGACTTGCCTCACTAGCGGTAGATCTTCACGAAGTAGGCGATCTCCTTGCCCTTACAAACTTCTTGGTTCAACTCCACAATCTTGTCGGAGGCTCCCAAGTGACACCTAGCCAATCTAGGAGACACCACTCTCCAAGAAGTAACAAATGGTGTGTAGGTAATGAACTCCTTGCTCTTGTGCTTCAAATGATAGTCTCCCCAACACTCAACTCTCTCTCATAGGATTTGGATTTGGTGGAAAGAAGATTTGAGTGGAAAGCAACTTGGAGAGCCTAGAGATCAAGATTCATATGGTAGGAATGGAATTTCTTGGTCTCAACACATGAGTAGGTGGTTCTCTCTCAGAACATGTGAGTTGGAATGGTGTATGTGTTCTGTTGGCTCTCTCCTCGAATGAAGAGGGGGTGGAGGGGTATATATAGCCTCCACACAAAATCCAACCGTTACACAGTTTTCCAATCCCGGTGGGACCGAATCACAAACTCGGTCGGACCGAAAATGTAAACCTAGTGACCGTTAGAGATTTTCGGTGGGACTGACATGCAACTCGGTAGTACCAATATGGTTAGGGTTTGGGCATAACGTAATCTCGGTGAGACCGATTACATAAACTCGGTGAGACCGAATTTGGTAATTAGCTAACCAGAGAGTTGGTCAGGCAAACTCGGTGGGACCGATTTGCTCTTTCGGTGAGACCGAAAAGTTACAAAGGGGAAACACTGAATTTACATTGCAATCTCGGTGGGACCGATTCGCTCTTTCGGTGAGACCAAAAAGTTACGAAAGGGAAACAGAGAGTTTGCAATCCCATCTCGGTGAGACCGAGATCCCTATCGGTAGAACCGAATTGCTAGGGTTTGGCAGTGGCTAATGACAAGTGAAACTCGGTGGCGCCGGATAGGAAGAATCGGTAGGACCGAGTTTGGCTTAGGGTTTAGGTCAAATGTGGATATGGGAAAGTAGTTGAGGGTTTTTGGAGCATATCACTAAGCACATGAAGCAAGAGGCTCATTAAGCAACACCTCATCCCTCCTTGATAGTTTTGGCTTTTCCTAAAGACTCAATGTGATCTTGGATCACTAATATAAAATGAAGAGTCTTGAGCTTTTGAGCTTGAGCCAATCCTTTTTCCTTAGCATTTTGAGGGTTCCACTTTCACATCCATGCCATGCCAATCATTGAGCTTTCCTGAAATAATCATCTTGGAATAGCATTAGCTCAATAAGCTATATGTTGTTATGAATTACCAAAACCACCTAGGGATAGTTGCACTTTCAATCTCCCCCTTTTTGGTAATTGATGACAACATATAGATCAAAGCTTCGACAAATGATAATAAGCATGAAATATATCGTCGCTTTGAGAAGTATGTGATAAGTAAGAGCTCCCCCTAAATTTGTGCATATTTAAAATTTGCTTTGGACTGCAAATGCACAAGGAGTTAGAGTCATGGGTTACTCTTCCATGTCACATACATCTTGGTGGAGCGCTTAAAATGATAAGAATGAAATACATGCACTCATCACCAAGAATAGTGGAAGATCACATAAGATAGATAAGATAATAGCATTAAGCAAGCATTAAGTGTAGCTTATGATCAAACACATGATCATCAATGTCTCACAAATAATGACGTAGTATCTCAAGCACTCAAAATCAAACAAGTTCGAAAAACCACCAAATAAAGCAAGAGAGAAAAGCACACTCTCTCTCTCTCTCGAAGCCTATGATCTATACATTTTTCTCCCCCTTTGGCAACAAGTTACCAAAAAGTTCCTAGAAAATGCATAGTGCTAGATCGACGCTCAGGCTTGATCTTCTGGTGGTGGTGGAGTCCGGATCACTCCAAGGAAGAAGGCTTCTGTAGACGCTGAAGTAGACGCTGGAGTTGGAGCTGAAGTAGATGCTGGAGCTGGTGGAACTGAGGCTGTAGCTGGTGCTGAGGTGGTGGCTCTTGTGTCAGCAACTGGCATGGCAGACGACCTCGGACCTCGTGGCACTCTGGCAAAGGCATGAGTGGTAGTCCTGCCTCTCCTCTCCTGCATATCATCTTGGAGCTGCTCCACTGCAGACTGAATCTCCGTTACCTTGACATCCAAGTCACAGAACTTTTGTTCCATGATTCTCTCTAGGCTTGCCTGGTTTTGAGTTAGGGTGGCTAGTCCTTGCTCAATCCGCAGGGTGGATGCAATCAGGTAACCAAGATGCTCTTGTTTGGTATTCAAGAAATACTCAGATGCCTCCTCTTGAGTTGGCATCTTGGCAGCTTTCTCCTTCCTTGCCTTCTCCTTCTTTGCATATGCTTGGGCAGATGATGGCTCGTTCTCAGTCATGACAACTTGATTGTCCTCAAAATCTGGACGGATGGGCAGGTGTTCCTTGTCCAATAAATATATGCCCGTGCCCATCTTGGAGTTAATGAGCTCCTGGATATGAGGGGCATATCCGCAACTCCTCTTCTGATCTGCTGGAGTCCTTTTGATAGTTTCCACTATGAGGCTCATCACCTTGAACTTCTGAGGCACATAAAATACATGTAGCAAGTTGATAGCATGGCCTCTGATCATCTTGTGATCTCCAGACTTGGGCAATAAGGTGTGCCTCAAGATCCAATTGATAGTTGGCAGCCCTGACAGAAGGTAATGCACAGACCCAAATTTGAACGTGTCAAGTGCTTCATTTGGAATTTCCTTGTACATATTGGACATAGAGTTATGGTCCATCTTCTTCTTGGCATATATGTCCAAATCATCATCATGCTCCTCTGGGGCATTAATGATCTGTGCCCACTCAGCAACTGTGGATTGGTACCTTGTACCCTCAGACATCCATGTGATCCTCCCATCTGAATAAAAATGTGCTGTGGAGTAGAACTGCATTATAAGCTCCTCATTCCACTTTGTGAGCTTCTGCCCAACAAAGTCAGCTACTCCACAAGCTATGAAGCTGTCTTGCACTCCAGGATAGTGCTCCTCATTGTCCTTGATGTACCGTCAGTCAACCCATCTCATATCACAGACTATTGGCTTCTTATCAAGCAGTACTGTCTCATAGAAGTCCTGCTGTTCCTTAGTGTGGAACCTGTAGTCAACAGCAGTCCTCCTCCTTGAAGCATACGGGTATGCTTCTCTCCACTTCCTCAGTCCTGAATCTCTCCTGAGCTTCATGTCCTCAGCCACAGGATGCGCATCGTTGTGGTCTGGGATCTTGGGCTTGAGCTTTCTCAGAACTTGCTCTTCATCCTCTTCTTCAGCAACAGTCTCAGGCACTGGGGCCTTGTTCTTCTCAACTACAGGAATGCTCCTTGTATTCCTCTTTGGTTTTGGCTTGGAGGCAGCTTTGGGCTTAGATGCAGTAGCCCCTGATCTTATGGCATCACCCATCAGCTTGGGTGCCTTGGGTGCTGGTGCAGCTACCTCTTCTTCCTCTTCCTCTTCCATGATGGAAGCCTTTCCTAGCACTCTGGCTACGGTCTTCTTGACCCTTTCCTTTCTTTTCTTTCACTCAGCGGCAACTGGCTCTTTGGGTGCAGGCTTCTCAGTTGAAGCTCTTGCCTTTGACATAGGCTGCCTGCCTGCTGGCCTTTTGATCTTTAGACCTGGCTTTGTGCCTTGAGCTGGCTCAACTCTCTTTGATGTGGCCTCTTCCTCTGCCACATAATCTTCATCTTCGGAGTCTGAAGTTCTCTTCTTCTTTTGTCTGGTGGCAGCTTTTGGCAGATTGCTTGGGGTACTTCTGTTGCCCTCATCTGAAGAGCTGGAGGGACTAGTGCCCTCACTCATGTGCACCTGCTGCTCTGACATGTTCTCGCTGTCACTTTGATCAGACATGCTGCAAGCTCTGACTTCTGACCCTGTGAATAGTTTATAGATGAGGTAGAATAGATGAGCATCACAAAATGCAGAGATTTTTGCAAAAAGAATGATCCAAAAACTTAGTTTTAGTTTCCCACTGAAATCATCTCGGATCTACCGATTTTAAAACTCGGTGATATCGAAGTAGTTTTGGAACCTAAACTGGTGAACTCGGTAGGACCGAGTCACAGTTCGGTGGCACCGAGACTGCTAGGGTTTCACAGAGTTCCAAAATCGGTCACACCGATAAGTAATTCTCGGTCAGACCGAGTCTCACTTGTGCAATGGCATAAGCCAAATCGGTGGGACCGAGTTTTTCAACTCGGTGGGTCCGAGATGGTTTCGGCGGAAACCTAACCCTAAAATTTTCGAATCAAAGCTAATCTACGGGCGTATTGACTGGATAGGAGTGTTTCAATCGTGGCAAGAATCATGAAGAACACAATGTGCTAGGAATCGGACAGGGAATAGCACTGTGATCGAGTCCATACCCTAGTTCGGCGGAGACTCGCTACGGCGGCAACGGCGGGGCAGAATTCCCGTTGACAGCGACGGAGACCAGCGATTGGAGGTGGCTGGCGGTGAGAAGACGATCCGGAGACCACGTTGGTAGAGCAGGCTATCGCGCGGGCGAAGGGGTTCGGAGAAATTTCCAAATTTTGCCCGTGACTATATATAGCCCGACCCTGTCGGTGTGACCGAGTGGAACAACTCGGTGGCACCGAGATTCATAACTGCACGCAGTTACTGAAACTCGGTGGGACCGAAATGTTCAAATTGGTTGCACCGAGATGGAAAACCTAGATCAACTTAATGATCTCGGTAGGACTGAAAGTGGGGTATCGGTCAGACCAAGAATCATAAAGAGGTTTTGGAAGTTTAAGTCTATGACGAATCGGGGACTCCGAGCGCTCCTCACACAGAGTGGTTCGAATCTGACTTGATCAAATTTTGTGATGCAGCATGAATAGAGTTTGAGACGAGAAAAGCATAGATAGCTAGAGGAGGTACTTAGGCATTCTTGTCCGTCCACTTGGCAAAAGAAAATAAAACCAAACAATCAAAACAACAAGTGGATGTCCTCGAATGAGTAAAATATGCAACCAGCATGCTCACACAATAAGATGGCAAATGAAATATGTGGCAAGGCATGCACAGCCAATTCTAGCATCTATCAAGCAATTTGCGATGACAAGGTCATCTATATATGAGTATATTGACTTAGGAGTCAAGTGAGATCACTTGATCATAGGTCATACTCATCGTTTAAGCTTAAGTGGGGTTACCACTTTTACATAAAGCATTGTTGTGTTCACATCTTTAGAGTTACTTTAGCTCAAGTCTTAGAGTAAAGCTCCCCCTAGATGTGATATCCCCCCAAGAGGGATGAACTAACCTTGGGTTTTGTTGATGATGACTTCATGTAGATGTTGAAGATGTGGATGCTCAATGTTGATGTAGATCACTTGGAGCTCTCCATTTGAGTGAATTGCACTTTCAATACCTACATGGGTTAGTCCCACAAGGAACAAACAAGGATATCCATAGACATAGAGTGATGCACACACAAGATGATGTCCATGAAAACTTTTAGGTTACCTTGTCCCTTGTCTTACCAACAAGAGGGTTTGTGACTCCTTGAACTAGTGCAAGATGTGGAAGTTGATTGCACTTGTTCTTGCCAAAATGATAAGAGTGAAGTATGTTGGCGGAGTCACCCTCAAGAACTCTTCTAGTTCTTCTTCTTTTGGATCCACACCATCTTGATGGGAATCCTTGGAGTTGTAGTCGTACTTGATGAAGTGGAACTTGAAGTAGTCTTGGGAATCCACTTGACTAAGGTCTTAGGAGCTTCTTCAAATGCATCAATTTCCTCTTGAAGCTTGTCCTTGCCTTTTTGCTCGTAGTCTTGTGGTGGAAGATCATCTTGAGCTTGTGTTCCCTTTAAAGAAGTATCATACTTCTCTTGTTGAGGAACAAACTTTGTCTTGGGGTATTGATCTTCTTCCCACTCAACTCCATTGGCATTGAACTTTCGTTCAAAACCAACACCTTGATTCTTCCGGTGCATTCCTTGCTTGCGCACAATTTCCTCGAATTGCTTACTCCCGGCAAGGCTTTTGTACACTCCTTTCTCTATAATTCCCTTCAATAAGCTATTTTCTTGCTCAAGTGTAACTTGGCTAAGAGAATCATTAGTGGAATCAAGATAACTACTAGAAGCAACAATATTGGATTTAGCATGATCATTGTTACTGCTAGAGGAAGAATCTTTCTTGTTCTTGTTACTAGACTTGACTTGAGGCATGTAAGTGGATAAGAGTAAACGCTTGGCAATGTAAGAAGAGCTTTTCTTGCGGAGATCATCATTGATTGCTTTTAAGAACTCATGCTCTTGCTCAAGATTGAGCTTTTCAAAGCGTAATTTCTCATGAGCTCTTAAAAGTTCTCGATGATCTTTGAAGATAGTTTCATGAGCTAACTTAAGAGTGTTTAGTTATTTAGTTAGAGCCTCAATCTTCTCCTTATCATTGTCATTCATTTTATCTTGATTAGCATGTTTAATTGACGTTTCATCATAGTATTCATCACTAGAGTTGTCAACAAGCAAATCATCACCTAACAAGTCATCTTCATCACTATTGAAATCAACATACTCGGGGTGTGTTACCTTAGGACCTTTGGCCATGAAGCATCTTCCAATTCCTTCATTTGGTGAGTCAAATATGTCGTAGGAGTTGGTTGACACAAGCGCTAGACCGGCAACACCTTCATCTTGAGTATCTTCGGAGTCGGAGTGATAACTTCTCTCGGAGTGGCTGTCGGAGTCGGAGCCGGATACCCATTCACCAACATGAGCTTGATGTCTTCGTCTTGTGTAACTCCTTGATGATTTTTCCTTCCTTTCTGAATCCTTGCTTCTCCGTGAGTATCTTTGTTCATAGCGATCATCTCTACTCCTCCTCTCTCTTGGTGGTGATTCTTTGCTTCTTGTTTTTGGAGAATCTTCTCTTCTCTTGTAGGGAGCCGTACACTCATTGGAATAGTGTCCGGGTCTTCCACAACTGTAGCAGTTTCACTCTCGACTAGAAGATCTTTTGTCATTGTAGGACCTTGACTTGAAGCTTCTATCTTTGCTTCTACTCTTGTAGAACTTGTTGAAGTTCTTCACCATTAAGCTCAATTCTTCATTGAAGTCTTGTTTCTCACTTGATGATGTAGGGGCTTCACATGAGGCTTTATAGGCACCACTTGATTTGTTGTGAAGTTCCTCTTTATCCTTAAGTGACATCTCATGAGCAACAATTCTTCCAATCACCTCCGTTGGCTTGAGATCTTTGTAATTGGGCATCATTTGGATCAATGTGCACACGGTATCATATTTTCCATCCAAGGCTCTTAGAATCTTCTTGATGATGAATCTGTCGGTCATCTCTTCACTTCCTAAGCCGGCAATCTCATTTGTGATGAGAGCAAGCCTAGAGTACATTTCAGCGACACCTTCACCATCCTTCATCCTGAACTTGTCAAGTTGGCTTTGAAGCACATCCAACTTGGATTCCTTGACGGAGTCAGTACCTTCGTGCATATCAATCAAAGTATCCCAAATTTCCTTCGCATTCTCAAGACGGCTGATTTTGTTGAATTCTTCGGGGCACAATCCGTTAAAGAGAATATCACAAGCTTGAGCATTATATTGCAACATCTTCAACTCATCCGCGGTAGCTTCACGGTTTGGTTCTCTCCCATCAAAGAAGTCACCTTGCAAACCAACACACACAATAGCCCAAACGGCGAGGTTATGTCCAAGAATATGCATTTTCATTTTATGCTTCCAACTAGCAAAATTAGTACCATCAAAGTAGGGACCTCTACGGTGGTAATTTCCCTCGCTAGACGCCATACTCTCCTAGGTTGTGAAACCAAGGCTATGACCACCAAAGCTATGGAGATCAAAGCAAATGGAGACCAAAGCTCTGATACCACTTGTAGGATCGAAGTATGTCTAGAGGGGGGTGATTAGACTACTTGACCAAATAAAAACTTGACCTTTTCCCAATTTTAGTTCTTGGCAGATTTTAGCTATTTTAGGACAAGTCAAGCAATCATCACACAATTCAAGCAAGCATGCAAAGAGTATATTGGCAGCGGAAAGTAAAGCATGCAACTTGCAAGAATGTAAAGGGAAGGGTTTGGAGAATTCAAACGCAATTGGAGACATGGATGTTTTTCCCATGGTTCGGATAGGTGGTGCTATCCTACATCCATGTTGATGGAGACTTCAACCCACAAAGGGTAACGGTTGCGAGAGTCCACGGAGGGCTCCACCCACAAAGGGTAACGGTTGCGCGAGTCCACACAGGGCTCCACCCACGAAGGGTCCACGAAGAAGCAACCACCCACAAAGGGTCCACAAAGAAGCAACCTTGTCTATCCCACCATGGCCATCGCCCACACAGGACTTGCCTCACTAGCGGTAGATCTTCACGAAGTAGGCGATCTCCTTGCCCTTACAAACTTCTTGGTTCAACTCCACAATCTTGTCGGAGGCTCCCAAGTGACACCTAGCCAATCTAGGAGACACCACTCTCCAAGAAGTAACAAATGGTGTGTAGGTAATGAACTCCTTGCTCTTGTGCTTCAAATGATAGTCTCCCCAACACTCAACTCTCTCTCATAGGATTTGGATTTGGTGGAAAGAATATTTGAGTGGAAAGCAACTTGGAGAGCCTAGAGATCAAGATTCATATGGTAGGAATGGAATTTCTTGGTCTCAACACATGAGTAGGTGGTTCTCTCTCAGAACATGTGAGTTGGAATGGTGTATGTGTTCTGATGGCTCTCTCCTTGAATGAAGAGGGGGTGGAGGGGTATATATAGCCTCCACACAAAATCCAACCGTTACACAGTTTTCCAATCCCGGTGGGACCAAATCACAAACTCGGTCGGACTGAAAATGTAAACCTAGTGACCGTTAGAGATTTTCGGTGGGACTGACATGCAACTCGGTAGTACCGATATGGTTAGGGTTTGGGCATAACGTAATCTCGGTGAGACCGATTACACAAACTCGGTGAGACCAAATTTGGTAATTAGCTAACCAGAGAGTTGGTCAGGCAAACTCGGTGGGACCGATTTGCTCTTTCGGTGAGACCGAAAAGTTACAAAGGGGAAACACTGAATTTACATTGCAATCTCGGTGGGACCGATTCGCTCTTTCGGTGAGACCAAAAAGTTACGAAAGGGAAACAGACATTTTGCAATCCCATCTCGGTGAGACCGAGATCCCTATCGGTAGAACCGAATTGCTAGGGTTTGGCAGTGGCTAATGACAAGTGAAACTCGGTGGCGCCGGATAGGAAGAATCGGTAGGACCGAGTTTGGCTTAGGGTTTAGGTCAAATGTGGATATGGGAAAGTAGTTGAGGGTTTTTGGAGCATATCACTAAGCACATGAAGCAAGAGGCTCATTAAGCAACACCTCATCCCTCCTTGATAGTTTTGGCTTTTCCTAAAGACTCAATGTGATCTTGGATCACTAATATAAAATGAAGAGTCTTGAGCTTTTGAGCTTGAGCCAATCCTTTTTCCTTAGCATTTTGAGGGTTCCACTTTCACATCCATGCCATGCCAATCATTGAGCTTTCCTGAAATAATCATCTTGGAATAGCATTAGCTCAATGAGCTATATGTTGTTATGAATTACCAAAACCACCTAGGGATAGTTGCACTTTCACACATTGAACTCCTCACGAGAGACCGAGGTTCCCCCATCTCCCGTAGATGAGATCGGATTCACACCGGAGTGTTCCTCCACACCGTCTACGGTATCAACCATACTCTTTGGATGGTAAAGTCCTTAATAAAGAGATGAGGCTCTGATACCAATAGAAAGGATCGATATGGTTGACTAGAGGGGGGGTGAATAGGCAACTAGCAATTTTTACTTTTCTTTACCAAATTAAACTTTGCATCAAAGTAGGTTGTCTAGATGTGCAACTAGGTGAGCAACCTATATGATGCAATAACAACAAGCATACAAGCAAGCAAGGGAAGAAACACTAAAGAGCTTGCACAAGTAAAGGTAAGAGATAACCAAGAGTGGATCCGGTGAAGACGAGGATGTGTTACCGAAGTTCCTTCCTTTTGAGGGGAAGTACGTCTCCGTTGGAGCGGTGTGGAGGCACAATGCTCCCCAAGAAGCCACTAGGGCCACCATATTCTCCTCACGCCCTCACACAATGCGAGATGTCGTGATTCCACTATTGGTGCCCTTGAAGGCGGCGACCGAACCTTTACAAACAAGGTTGGGGCAATCTCCACAACTTAATCAGAGGCTCCCAACAAGACCACGAAGCTTCACCACAATGGACTATGGCTCCATGGAGACCTCAACCGTCTAGGGTGCTCAAACACCCAAGAGTAACAAGATCCACTAGGGATGAGTGGGGGGATCGAAAATTTCTTGGTGGAAGTGTAGATCGGGGCCTTCTCAACCACTCCCGAGCAAATCAACAAGTTTGATTGGCTAGAGAGATAGATCGGGCGAAAATGGAGCTCGGAGCATTTAATGGAGCTTGGGGGAGGAAGAGGTGAGTGAGAGAGAAGAAGGGGACTCCCTTTTATAGTGGGGGCAACAATCTCGTTGCCCCCCACCAACCAGCCCCGCACAGGGCGGTACTACCGCTGAAAGGGGGCGGTACTACCGCCAGAACAGCGGTACTGCCATGCCAGCCAGCGGTACTGCCGCGCTGAGGAGACTAGTAGGGAAAGGACCCAAATGCGGTACTGCCGTGGTGGTAGGGGCGGTACTACCGCTCCTGGAACGATACTACCGCCTCTACAACCGTAACTAGTGCCGCAAAACCCGACACGAGAAAAAGACCTCTCGAATCGAGGCGGTAGGAGCCAGACTGCCCAGCGGTACTACAGCAGTGGGGTCATGGGCGGTACTACCACTGTGGAGCGGTACTGCTGCTTGTGACCCTTCGACGTACTACCGCAGGCAGTGCGGTACTACCGCTTGGGCGCGCGCGCGCGCGAGAGAGAGAGAGAGAGAGAGAGAGAGAGAGAGAATCTCTCAAAGATGCTGAGGACAAGGCGGAGGTGCCAGGCCCCAGCGGTACTACTGTTGTGGAGCCACGGGCGGTACTACCGCTGTGGAGCGGTACTGCTGCTTGGCTCCTCAGCGGTACTACCGCTGGGTTGCGCGGTACTACCGCTTGGACCCAGACAGGACAAGGAAGAGAGGAGAGATCTCTTCAATGGAAAGGAGATGCTCGGAGGGTGAGAAGCTGATGTGTACGTGATGATTCCACCCATGCAATACCCCAGCGGACCCCCTCTTGATAGTACGGTGCCCTCTACGCAACTAGTCCACCGAGAAAGAAACGAAAGAGCTACACCGTCTTGAAATACACTCCGAGGGGAAGAAAGTGTCTCGTGCCAGGGGAGAATCTGTGAAATATTCAAAGCGCAACATTAGTCCGCAAACATGTTGTCATCAATCACCACAACTACCTTGAGAGAGATATGCCGTAACAACGGTGCTCTAGTTTGGACCAACACTCAGAGGAGCACTGGCCCGGGGGTTTAAATAAAGATGACCCTTGAGTCTGCAGAACCCAAGGGAAAAAGGCTTAGGTGGCAAATGGTAAAACCAAGGTTGGGCCTTGCTGGAGGAGTTTTATTCAAGGCGAACTGTCAAGGGGTTCCCATTATAACCCAACCGCGTAAGGAACGCAAAATCAAGGAACATAACACCGGTATGACGGAAACTAGGGCGGCAAGAGTGGAACAAAACACCAGGCATAAGGCCGAGCCTTCCACCCTTTACCAAGTATATAGGTGCATTAAAGTAAACAATATATATAGTGATATCCCAACAATAATCATGTTCCAACAAGGAACAAACTTCATCTTCACCTGCAACTAGCAACGCTATAAGAGGGGTTGAGAAAAGCGGTAACATAGCCAAACAACGGTTTGCTAGGACAAGGTGGGTTAGAGGCTTGACATGGCAATATGGGAGGCATGATATAGCAAGTGGTAGGTATCGCAGCATAGGCATAGCAATAGAGCGAGCAACTAGCAAGCAAAGATAGAAGTGATTTCGAGGGTATGGTCATCTTGCCTGCAAAGTTCTCCGAGAAGACGAAAGCTTGATCCTCGTAAACGTACTCAATGGGTTCCTCGAACACGAACTCATCTCCCGGCTCTACCCAAAGCAAGAACACAAACAAAGGGAACCACAATCAACCACAGTGCAATGCGCAAGCAAACATGATGCAAAACATGGCATGATATGCGGGATGTGATATGCAATGCATATGCGTGCTTCGGAAGGGAAAGATTGAACTAGGACTCAACTTGGAAAAGCAATAGTTCCACTAGAAAGATGAGTTGATTTTGGTCGAAATCGATATAAAGATCACCGGAAGCGGATGCACGGTTTGCAAATGGCAAGCAAAACAAATATGGCACTGATCTGCGACTAACAGTATGAGGCCATCTAAATGCATCAACAACAACAAGCTACTGCACTCTAACATAACAACAAAGCACATGGCAGTGATCCACTCAAGATGCTTGACAAAAGATGAACACTGAGATTCGGCTAATTCACTCAATAGCAGGTTCAAACAAGCATGGCAAAAGTGCAAAAGATATCAGGTTCACAGACTTCGTGAAATTTAACATGTCAGGAATTTAACATCAGGAAGCAATGTTTAGAGCAAGATAACAACATGCTACAGAACATATCATGGCAAAGCAAGGCATGGCATGAAACTACACAAAGCATATAACAAAAGTCCCTTACTGACCATAAGCCAAAAGGGATCAGAAAATACAATGGCAACCATGTGAACATAGCAACTCTCGTTAACAGATTCAGACTTAGCAGAAAACTGAAACATGGCAGAATAGATTCACATACGCATGTTTGTGAGCTCGATGCACTCACCACAAGGCATTGCATGACAAACTAAGCATACACCCAGCAAGTAGACATGGCATAGAAGCTAAACATGGCAATAACAACCTCATAGCATGCATGGATAAACTATAACAACCTCGGCAAAATTGCTTAACATGTAAACAATATGCTAGGAACATTTTATAGCAAAAGTAGAGCTCGATTGAGTCATGTTGGGATACTCCATAATTGCAAGAAAAGACATGGATGGATAGAGCATAACAATATCTCAAAATCATCCTTACTGAACATGCTCCAAAGAGGCATGGATCCCTCCGTAGCAACATGAATACATGGCATAAAAGTAACAGCAGGAAAAGGACTTACTGAAATTCTATATCCCTGAAATCAGCAACATCACGAGAGCTACTTTGCATGCTTGTGCTAGTTACCACAAAGATCACAAAAATACATGGCATACACCCCTGTAAAGATGGCATGGCATACTTCAAAACACATGTAGGGCTCAAGTTCATAGGAGGCACACATTAAACATGGCAAAAATGACAAATAACCAATATCTGTTAAGAAACAGACACTAACATTACATAGCACTCTTGCAACAGCATTTAGGGAATCAAGATGAGCTCAAAAGAACATGGTGCAATGGAATGAAATGAAGTACTCATCGAGATGAACAAACTGATATGCCACACGCACGAATCGGAGCAACGGATGCAAAGTTAT
This sequence comes from Triticum aestivum, assembly GCF_018294505.1. Classification (NCBI taxonomy): domain Eukaryota; kingdom Viridiplantae; phylum Streptophyta; class Magnoliopsida; order Poales; family Poaceae; genus Triticum; species Triticum aestivum. The sequence continues at coordinate 242,725,855 of NC_057800.1, forward strand.
GACATGATGAATATGCCCAAAAATACAGGGGACTTGGGAAAAATCAACCTCGCAGAAACTGGACGGAGGGGTACGGGGACGAGGAGATCCGGACTCGGGCGTGGGTGTTTGGATCGCCGGACCGGTGGATCTGGTCCACCCGGACCGGATCTGGCCGGCGTTGACTCCGGTGAAGGGCGGCTCGCCGGCGTGAGGAAGGACGGCGGTGGAGCAGTGCACGGGCGGGACGACGGGGAGGCGGAGCCACGGGAGCCGGTCGGCGCGGCCCTGGCGGAGGTTGGTGGCGAAGGGCGGCGTACTCGGGGCCGGCCTGGCCAAGGCGGACGGCAGCGGCGAGCTCGCGAAGGCGGCAGGGCCGGCGAAGGGCGGCGGCGCCAGGCGG
>NC_057800.1:243026773-243239447 GCF_018294505.1 Triticum aestivum
GCAAGGAAGTGCTTGACAGTCGGGACCTACCTGGTCGAAGCGTATGTAGCATTGTCATTTTGGTCGCGAATGTGTACGTACATAATGGTCGATGTAGAGGTGCGCACGTGTCGTAGTAGAGGCATGCATGTAGCATGTTCACGTACGTACAGCGGCCAGTGTGCAAGAAAGAGAATACGGCCACGTACGTACATACGGGTGGAGTCTCGAACACCTACTCGTGCATACGTACGGCCAGGGCTCGTGTACATGGCTGGGTCGGAACAGAGAAACTGTGTCGTCGTCGTGTTTATGGGGAGCCAACTGGCTGGGTCGAAACGGAATGCGTCGTCGTGTTCATCGGGAGGGCTTGGACGGAACTGCCGATGGAAACGGGCCTGGCGTACCGGAGAACAGAGGAATCGGCGTTGTGTTCGACCGGCCATGTTCGAAACGGGATCCTGTTCATCGGGAGGGGCTGGCGTACCGCAAAATGGAGGAAACGGACCTCCTACGGTCGAAACGGGGTCCTGTTGTTCGGGAGGGGTGTGGCGTACCGCAAAACGGAGGAAACGGACTTGTGGTGGAGCGCTACGGTCGAAACGGGGGTCCTGTTCATCGGGAAGGGTGTGGCGTACCACAAAACGGGACTCCACGGGATACTGTTCATCTCCACCATCGACCCCCCAGCCTCCACGGGCTACTGTTCATCCACCGTCGACCTCCTCCAGCCTCCACCTGCGACTGTTCATCCACGGGCTCCTGTTCATCTAGCCTCCACCGCGCGCTACTCCACCGGCTACTGTTCTACCAGCCCTCTCCACGGGCTCCTGTTCAACCACCCCTCCACGGGCTACTATTCATCCAGCCCTCCACCATCTACTGTTCATCCAGCCCTCCATGGGGTGGTCCTGTTCATTGAGCCCTCCACGGGGTCCTGTTAATCCAGCCCCAACCGGCTCGATCGATCGAGGTCCATTTCATCCAGAGGCAACACCACGGGGGTCCTGTTCATCCACCCCCACCGGGAACTGTTCATCCAAAACCCCCCCAACAACGCTCACTGTTCATCCAGAGGCATCATCGATCGGCTTCAGTTAGCAGCAGTAGCGAAGGAATCGCTCGATCGGGTTCAGTTAACAGCCATCGATTGATCACTCGGGTTCAGTAGCGCGTAGCCTGCAGTGCAATCGCTCGGGTTCAGTTAGAGCCCAACGCCTCGCTCGGGTTCAGTTAGAGCCCAACGCCTCGCACCCACGCGCATGCGTGTATGAGAGAAATACGCATCGCTCGGCCCTGACCACGCACCGTAACCGGGAACACCCCGATATTTTCCTCGCCCTCGCTTCTACCACGGTTTTTTCCATCATGGACGGCCCAAAGAATGTCATGCAGCTGCGTCTCCGGCCCGCCCAGGACAAAAAGCCCAATTTCTGTCATGATTATTTTCATAGAAGTAGGAGCCCACCACATCTATGATGATACCGTGTTTTGTCACAATTATCGTCATAGAAGTGTCATAAGTATGACAGAAAAAAATTTTGTTCGGCCCAAAATGTCAGGGGTGTGACTTTTTTTTGTAGTGTAGGCAATCAGATTATAGGGCTTTAACACTTTCACTTAGCCATAGGAGTTTGACGGTGGGTCTACGATATAGCCCCTGGTATGTACACAGTTATCTGAATACGGTGCGTTACATAGGTGACCAGAAAATGGTCCTTCATGTAATACGGAAGGAATCACGAAAGATTCTGATAAGTCATCGAGTGGTTGACCAGCTCTCACTATAAAAAAATACACTGCCGTGATGATACGTGTTTGTCAAGGTAGGTCGCGTTTTCTGTCATGCATGTACATCCATGACGATTTTATGACAGAATCAAGATAGTCATACATGTGTTGTCGTAGAAGTGTTCCATGACATTACCAAAATTATCATCATGGAAGTGTCCACTTCCATGATGATAAATCGCGCGTCACAGAAGTGCTTCCGTCAAGGGTGACCGACACGTGGCATCCACCATAACGGAACGCCGTTAAGCTATCGGGTCGGGTTTTGGATCCGATAACCCGTTAACAGCCCCGACCAATGTGGATTTTCCACGTGTAAAATCATCATTGGCTGGAGGAGACACGTGTCAGGTCCGCGTTGGCACTGGTATCACTCATCCAATGGGCGAGACGCGCCTATGATATGTTGACACGTGGACTGTCCCATCAAGTTTAAATGGGCCGGCCCAATTGAAGGCCCACAAGATTTTGCGGACCATAATGGGCCGGCCCAGCTAAAGGCCCACGAGATTTTGCGAACCATAATGGGCTGGCCCAGCTAAAGACCCACAAGATTTTGCGGGCCATAATGGGCCGGCCCAGGTAAAGGCCCACAAGATTTTTGTGTGCCATAATGGGCTGGCCCAGGTAAAGGCCCACAAGATTCTTGCGGATCATAATGGGCCAGCCCAACTAAAGGCCCACGAGATTTTGCCGACATTAATGGGCCGGCCCGGCTCTAGGCCGACAAGATTTTGAGGACCCTAGTAGGCCGGCCCATTAACTGGCTGCCATGTTTTGGGCAAAATGCCGGCCCATATTTGATTCGTGCCATTAATGGCCTGCTACGCTCCGGGCCTAAATAGTGGCCCATATGAGATCCGGCCCGTTAAAATCCTAACACGTTCTCGGCCAAATTACGGCCCATATCAGGTCCGGCACTTTAAGAGGCTTTGGGCTCAATTATGGCCCATATCAGATTCGGCCCGTCAACTGGACACTATGCTTTTGGGCCCACTTGCTAAAGGCCCACTTAGTAATTCGGCCTCATATTAGTTTTGTCCTGTTAAGGGCCCATTTAACATTTCGGCCTTATATTAATTTCGGCCTGTTAAAAGCCCGTCATATAGTTGCGCCTAACTACGGCCCGGTTTGCATCCGGCCTGCTCGCAGCCGATATCTGATTGGGCCAAACAAGGACCAAGACAATTTTGGCCTTTTAAAAGCCCGTGATTTGATTCGCACAATCATGGGCCAGGGTTCATTTCGGCCTGCTGCCGGCCCGTGAGCTGTTCGGCACGTTTCAGGCCCAACCTACATCGTGATTGCATGACGGCCCGATTATGTACTGTAATTTTACGGTTTGGCCGGTTTACTACGAAGACATGATATATATATAGTAAAATAACTGCAGCATCGTGAATAAGAAATAACCTAGACTATACAATAAAGAAATTACGACATATTACATCCACTGGGCATCAAAGTTCGCCACTATGATAATAAAGCACAAGCAGACAGCAGATTACATACACTGGGCATCAAAGATCGCCACCAGTGCAAATAAACACGCCGACAAAATAATATACAAAACCAACAGCACTTCAATAGAGTTCAAGAAAGGTTAGCCCTGCTGGGGAGCTGTAGCGCAAGCAGCTGAGCAAGATGATGAGACTGCGCTTGTTCAACATATATATCTTCCTCACTCTAAAAGATAAACAAGAAGACAGATGACAGGTTTTGCACATAAAAGTATCAGTGCTGACAATTCATCACATTTTAACTGACGAATAAAGTGACACATTTTAAAATTGCATTAACACAATATGGTATTGTTTAGGTCAAGACATGGCAGGAAATGACATTGTGAAGGAGTTGGCAGCTTCACGACACCACTGGATTACAGATCAAGAACTCATAAGTATCAATGGTTAGTGTGCTTTCAATTTATACCATTTCAGATTGGCAAATAAAGAGACGATTTAAATAATAGTAGAATGATATGACATTGTTCATAGTTAAGACATTGCAGAATATGATATTGTGCTGTAGTGGGTAGGTTCACCACACCACTGGATTACGGATGAAGAACAGAAGCATACATGCAGTGCAAAAGAAGATCACTTGCTCTGTATAGTTTAATTTACAAGGTATGAAGAAGGAACTTGGTTATACAACTGAAAACTTAAATTGAGAAAGGATAAACTTTTGTTTATGAACTACCTAATAAACTTTAAACAAGCAATTTGATGCAAACACCAAAAATAAATAGCTGTTGCAGTCATGCCTAACCAAATATATACAACAAAGTTTGAAGGCTTGAGATGGACAAACTTACATTATAGGTGAAGACATGCTCTATAAAGGCCTTGTCCATGCTGATGGGGGGGGGGTAATTCAAGAAGTTTACCGCAGAATCTTCTTCAAAATCGTTGCCTTTATTCTACATTATGTTAAGAGTAAATATAGATGTGATAATATACGAAAAAATGGAGAATATTTAAGATATGATAAAGAGTGATGCTACATAACCAAGTAGCTATAAATGTAATTGCAGTGATACATGCAAAAGGTACAGCCAAGAGCAATGCACAGCTAAACTTCTTCAGTACCAACCTTATGGTAAGAGTAAATATAGATCTGATGTGTAGAAAATGGAGGGCAAAGGAAAATAAGCTGCAGAGTGATGGTACATGAACAACTACGTGTCATTATAAGTACACTGATAAAGGATAGCATGTACTTACAAGAACAATGCAGAGTTAAAAAACATTAGCATTGGATATATTCTACACTAATGTAACCATTCATACAGATCAGATAATTTGGAGCGAACAATTGATAAGCAAGCTATCATGCATACTGCTGTCACATAATGAACCAGGTATGTATGCAAGTACAGTGATACAGGACAACAGGTACTAACAAGAGCAAATCAGCGGGCAGCATATTTGCGATATCATGTCGTTCTTGTCAAACTGGAATTCTTCTTCGAGCAGATTTCCTGCAAAAAAGATTTGTATGGCACATGCGGAAAAGTAGAAGTTCCAATTGTCATGTGATTTCATAGACAGCCCCTCATCCTGGGAACGAGACCAGTGCATAACAAGGTTTTTCCATTCAATGTCTTCTAAATTTAGCACAAGAGACTTCACGGGAAATTCGTTTATAGACTTGCCATCAAACTGTAATTTCCTCAGGTAACACCGATACTGCTGCAATGCTTCCTTGAAAAGCACAAGCAAGCTTTGCTCATCATGACTATCCAGATTGATCCTCGCCTAGTTACAACAATGTAATGTAAATCATTGATGTGTTCAATCAGCAGAAAACAGGAAAATAATAACCATGAATAATAGCACTTACACGTAAGTTGGACAGGAAGATGTGAAAATGGTGTTTGTCTTCACAATAATCTTCCCATGATGGGAATATATGCACGTAGTCCCTAACAACATTGAAAGCATTGTCTTCTAAACTGGGCATAAATGGAATGGGGTTCCAATCTGCAGGAATTGGCCGTCTCTGCAGTTGCGATAGGTCTTCGGCCGCTGGACTTGCTATACTTTTTGCTGGAGTGGGATTTTTCTGTGGTACAGCTGGTGTTATGGCAAATGAAATCGGTATACCTTTTGCTGGGGTGCAGGTTCTGTGTGGTGGGGCTAGTGGTGTGGGCAGTGAAGTATGGGTACAATCTGCTGGAGTTGGTCCTACGTTTTGTGTCACTGGTTGTATGACCAATATAAGTGGGGAGCTGTCTGATTTCTCCGGCACCACCATGTTTTCAAGGACTTTGCTGGTGCTCCTTCAGGTTCGGCAATCACCCTCTTCCTTTTTGATGTCTGATGCACAAGAACAACATTTGAGTGGAAAAACATGGTATGATGACAGATGGTATATGTATCGATAATGGATGGGCATGGCATCTCGACATATATGATGAGTAAACTAAGCATATGGCGGTGCAACAAAGTAGAAGAAATGCAAGACAACATATGCAAGATACCCGCAATCAATAAAACATTGCCAAATTAGAACATGCACCTTGATGGGTAAACAGTATAGGCCATCTGCCTTTGACTCCTCAAGGTTAGAATAGTCATTAGGATCATATTGTGAACAAGAATCAATAGGTGGGGAGCGTATGAGTTTCATTGCATCCAGAATGGCACTCAATGCCTTGGTGCCAATTTTGTAAGTCATTGCAGTGTTTAGCTTCAAGAGTGGACTGCTGCTAGTGCGACACAAAGTAGCTACACAGATCATAGTGTAGATATAACGGGAAAACCTTAAGCATCAGAGTAAAATCAGCAAAGTGGAACTTGCTGGAATATATGTGCTATTATTGCCGGTATGGCTAGAAAGGCTTCGGATACCAGCTCTCTTGAAGTGAAGGTGTGGTACTGTTAATATAAGTGTAACTCTCAAAGGCGACACAGCTCCCCGCATTTCCTTGCTATTCTTATAGGATTCAAGTGGGAAGGCCACTACAAATCCTATTCCTATGTTTACAAGATCCTACGAATCAAAGAGGCTCAAAGTGTCCATCACAACCGACTGTATAGACCTCTACACTACAAATGTCCCAGCTCATCTTTAGTACAAGGAACATACTGTACTACTATCATACTCCCTCCATTCCAAAATATAAGTCTTCGTAGAGATTTCCACTATGGATCACATACAGATGTGTCCAGATACATTTTAGAGTGTAGATTCACTCATTTTTCTCCATATGTAGTCCATGGTGGAATCTATACAAAGACTTGTATTTAGGAACAGAGAGAGTACATATTAAGGAAGAACAGAAGAGGAACATGGTAAAGAAGAGCAAGCAGATTTTAGATAATAAAATGTTGGTTGCGCAGTGCCCACACATGATGAACCAGAGCGCATTAAGAATGCAACTTCCAACTGTCTCTCGACCATTGCAGGCGGTTGGATGAAGATCCTACGTCTCCTAATCCTTCTTCTTCCTCGTCTCTGATTCTTCCCATATAGAACACCGCACGGGCCGCCGACCGGACCACCGGCCCCCACCGCCTGTGTTCCTCCGCCACCCCCACCCTCACCCCCGCCCCAACCCCCACCCGTGTCGAGTTTTCTTCGTTTGGCGAGGCCCCACAACCACCCGAGCCCCGTCGATCGCACTGGCGCACTCCAGCGAGCTCTGAAAAATCGACTCACCCAATTTTGAAATTTAGTCTATTGTGATTTAACTAGTGTGGAATATAAAAGGGGAAAACCATAAGCATTGGGAGTATAGTGTTGAGCGTGCCATGGCGGATCTGAAGGTGCAAACCGGACAAAGGCAACTTCGCAACCAAGACAAGAAATCAAAGTAAAGAAGTGGCGATCTATTTTCTTGCTGCGATAAATAAGTTGAGCAGATACGAAAGAGTACCGCCTCTGGTGCGGCGCCGTGTATGCATCTGCTGAGAATTTGACGGTGCTGCGGTAGCGATGGCTGTCAGCAGCGTGGAAGCAGATCTAGGAGGGTAGACGGTGGCGGCAGGGCGCGGTGGACGAGACGGTCGTAGGAGCAGCGCCGACAAGGTGGACGACGGCGGGGATGAAGCGAGAGGACGGGATGCAAGGATCCAGGTCCGAAGTCGTGGATGAGAGAGGTCGATCTCTTGTAATGGCGGAGGCGTCGGGGTATCAGCTCCAGCATGGTGGAGGAGGACGGCGGTGGATGGGGTGGCGGACGGCGGCGGACGGAGGAGGGTGGGGTGGAGAGGTTGTTTTGGCGCCCATGGAGTACGAATGGGGAAAAGGGAGGTAGAGAGGAAGGGGGGAACCATGTATTCAGGGCGTGCTTGTCTCAAATGCGAGGAAATTTACAAACATAGCCCCCGTTTCAAATTTCTACTACATCACAGCAACATTAGTCGGTAGGGGATAGGACGCTAATCTCGCATACACCGAATATTTGCCGACGAGAGTTTGTTTTTGGCGCCCACCGTGTATGAATATGAATCGGGGAGGGAGTCGATTTCGGCCGAGGAACACTATGTTTTGGCACCTATCGTGTATGAATCCGGGTGAGAGGCAGTTATGTCACGTTTGGGTGAAATTACAAACCTACCCCTATCGAAACCTATAGAAATCCAGCAGATAGGCTTTGCGTGGCAGGGATAGGCAGTAGTGATTTCCATCTCACAGATTTTAATTTCGGGTGGTTACTGTGACTTTCCCCGCTTCGTTCAAATTTTGCAGAGTGCACGTTTACCGTGCCAGCTCAATTCCAATCCCGTTTGTATTCTATTTTTTCGGGTGGGGTCCATTTTCAATTGGAATTACATTCTATATACATCATTTTTTATATATACTTTCAAATGCACAACACCAGTTATACATAAATATGGTTTACAAATGGCATGATCTCAGATTCATAAGGTTGTATCCATCAATTTGGATTTTCAAATATTTGAAACCACTTTATGTTGAAATCAAATGTATGCATTCCTCGCTAACTGTCTCCGACTAATGTGTGTTTCATTAGGTTTTTTTACTTCTCAAACAAGTATAATGTGTTTCACACACGCATCATATAGTGTAATCCCGTTTAGACATTAATTGCATATAAACCATGCATTGTTTGTAATTGAAGAATCAATGGATCAACAATATTGATAACATATATAACATTACACGTATGCCCAAATTCAAATGAATATGCATGTTTGATACACCAATTTGCGTTATGATATTATCGATGTCGTGATCTCCAGTTTAAATATTTGAATCCCCTTTAATCCAGATATTCGTCTCATATAGCTATCACTTATGCTTATATAGGACTATCTCTCTAGACCTATACGCGTTCATCGTCTCTCAGGTATCTCTCGTGCTACCTGTATGTCGACAATGATCTTTTATCTTTGTAACACACTAACGGTACTCTCTCCCTCGACCTTCATCACTCTATCTCTCTCTATGTTTATCTCGCTCCCTGCTATGTGTCTCTAACTATGATTCTCCATGTGGAATCTCTTTCTCTCACACAAACACAAAACTTGGTCTCCTGGGGTCTCATTTCTCTCTACTATTCCCATGTGTGCCACTCGCACACCCCTCATACAGAGATGTATTTCGCTCCTTAGATATGAGAACCTACGACTCTTCCTCTTCAATATCTCTTTCTCGCACACAAACACAAACTCTGTCTCCCAGGGTCTCATATTTCTCCATTGTTCTCTTGTATGTCGCTCACACACACTCTCTCCCTGGAGATATCTTGCGTTCCCTCGTATGTTTCTCTAGCTATCACTCTCATTGTGAAATATCTTTCTCTCTCGCATACACAAAACTCCGTCTCTTTGGATCTCATTTCACTCTGATATCTATTTGTATGTGACTCACATGCTCAGTATCTCTATCTCTCTCACACCCACACACATAACCCAGCCTTCTGATCCACTCGACTCCTATCTCTAACGCACACTAGCTAGCATCTTTATCTTTCTATTTATCTGTTTCTCCATTAACCTTCTTTCTCGCCCTCACTCTTGATTCCTATCATGCACACTACATATGTTTCTCTCTACATGCAGTCAAGTGCCCTCTCACACCCATATATAACTTCACCCTTTGAACCACCTGACGGTCATCTCCAACACCCAAACTAGCGGATGTCCCTCTAGCTAGCATCTCCATCTCTGCATCTATCTGTAGTTTCTCCGACAACATTTCCTTCTCGCACGGAGTCTTGCTTCCTATCACCCACACTATATATGTCTCTGCATACATATGCATTTATAGGTTGGTGTCTTTTGCACAATCGTTGCGCCTCACTCCCTCTGCTCGCCATAGATGCATGCTCCAGCCCACGCCACTATCTCTTAAAGACAAAAACACATGCTCAATTGTCAGGCCTTCTTCCCTGCATTCTCACGTGCATGCATATTGTCATACAAATCCGTCTCTCCCATGTCGTTGATCTTATGACTTATGTCTTCTTTCTTTTATCTCAATCATGTGCGCGCGCACACACGCACATCCCACGTATACATGTATACCTCTCACACATGCACGTTCAAGGTCTCAATGTCTCCATACGTAGTTAATTACCCTCAATCCTAATGCCACATCGAATCGTTCTCCTCTTTTGTGCACATAACTTCCGCCTGGATGGGTAAAACACACGCTCACACTTAACAATCTCCTTCTAGCTACCCCCCCGCCTCTCACTCTTCCCCTATATCCCCGAAACTAACAAGATCATCCCTCTATTTAATTCCCGCCTACATGCACCATTGATATATAATAGTCTTCCTCGGTGTCTCTCGAACAAACACGTTCTCTCGATGTCGACTCCTCTCACGCGCACACACCTTCTCTTCCCTCTCTACGGGCATTTTCTCTCTCGCACCCCATCGTTGGTGGCCTCTACCATACACATCACCTCTCTATGATGAAGCCATGCACACTTAAATTACATCCGCCACAGAGGACCCCACAACACACACACACACGCACACATACACACGCACGCACCCCCCCACACACACACACTAAGTCTCCATCTCTCTCTCACACACACACAAACACACACACAGGCATGCACGCAGCCCCCCACACACACTAAGACTCCATCTCTCTCTCTCTCTCACACACACATACACAAACTAAGACTCCATCTCTCTCTCTCTCTCTCACACACACACACACTAAGACTCCATCTCACACACACATGCTCTAGGCGGAGCATTTGTTCCTACCACCCTTCATCCATCCTTACTCGTATGATAAACAATCACCTTTATTTACTTGCATAACATGGACAAATTCCACTTTACTTTAGTAGTCAGCAAACTTACCATCTGTACCCTTATAAAAAAACGAGTTGGCGGCGATGGTGTGCCTGCCATCTTGTAATACAGACCGTATGATCTATATCTGAGGATAGAAAGCAAACTATGATAATTTTACAAAAGATACTGAAAGGTTCGAGAAGAGGTGTCTAGAGGGGGTGATTAGACACTAAGTGCCAACAGTTGCAGTTTTTAATATTCTTAAGTTTAAGTGGGGTTTAAGCACAAGTTTAACAAACACAATACATATCAAGCAAGCATGCAATGAGTATATGAGCAGCGGAAAGTAAAGCATGCAACTTGCAAGAATGTAAAGAGAACGGTTTGGAGTATTCAAATGCAATTGGAGACACGGATGTTTTTGTCGTGGTTCTGATAGGTGGTGCTATCATACATCCACGTTGATGGAGACTTCAACCCACGGAGGGTAACGGTTGCACGAGTCCACAGAGGGCTCCACCCACGAAGGGTCCACGAAGAAGCAACCTTATCTATTCCATCACGGCCGTCGCCCACGAAGGACTTGCCTCACTAGCGGTAGATCTTCACGAAGTAGGAGATCTCCTTGCCCTTACAAACTCCTTGGTTCAACTCCACAATCTTGTTGGAGGCTCCCAAGTGACACCTAGCCAATCTAGGAGACACCACTCTCCAAGAAGTAACAAATGGTGTGTTGATGATGAACCCCTTGCTCTTGTGCTTCAAACGATAGTTTCCCCAACACTCAACTCTCTCTCTCACAGGATTTGGATTTGGTGGAAAGAAGATTTGAGTGGAAAGCAACTTGGGAAAGGCTAGAGATCAAGATTCATATGGTTGGAATGGAATATCTTGACCTCAACACAAGTGTAGGTGGTTCTCTCTCAGAAAATGTGTATTGGAAGTGTAGGTATGTTATGATGGCTCTCTCCACGAATGAAGAGTGGGTGGAGGGGTATATATAGCCTCCACTCAAAATCTAACCGTTACACACAATTTTCCAAACTCGGTGGGACCAAATGGTTAAACTCGGTCGGACCGATTCAGCAAACCTAGTGACCGTTAGGATTTTCGATGGGACTGAGATGCAACTCTGTAGGACCGATATGGTTAGGGTTAGGGCATAACGTAATCTCGGTGTGACCGATTACACAAACTCGGTGGGACCGATTTTGGTAATAAGCTAACCAGAGAGTTGGTCAGGCAAACTCGGTGAGACCGATTACACAAACTCGGTGGGACCGATTTTGGTAATAAGCTAACTAGAGGGTTTGCATTGTAATCTCGGTAGTATCGATTGCTCAAACTCGATGAGGCCTATTTTGGTAATGGGCATACAAAGAGAGATTACAATCCCATATCGGTGAGAACAAGATCCCTATCGGTGAAACCGATTTGCTAGGGTTTGTGGCAGTGGCTATGACATCTGAAACTCGGTGGCGCCGGATAGATAGAATCGGTGGGGCCGAGTTTGACTTTTGGTTTAGGTCATATGTGGATGTGGGAAGGTAGTTGAGGGTTTTGGAGCATATCACTAAGCACTTTGAGCAAGCAAGCCATTAAGCAACACCTCATCCCCTCTTGATAGTATTGGCTTTTCCTATAGACTCAATGTGATCTTGGATCACTAAAATAGAAAATGTAGAGTCTTGATCTTAAAGCTTGAGCCAATCCTTTGTCCTTAGCATCTTGAAGGGGTTCCACATCCTCTAGTCCATGCCACTCCATTGTTGAACTTATTTGAAACATACTAGGTAAAAGTGTTAGTCCAACAAGAGATATGTTGACATTAATTACCAAAACCACCCAGGGAGCACTTGTGCTTTCAGATACCCGCACCTCTCTCCACATCATTATCTCCCGCAACCTCATTCCTCAGCAATTAAAAAAGGAATAAGTCTCTCGAACAATCTAGCATGCATGGTGGACGCTGCCGCCTGCCGGCGTCGTCCATCCCCATGCCTCCGCCCATTCCGACCACCAGTCACCACCACGCTCCACTCCTCCTCGCCTTATCTCTCATCTTTCATTTTTTCGATGACATTCTCGAGATACCAGTTTTCCGATAAAATTCTCGAGATATCATTAGTTTTTACACATGGGATTACTCCTGCATGGTTCAATCACAATAGGTGTTTTGTAAAAAAATGCATATTGATGTTCCCTGCAATGCACGAGAATCTTGCTTGTAATTATATAACGCAAATCACGAGCAGGAAGTGACATTTTTTTGACACAACCACGTTAACATGGCCACGTAAATCACTAGCTTAAGTAAATACCATTATACTTATATCTCGATGCAAAAGGTTGAGTACATGTCCGAAGAGTAGAGTCGCACACACGCACTCTGTCTCTCAGAATCTCTCTCTCTCTCTCTCACACACCAGTTACGTGACGCCCACTTAAGCAGACACGTATGTTACAATTTGTGCACCTGCGGGTACATGTGATGATGCGCATTTATTTAAGCCGGAAGGCGAACCCAAACAGTAGCTGCATTCATTCCCCTCCCGCCGCCTCTTCTCTGGGAGCCATCGCCCGGTAGCCATGGGCCGGCCAAAGGTAACAACATATGCCATACTCCCGCCGGAGCGGCGCTTTAATATGGAAATTTTAGTGGTCATGCATGCATCTTTTTGTGCTACCACTCCTATATCAGGGTTGACCGGTCGCTTCCCGCGGATGTGCGCCGGTGGTGGAAGAGGAAGGAGAAGGGAAGCGGGCTGTGGAGTAACATTTTTTACCACAATTTCTTAGGAAACTGAGTGCAATAATTGAGTAGTTTTGCAAACTACCAGTACTACACCTGAAACGGTTCAAAACCTATACTCCCTTGCCAGCGTGCGCTTCCCGCGTGAAACGGTCAGTGTTGCCCTGGAGCGTCAGTGCCGCATAATGCCCGGCCAGAGCGGAGGCGACCTCTCACTGGCGCCGGCTTTGAATTGGCGCGACAGCCGAGAGAGCCCGCTTCCCGGTGCACGCGACTGCTCCGTGTCGAGACTAGCCGTAGGCCCTGTTTGGATCCATGGGTTAGAGTTAGTTTGAGCTAGTTGGGGCTCAAATAGCCCTAAAGTATCCAAGCATGAGGGTTTAAATTGGAGCAAGTTGCACCGAACCCACCAAAAAAACTATCCCACCCAAGAGGTGCTAACTGGAGATAGTTCTCATGGGACCACTGAAAAATCACTTTTATCTCTCCATGAAGTGCATTTATTGTCAATCTAACCCTGTCACCCAAACACCTCTTTGGCTACAGTTAGTTCAGGGTTAGTCATGAGTTAGTCTAACCTCTAGCTAAGTTAGAGTATCAAACAGGAGCAGTATAGTACATGCAAGTTGCTCAAAGCATACATGCAAATTCGTACGTGAAAGGATTTTTTCTTTTTGAAAATGGAATGTGAAAGGATTTTTTTTAGAATGCTCTTGGCATGTCGCTAACATGTGATAGTTAACCCACCTCAATAGACGGCAGAAACGCCAGCCGCCGCACTTTGATAGAGACGAGAAGGGAGAAGCGACACAAGCTGCTGGATTACTAGAGATAGGTGTCGCACGGAAGCCAAGAAATATGGTGATAGCATGGGTTAGCCATGTACTAGTATGATGTAATTACACTGGGCTGCCATGTTTCATACTCTTCCAGTCCACTATGGTTAATTTTATATCGCTGAATAATATTAAATATTATGAGTGCACACGCTCCACCACGAGGTTCCTTGCTCCTTCTCGGTAGTCCGGAATCTATGTTCTTCCACTCTATTTTTTACGTCAGCTTTGTTCATCCTTTTGCCAACACGCGAGACATCTAGCATCAAGGTGCATGTGTTATGCAAGGATCGTTCCATCTATATGAAGAACACGTGGGACTGGATCTACGAGACGGACATGTACCCAGGAGTGGACATACGAACCTGAGTAATGTAGCGCAGTAAGTGAAGTAGAAAGGCACAAATGGTATGAACATACATGGCATATAGGGTGTGTTTGGTTGCGTTCTCCTCTCAGCATAGTTGTTACCTCTTCATGCATGCTCAACTCAACACCCCTCTTCATGCATGCTCTCTTCATGCATGCTTCTAGTGTATTTGTGCTAAACTAGTGTGGACTCATGCACCCTCCATACACTCTACCAAACACCCAAAAGTAGGTTGAGAAGGGAACTCTTGGGCGGCATTTGTCTCTTACTACGTACTACCACTAAATGTTGTACGTGCAATGCATGGTGATGTTATGGAGTACGTGCCTAAGTAATCGACTACTACTATATTAGTTGGAGGAACATATTGACTTTTATATTTGTTTACGTGTATGCCCCGAGACCTTCCAACTAGACGTGTCTTTCTCTCCAGGTCGCACTTTGTATTGTTCATACCACTAAGTACTACTATGTGTGGTCTCCGACCCAGAAGTAGAAGAAGTGGAGACGCTCTACCATGCTGTTTTTTTACGCTGGGCTCTACCACACTGTTCATGTCCCACTCCTTTCACTGACGTGTGGGACATCCAGCACGTGCCGTGTTTGGCACCCTTCGTCGTAAGAGTTGAAATTCTAGCATTCATTAGAAATAAAAAATAATTATAAATTGACGGTGATACTATTTTTTTGCGAACCAATCAGTAGTGATACTATACCACACAGTTTCCTTGCTCCTCGATATCGGAAAGAATACTTCCTTTCGCCAACATGTGGGATGTCCACCATCCTGGTCCACTTGCCATGCACGCAGAACTGCAAGGGAGAGTCACCCAGGTCATCGCGCCGCAGTAACAATGACTAATGAGCTGTCAAATCACAGGCCCACTTCCCACTTTGAAGTTGCTCGGACAAAGGAACCATCATGACTTTGTTGAATTCTGCTTCTTGAAGAACACTACTGTACCAGCAGTACTGCTAGCTACAGTAGTTACTCCAACAGAGGCCTCCTTTTGTTCATAGGATAGGAATGAAAATCATAGGAAGTGAGATGACATGTATCTCAATTCCTATAGAGAAAGAGATGCCATTTGATGCTTAGGATAGGGATTTTTCCATTTAGTATAGGCTAATGTATTGGCAATTTACTCTCAAAACTACAGTAGTAACTAGTACTATTGGTACATGCTCGTACTCAGACAGAGACACACACACACTAACTACTAGTACTACTACTTCTCACATGCTGGCCAGACGCCGTCGTTCTCCTTCCCGGCTTTGTCGGCGACACCCCACCATGCTTGGATCTCCGCCGACCTCTCCGCAGCAGCGCGTGCGTCCTTTTCTTTCTTGCGGCGGCGGGCCTCTCTTTTCTTGAGTGCTTTCTAAATTTTCCGCTCCCTTTGTGCGGCTTTGGCCGCCTCTTGCTCTACCACCCATTCGGCCTTGGCATCTTCAAATTCCTCCCACATAGTTGTGAGGTCGCGAGCGGCAATGAACTCGGCACGGCGCGATGCCATCGCTTGCCTACCATTTTGCGTGCGGTCGTGGGCGGCGAGGAACTCGGCGCGGCGGGATGCCATCGCTGCCTTACCGGTTCATGTGCGGCGCGGTGGCATGAACGACGCTTCGTGAGAGCTCTGGGGTGGAGTGGCCAGACAACCGTATAGTGCATTGGTTTGTCAAGAGCTCAAGGTCAGAAGACGAAGCAAATTTGGATTCCCTTCAATCCTCGTCATTTATTACCGAGTTAAAAGCATTGGAGGTCATCGAGCTTGTCTTGATAGCTCACTTTGATCATGGTATACGAGATATGGTGATTATACTGTCACTGGCTCAGCGTATAGCTCCGTATTTTGTCTGGTTGACCAGTCAAACAGTCCGCATGCACCTCATCAGCTCGTGTTCTTTATCTATCTACGCGGGCCTACCTGCCAATGGAGAAAGAAATACTGTAAAAACCAAAATTATGCGTATGTGGGGAATCAAACCACGGACTCGTTACTGCAACGCACTCTCGTCAGCCAAATGAAAATGAAATACTTCGTGTCAGACACTCACGCTCACGATGTCAAAGCATGCTAATGCATGCACGTCGCCCTCTAAATCAAAGGTCTACTCATGGCGCAACGCAAACGGCGAGCCCATCACCTGCGCGCCCCGGCGGTGCCTGACATTGCTGCTTAGACGTTTGATGGAGGCCTACACGATCGCCGAGCATGTATTCACCTGGCTCAACACCAATGGTCATACTCGGACCGCCTTACTCATGTATATCGTCCATCACAACGACAATCTATAAAACAGCCTAAGCTGGTGAGGGTACTATGGTAGTATGGTAAGGAGTATGTACTATCGTGAGCGACCGATCTTAGTGCCACTGCACACCGAAACCCCTTCCATCGCTAGCGCGCGCTTCCCGCCTGAAACAGTCACCGTCTCTCTAGAATGTCAATGACACATTCACCGGACTTAACTGCAGGTGCAATTGGTGTGTCACTGACATGCGGGTAAGATGCCCGTTGGGCCCACATGTCAGTAACCCAAACGCATCTGCAGTTAAGTCACTAAAGCAGTGTCCGCATTCATGCCCGATGAACCTACTCCGGTGCCAGTTGTCCATCCGTCTGCCGCAGCTCATTGCCATTTGCCCTCTATATTAACTTGAGCCCCAGCTCCCAGCCATAGCCAAAGACCCACACTTATTCTCCTCCGGTCCCTTCCTTCTGTCGGCACCACTTCAACCATGGCCTCCTGGCGCTCCGAAGCTCTCTTGGACGTACTGTCGCAAGAGCAGATGAGGGACATCAGCGGCTCCACTCCGGGCGATTAAAAGCTCTCTTCGACGTACTATCGCAGGAGCAAACGAAGGAGATCGCCGGCACCCCCCCGGCCACCCTCCGCCGCCACGACCACGAAGCCGACACGCGTGCGCGGGCGCAGGTGGCAGCGAGGAAGAGTAGTACACGGTAGGTCTCCGCCGCTCTGGCGTACTACAAAAAGGAGGAAACATACCTCCTACAGTCGAAACGGGGTCCTGTTGATCGGGAGGGGTGTGGCGTACCGCAAAACAGAGGAAACGGACTTGTGGTGGAGCGCTACGGTCGAAACGGGGCTTCTGTTCATAGGGAAGGGTGTGGCGTACCGCAAAACGGGACTCCATGGGATACTGTTCATCTCCACCATCGACCCCCCAGCCTCCACGGGCTACCGTTCATCCACCGTCGACCTCCTCCAGCCTCCACCGGTGACTGTTCATCCACGGGCTCTTGTTCATCCAGCCTCCACCGCGCGCTACTCCACCGGCTACTGTTCTACCAGCCCTCTCCACGGGCTCCTGTTCAACCACCCCTCCATAGGCTACTGTTCATCCAGCCCTCCACCATCTACTGTTCATCCAACCCTCCACGGGGTGGTCCTGTTCATCGAGCCCTCCACGGGGTCCTGTTCGTCCAGCCCCAACCGGCTCGATTGATCGAGGTCCTATTCATCCAGAGGCAACACCACGGGGGTCCTGTTCATCCACACCCACCGGGAACTATTCATCTAAACCCCCTAGGAACGCTCACTGTTCATCTAGAGGCAGCATCGATCGGCTTCAGTTAGCAGCAGTAGCAAAGGAATCTCTCGATCAGGTTTAGTTAACAGCCATCGATCGATCACTCGGGTTCAGTAACGCGTAGCCTGAAGTGCAATCACTCGGGTTCAGTTAGAGCCCAACGCCTTGCTCGCGTTCAGTTAGAGCCCAACGCCTCGCACCCACGCGCGTGCATGTATGAGAGAAACGCGCATCGCTCGGCCCTGACCACCCACTGTAACTGGGAACAGCCCGATATTTTCCTCGCCCTCTCTTCTACCACGGTTTTTTTCCGTCATGGACAGCCCAAAGAATGTCATGGAACTGCGTCTCCGGCCCGCCCAGGACGAAAAGCCCAATTTCTGTCATGATTTTTTGTCATAGAAGTAGGAGCCCACCACATCTATGATGATACCGGGTTTTGTCACAATTATCGTCATAGAAGTGTCATAAGTATGACAGAAAAAAATTCGTTCGGCCCAAAATGTCACGGATGTGTCTTTTTTTTAGTGTAGGCAATCGGACTATAGAGCTTTAACACTTTCACTTAGCCATAGGAGTTCGAAGGTGGGTCTATGATATAGCCCCTGGTATGTACATAGTTATCCGAATACGGTGCGTTACATAGGTGACCAGAAAATGGTCCTTCTTGTAAAACGGAAGGAATCATGGAAGATTCTGATAAGTCATCGAGTGGTTGACCAGCTCTCACTACAAAAAAATACACTTCCGTGATGATACATGTTTTTCACAGTAGGTCACGTTTTCTGTCATGCATGTACATCGATGACGATTTTATGACAGAATCAAGATAGTCATACCTGTGCTGTCGTAGAAGTGTTCCATGACATTACCAAAATTATCATCACGGAAGTGTCCACTTCCATGATGATAAATCGCGCGTCACAGAAGTGCTTTCGTCAAGGGTGACCGGCATGTGGCATCCACCATAACGGAACGCCGTTAAGCTATCGGGTCGGGTTTTGGATCCGATAACCCGTTAACAGCCCCGACCAATCGGGATTTTCCACATGTAAAATCATCATTGGCTGGAGGAGACACGTGTCAGGTCTGCGTTGGCACTGGTGTCACTCATCCAATGGGCGAGACGTGCCTATGATATGTTGACACGTGGACTGGCCCATCAAGTTTAAATGGGCCAGCCCAATTGAAGGCCCACAAGATTTTGCGGACCATAATGGGCTGGCCCAGCTAAAGGCCCACGAGATTTTGCGGACCATAATGGGATGGCCCAGCTAAAGGTCCACAAGATTTTGCGGGCCATAATGGGACGACCCAGGGAAAGACCCATAAGATTTTTGTGTGCCATAATGGGCCAGCCCAGGTAAAGGCCCACAAGATTCTTGTAGATCATAATGGGCCGGCCCAGCTAAAGGCCCACGAGATTTCACCGACATTAATGGGCCGGCCCAGTTCTAGGCCCACAAGATTTCGAGGACCCTAGTAGGCCGGCCCATTAACTGGTTGCCATGTTTTGGGCAAAATGCCGGCCCATATTTGATGCGGTCCATTAATGGCCTGCCATGCTCTGGGCCTAATAGTGGCCCATATGAGATCCGGCCCGTTAAAAGCCTACCACGTTATGGGCCAAATTACGTCCCAGATCAGGTCGGGCCCTTTAAGAGGCTTCGGGCTCAATTATGGCCCATATCAGATTTGGCCCGTCAACTAGACACTATGCTTTTGGGCCCACTTGCTAATTGCCCACTTAGTAATTCGGCCTCATATTAGTTTTGGCCTGTTAAGGGCCCGTTTAACATTTCGGCCCTATATTAATTTGGTCTGTTAAAAGCCCGTCATATAGTTGGGCCTAACTACGGCCTGGTTTGCATCCGGCCTGCTCGCAGCCGATATCTGATTGGGCCAAACAAGGACCGAGACAATTTTGGCCTTTTAAAAGCCCGTGATTTGATTCGCACAATCATGGGCCAGGGTTCATTTCGGCCTGCTGCCGGCCCGTGAGCTGTTCGGCACGTTTCAGGCCCAACCTACATCGTGATTGCATGACGGCCCGATTATGTACCGTAATTTTACGGTTTGGCTGGTTTAATACGAAGACAGGATATATATACAGTAAAATAACTGCAGCATCATGAATAAGAAAAAACCTAGACTATACAACAAAGAAATTATGACATATTACATCCACCGGGCATCAAAATTTGCCACTATGATAATAAAGCACAAGCAGACAGCTGATTACATACAGTGGGCATCAAAGATCGCCACCAGTGCAAATAAACACGCCGACAAAATAATATATGAACCGACATCACTTCAATAGAGTTCAAGAAAGGTTAGCCCTCCCGGGAGCTGCAACGCAAGCAGCTGAGCAAGATGATGAGACTGCGCTTGTTCAACACTTATATCTTCCTCACTCTGAAAGATAAACAAGAAGACAGATGATAGGTTTTGCACCTAAAAGTATCAGTGCTGACAATTCATCACATTTCTTACTGACGAATAAAGTGACACAGTTTAAAATTGCATTAACACAATATGTTATTGTTCAGTTCAGGACATGGCAGGAAATGACATTGTGAAGGAGTTGGCAGCTTCATGACACCACTGGATTACAGATCAAGAACTCATAAGTATCAATGGTTAGTGTGCTGTCAATTTAGACCATTTCAGATTGGCAAATAAAGAGACGGTTTAAATAATAGTAGAATGATATGACATTGTTCATAGTTAAGACATTGCAGAATATGACATTGTGATGTAGTGGGTAGGTTCACCACACCACTGGATTACGGATGAAGAACAGAAACATACATGTAGTGCAAAAGAAGATCACTTGCTCTGTATAGTTTAATTTACATGGTATGAAGAAGGAACTTGGTTGTACAAATGAAAACTTAAAATGAGCAAGGACAAACTTTTGTTTATGAACTACATAATAAACTTTCAACGAGCAATTTGATGCAAACACCAAAAATAAACAGTTGTTGCAGTCATGCCTAACCAAATATATACAACCAAGTTTGAAGGCTTGAGATGGACAAACTTACATTTTTGGTGAAGACAGGCTCTATAAAGGCCTTGTCCATGCTGATGGGGGGGGCAATTCAAGAAGTTTACCATAGAATCTTCTTCAAAAGCATTGCCTTTATTCTACATTTTGTTAAGAGTAAATATAGATGCGATAATATATGAAAAAATGGAGAATATTTAAGATAAGATGAAGAGTGATGCTACATAACCAAGTAGCTATAAATGTAAGTGCAGCGATACACGCAAAAGGTACAGCCAAGAGCAATGCACAACTAAACTTCTTCAGTACCAACCTTATGGTAAGAGTAAATATAGATCTGATGTGTAGAAAATGGAGGGAAAAGGAAAATAAGCTACAGAGTGATGGTACATGAACAACTACCTGTCATTATAAGTACACTGATAAAGGATAGCATGTACTTACAAGAACAATGTAGAGCTAAAAAAACATTAGCATTGGATATATTCTACACTAATGTAACCATTCATACAGATCAGATAATTTGGAGCGAACAATTGATAAGCAAGCTATCATGCATACTGCTGTCACATAATGAACCAGGTATGTATGCAAGTACAGTGATACAGGACAACAGGTACTAACAAGAGCAAAGCAGCGGGCAGCATATTTGCGATATCATGTCATTCTTGTCAAACCGGAATTCTTCTTCGAGCAAATTTCCTGCAAAAAAGATCCATAAGGCACATGCAGAAAAGTAGAAGTTCAAATTGTCATGTGATTTCATAGACAGTACCTCATCCTGGGAACGAGACCAGTGCATAACAAGGTTTTTCCATTCAATGTCTTCTAAATTTAGCACATGAGACTTCACCGGAAATTCGTTTATAGACTTGCCATCAAAGTGTGATTTCCTCAGGTAACACCGATATTGCTGCAATGCTTCCTTGAAAAGCACAAGCAAGCTTTGCTCGTCATGACTATCCAGATTGACCCTCACCTAGTTACAACAATGTAATGTAAATCATTAATGTGTTCAATCAGCAGAAAACAGGAAAATAATAACCATGAACAATAGCACTTAAATGTATGTTGGACAGGAAGATGTGAAATTGGTGTTTGTCTTCACAATAATCTTCCCATGATGGGAATATATGCACGTAGTCCCTAACAACACAGAAAGCATTGTCTTTTAAACTGGGAATAAATGGAATGGGGTTCCAATCTGCAGGAATTGGCCATCTCTATAGTTGGGATAGGTCTTCGGCCGGTGGACTTGCTATACTTTTTGCTGGAGTGGGATTTTTCTGTGGTACAGCTGGTGCTATGGCAAATGAAATCGGTATACCTTTTGCTGGAGTGCAGGTTCTGTGTGGTGGGGCTAGTGGTGTGGCCAGTGAAGTATGGGTACAGTCTGCTGGAGTCGGTCCTACGTTTTGTGTCACTGGTTGTACAGCCAATATAAGTGGCATGTTGTCTGATTTCTTCGGCACCACCATGTTTTTCAAGGACTTTGCTGGTGCTCCTTCGGGTTCGGCAATCACCCTCTTCCTTTTTGATGTCTGATGCACAAGAACAACATTTGAGTGGAAAAACATGGTATGATGACAGATGGAATATGTATCGATAATGGATGGGCATGGCATCTTGACATATATGATGAGTAAACTAAGCAGATGGTGGTGCAACAAAGTAGAAGAAATGCAAGACAACATATGAAAGATACCCGCAATCAATAAAACGTTGCCAAATTAGAACATGCACCTTGATGGGTGAACAAGATAGGCCATCTTCCTTTGACTCCTCGAGGTTAGAATAGTCATTAGGATCATATTTTGAACAAGAATCAACAGGTGGGGAGCGTATGAGTTTCATTGCATCTAGAATGGCACTCGATGCCTTGGTGCCAATTTTGTAAGTCATTGCATTGTTTAGCTTCAAGAGTGGACTGCTGCTAGTGCGACACAAAGCAGCTACACAGATCATAGTGTAGATATAACGGGAAAACCTTAAGCATTAGAGTAAAATCAGCAAAGTGGAACTTGCTGGAATATATGTGCTAGTATTGCCGGTATGGCTAGAAAGGCTTCGGATACCAGCTCTCTTGAAGTGAAGGTGTGGTACTGTTAATATCAGTGTAACTCTCAAAGGCGACACAGCTCCCCGCATTTCCTTGCTATTCTTATAGGATTCAAGTGGGAAGGCCACTACAAATCCTATTCCTATGTTTACAAGATCCTACCAATCAAAGCGGCTCAAAGTTTCCATCACAACCGACCATATAGACCTCTACGCTGCAAATGTCCCTGCTCATCTTCAGTACAAGGAACATACTGTACTACTATCATACTCCCTCCGTTCCAAAATATAAGTCTTGATAGAGATTTCTACTATGGATCACATACAGATGTGTCCAGATACATTTCAGAGTGTAGATTCACTCATTTTTCTCCATATGTAGTCCATGGTGGAATCTATACAAAGACTTGTATTTAGGAACGAAGAGAGTACATATTAAAGAAGAACGGAAGAGGAACATGGTAAAGAAGAGCAAGCAGATTTTGGATAATAAAATGTTGGTTGCGTAGTGCCCACATATGATGAACCAGAGCGCATCAAGAATGCAACTTCCAGCTGTCTCTCAACCATTTCAGGCAGTTGTATGAAGATCCTATGTCTCCTAATCCTTCTTCTTCCTCGTCTCTGATTCTTGTCATACATAACACAGCACGGGCCGCCGCCGGACCACCGGGCCCCACCGCCTGTGTTCCTCCGCCACCCCCACCCCCACCCCCGCCCGTGTCGAGTTTTCTTTGTTCAGCGAGGCCCCACAACCACCCGAGCCCCTTCGATCGCACCGACGAACTCCGGCGAACTCTGAAAAATCGACTGGGCCAATTTTGAAATTTAGTCTATTGTGATTTAACTAGTGTGGAATATAAAAGGGGAAAACTATAAGCATTGGGAGTATAGTGTTGAGCGTGCCATGGCGGATCTGAAGGTGCAAACCGGACAAAGGCAACTTCGCAACCAAGACAAGAAATCAGAGTAAAGCAGTGGCGATCTATTTTCTTGCTGCGATAAATAAGTTGAGAAGATACGAAAGAGTACTGCCTCTGGTGCGGCGCCGTGTATGCATCTGCTGAGAATTTGACGGTGCTGCGGTAGCGACGGCTGTCGGCGGCGTGGAAGCAGATCTAGGAGGGTAGACGGTGGCGGCAGGGCGCGGTGGACGAGACAGTCGTTGGAGCGGCGCCGGCAAGGTGGACGACGACAGGGATGAAGCGAGAGGACGGGATGCAAGGATCCCGGTCCGAAGCCATGGATGAGAGAGATCGATCTCTTGTAATGGACGGCGGTGTCGGGGTATCAACTCCAGCTTGGTGGAGGAGGACGGCGCTGGATGGGGTGGCGGACGGCGGCGGACGGAGGAGGGTGGGGTGGAGAGGTTGTTTTGGCGCGCATGGAGTACGAATGGGGAAAAGGGAGGTAGAGAGGAAGGGGGGAACCACGTATTCAGGGCGCGCTTGTCTCAAATGCGAGGAGATTCACAAACTTAGCCCCCGTTTCAAATTTCTACTACATCACAACAACATTAGTCGGTTGGGGATAGGACGGTAATCTCGCATACACTGAATATTTGCCGACAAGAGTTTGTTTTTGGCGCCCATCGTGTATGAATATGAATCGGGGAGGGAGTCGTTTTTGGCCGAGGACACACTGTGTTTTGGCTCCCATCGTGTATGAATCCGGGTGAGAGGTAGTTACGTCACGTTTGGGTGAAATTACAAACCTACCCCTATCGAAACCTATAGAAATCCAGCAGATAGGATTTGCGTGGCAGGGATAGGCAGTGGTGATTTCCATCTCGCAGATTTTGGTTTCGGGCAGTTACTGCGACTTTCCCCGCTTCGTTCAAATTTTGCAGAGTGCACGTTTACCGTGCCAACTCAATTCCAATCCCGTTTGTATTCTATTTTTTCGGGTGGGATCCATTTTCAATTGGAATTACATTCTATATACATCATTTTTTATATATACTTTCAAAAGCACAACACCATTTATACATAAATATGGTTTACAAATGGCATGATCTCAGATTCATAAGGTTGTATCCATCAATTTGGATTTTCAAATATTTGAAACCACTTTATGTTGAAATCCAATGTATGCATTCCTCGCTAACTGTCTCCGATTAATGTGTGTTTCATTAGCGTTTTTTTTACTTCTCAAACATGTATAATGTGTTTCACACACGCAACATATAGTGTAATCCCGTTTAGACATTAATTGCATATAAACCATGCATTGTTTGTAATTGAAGAATCTATGGATCACCAATATTGATAAACTATATAACATTACACGTGTGCCCAAATTCAAATGAATATGCATGTTTGATACACCAATTTGCGTTATGATATTATCGATGTCGTGATCTCCAGTTTAAATATTTGAATCCCCTTTAATCCAGATATTCGTCTCATATAGCTATCACTCATGCTTATATAGGACTATCTCTCTAGACCTATACGCGTTCATCGTCTCTCAAGTATCTCTCGTGCTACCTGTATGTCGACAATGATCTTTTATCTTCGTAACACACTGACGGTACTCTCTCCCTCGACCTTCATCACTCTATCTCTCTCTAAGTATATCTCGCTCCCTGCTATGTGTCTCTAACAATGATTCTCCATGTGGAATCTCTTTCTCTCACACAAACACAAAACTTTGTCTCCCGGGATCTCATTTCTCTCTACTATTCCCATGTGTGCCACTCGCACACCCCTCATACAGAGATGTCTTTCGCTCCTTAGATATCAGAACCTACGACTCTTCCTCTTCAATATCTCTTTCTCGCACACAAACACAAACTCTGTCTCCCAGGGTCTCATATTTCTTCATTGTTCTCTTGTATGTCCGTCACACACACCCTCTCTCCCTAGAGATATCTTGCGTTCCCTTGTATGTCTCTGTAGCTATCACTCTCGTTGTGAAATATCTTTCTCTCTCGCAGACACAAAACTCCATCTCTTTGGATCTCATTTCACTCTCATATCTGTTTGTATGTGACTCACATGCACCGTCTCTCTATCTCTCTCACACCCACACACATAACCCAACCTTCTGATCCACTCGACTCCTATCTCAAACGCACACTAGCTAGCATCTTTATCTTTCTATTTATCTGTTTCTCCATCAACCTTCTTTCTCGCCCTCACTCTTGATTCCTATCACGCACACTACATATCTTTCTCTCTATATGCAGTCAAGTGCCCTCTCACACACATATATAACTTCACCCTTTGAACCACCCGACGGTCATCTCCAACACCCAAACTAGTGGATGTCCCTCTAGCTAGCATCTCCCTCTCTGTATCTATCTGTAGTTTCTCCGTCAACAATTCTTTCTCGCGCGGAGTCTTGCTTCCTATCACCCACACTATATATGTCTCTCCATACATATGCATTTATAGGTTGGTGTCTTTGCACAATCGTTGTGCCTCACTCCCTCTGCTCGCCATAGATGCATGCTCCAGCCCACGTCACTATCTCTTAAGGACAAAAACACATGCTCAATTGTCGGGCCTTCTTCCCTGCATTCTCACATGCATGCATATTGTCATACCGATCCGTCTCTCCCATGTCGTTGATCTTATGACTTATGTCTTCTTTCTTTTATCTCGATCATGCGCGCGCACACACACACATCCCACGTATACATGTATACCTCTCACACATGCACGTTCAAGGTCTCTATGGCTCCATTCATAGTTAATTACCCTCAATCCTAATGCCACATCGAATCGTTCTCCTCTTTTGTGCACATAACTTCCGCCTGGATGGGTAAAACACACACTCACACTTAACAATCTCCTTCTAGCTACCCCCCCGCCTCTCACTCTTCCCCTATATCCCCGAAACCAATAAGACCATCCCTCTATTTAATTCCCGCCTACATGCACCATCGATATATAGTAGTGTTCCTCGGTGTCTCTCAAACAAACACTTTCTCTCGATGCCGACTCCTCTCACGCGCACACACCTTCTCTTCCCTCTCTACGGGCATTTTCTCTCTCACACCCCATCATTGGTGGCCTCTGCCATACACATCACCTCTCTATGATGAAGCCATGCACACTTAAATTACATCTGCCACAGAGGACCCCGCGACACACACACACACACGCACCCCCCCACACACACTAAGTCTCAATCTCTCTCTCTCTCTCACACACACACAACAAACACACACACACACGCATGCACGCACCCCCCACACACACACTAAGACTCCATCTCTCTCTCTCTCACACACACAAACTAAGACTCCATCTCTCTCTCTCTCCTCTCTCTCTCACACACACACTAAGACTCCATCTCACACACACATGCTCTAGGCGGAGCATTTGTTCCTACCACCCTTCATCCAACCTTGCCCGTATGATAAATAATCACCTTTATTTACTTGCATAACATGGACAAATTCAACTTTACTTTAGTAGTCAGCAAGCTTATCATCTGTACCCTTATAAAAAACGAGTTGGCGGTGATGGTGTGCCTGCCATCTTGTAATACAGACCGTATGATCTATATCTGAGGATAGAAAGCAAACTATGATAATTTTACAAAAGATACCCGCACCTCTCTCCACATCATTATCTCCCGCAACCTCATTGCTCAGCAATTAAAAAAGGAATAAGTCTCTGGAACAATCTAGCATGCATGGTGGCCGCTGCCGCCTGCCGGCGCCGTCCATCCCCATGCCTCCGCCCATTCCGACCACCAGTCACCACCACGCTCCACTCCTCCTCGCCTTATCTCTCATCTTTCATTTTCCGATGATATTCTTGAGATACCAGTTTTCCAATAAAATTCTCGAGATATCATTAGTTTTTACACATGGGATTACTCCTGCATGGGTCAATCACAATAGGTGTTTTGTAAAAAAATGCATATTGATGTTCCCTGCAATGCACGAGAATCTTGCTTGTAATTATATAACGCAAATCACAAGCAGGAAGTGACATTTTTTTGACACAACCATGTTAACATGGCCACGTAAATCACTAGCTTAAGTAAATACCATTATACTTATATCCCGATGCAAAAGGTTGAGTACATGTCCGAAGAGTAGAGTCGCACACACGCACTCTGTCTCTCAGAATCTCTCTCTCTCTCTCTCTGTCACACACACACACACACCAGTTACGTGACGCACACTTAAGCAGACATGTATGTTACAATTTGTTCACCCGCGGGTACACGTGATGCTGCGCATTTATTTAAGCCGGAAGGCGAACCCAAACAGTAGCTGCATTCATTCCCCTCCCGCCGCCTCTTCTCTGGTCGCCGTCGCCCGGTAGCCATGGGCCGGCCGAAGGTAACAACATACGCCATACTCCCGCCGGAGCGGCGCTTTAATATGGAAATTTTAGTGGTCATGCATGCATCTTTTTGTGCTAGCACTCCTATATAAGGGTTGACCGGTCGCTTCCCGCGGACGTGCGCGGGCGGTGGAAGAGGAAGGAGAAGGGAAGCGGGCTGTGGAGTAACGTTTTTTACCACAATTTCTTAGGAAACTGAGTGCAATAATTGAGTAGTTTTGCAAACTACCAGTACTACACCTGAAACGGTTCAAAACCTATACTCCCTTGCCAGCGCGCGCTTCCCGCGTGAAACGGTCAGCGTCGCCCTGGAGCGTCAGTGCCGCATTAATGCCCGGCCAGAGCGGAGGCGACCTCTCACTGGCGCCGGCTTTGAAGTGGCGCGACGGCCGAGAGAGCGCCGCTTCCCGGTGCACGCGACTGCTCCGCGTCGAGACTGGCCATAGGCCCTGTTTGGATCCATGGGTTAGAGTTAGTTTGAGCTAGTTGGGGCTCAAATAGCCCTAAAGTATCCAAGCATGAGGGTTTAAATTGGAGCAAGTTGCACCGAACCCACCAAAAAAACTATCCCACCCAAGAGGTGCTAACTGGAGATAGTTCTCATTGGGACCACTGAAAAATCACTTTTCTCTCTCCATGAAGTGCATTTATTGTCAATCTAACCCTGTCACCCAAACACCTCTTTGGCTACAGTTAGTTCAGGGTTAGTCATGAGTTAGTCTAACCTCTAGCTAAGTTAGAGTATCAAACAGGAGCAGTATAGGACATGCAAGTTGCTCAAAGCATACAGGCAAATTCGTACGTGAAAGGATTTTTTCTTTTTGAAAACGGAACGTGAAAGGAATTTTTTTAGAATGCTCTTGGCATGTCGCTAACATGTGATAGTTAACCGACCTCAATAGACGGCAGAAACGCCAGCCCGCCGCACTTTGATAGAGACGAGGAGGGAGAAGCGATACAGGCTGCTGGATTACTAGAGATAGGTGTCGCACGGAAGCCAAGAAATATGGTGATAGCGTGGGTTAGCCATGTACTAGTATGATGTAACTACACTGGGCTGCCGTGTTTCGTACTCTTCCAGTCCACTGTGGAGATGATTGGTTAATTTTATATCGCTGAATAATATTAAATATTATGAGTGCAGACGCTCCACCACGAGGTTCCTTGCTCCTTCTCGGTCGTCCGGAATCTATGTTCTTCCACTCTATTTTTTACGTGAGCTTTGTTCATCCTTTTGCCAACACGCGAGACATCTAGCATCAAGGTGCACGTGTTATGCAAGGATCGTTCCATCTATATGAAGAACACGTGGGACTGGAACTACGAGACGGACATGTACCCAGGAGTGGACGTACGAACCTGAGTAATGTAGCGCAGTAAGTGAAGTAGAAAGGCACAAATGGTATGAACATGCGTGGCATATAGGGTGTGTTTGGTTGCGTTCTCGTCTCAGCATAGTTGTTCCCTCTTCATGCATGCTCAACTCAACACCCCTCTTCATGCATGCTCTCTTCATGCATGCTTCTAGTGTATTTGTGCTAAACTAGTGTGGACTCATGCACCCTCCATACACTCTACCAAACACCCAAAAGTAGGTCGAGAAGGGAACTCTTGGGCGGCATTTGTCTCTTACTACGTACTACCACTAAATGTTGTACGTGCAATGCACGGTGATGTTATGGAGTACGTGCCTAAGTACTCTACTACTACTATATTAGTTGGAGGCACATATTAACTTTTATATTTGTTTACGTGTATGCCCCGAGACCTTCCAACTAGACGTGTCTTTCTCTCCAGGTCGCACTTTGTATCGTTCATACCACTAAGTACTACTACGTGTGGTCTCCGACCCAGAAGTGGAAGAAGTGGAGACGCTCTACCACGCTGTTTTTTTACGCTGGGCTCTACCACGCTGTTCATGTCCCACTCCTTTCGCTGACGTGTGGGACATCCAGCACGTGCCGTGTTTGGCACCCTTCGTCGTAAGAGTTGAAACGCTAGCATTCATCAGAAATAAAAAATAATTATAAATCGGCAGTGATACTATTTTTTTGCGAACCAATCAGCAGTGATACTATACCACGCGGTTTCCTTGCTCCTCGATATCGGAAAGAATACTTCCGTTCGCCAACATGTGGGACGTCGACCATCCTGGTCCACTTGCCATGCACGCAGAACTCCAAGGGAGAGTCACCCAGGTCGTCGCGCCGCAGTAACAATGACTAATGAGCCGTCAAATCACAGGCCCACTTCCCACTTTGAAGTTGCTCGGACGAAGGAACCATCATGACTTCGTTGAATTCCGCTTCTTGAAGAAAACTACTGTACCAGCAGTACTGCTAGCTACAGTAGTTACTCCAACAGAGGCCTCCTTTCGTTCATAGGATAGGAATATGAAAATCATAGGAAGTGAGATGACATGCATCTCAATTCCTATAGAGAAAGAGATGCCATTTGATGCTTAGGATAGGAATTTTTCCATTTAGTCTAGGCTAATGTACTGGTAATTTGCTCTAAAAACTACAGTAGTAACTAGTAGTATTGGTACATGCTCGTACTCAGACACAGACACACACACTAACTACTAGTACTACTACTTCTCACATGCTGGCCAGACGCCGTCGTTCTCCTTCCCGGCTTTGTCGGCGACACCCCACCGTGCTTGGATCTCCGCCGACCTCTCCGCAGCAGCGCGTGCGTCCTTTTCTTTCTTGCGGCGGCGGGCCTCTCTTTTCTTGAGTGCTTTCTGACTTTTCCGCTCCCTCTGTGCGGCTTTGGCCGCCTCTTGCTCTACCGCCCATTCGGCCTTGGCATCTTCAAATTCCTCCCACATAGTTGTGAGGTCGCGAGCGGCGATGAACTCGGCACGGCGGGATGCCATCGCTTCCCTACCATTTTGTGTGCGGTCGTGGGCGGCGAGGAACTCGGCGCGGCGGGATGCCATCGCTGCCTTACCGGTTAGTGTGCGGCGCGGTGGCATGAACGACGCTTGGTGAGAGCTCTGGGGTGGAGTGGCCGGACAACCGTATAGTGCATTGGTTTGTCAAGAGCTCAAGGACAGAAGACGAAGCAAATTTGGATTCCCCTTCAATCCTGGTCATTTATTACCGAGTAAAATGCATTGGCGGTCATCGAACTTGTCTTGATAGCTCACTTTGATCATTGTATACGAGATATGGTGATTATACGGTCACTGGCTCAGCGTATAGCTCCGTATTTGTCTGGTTGACCAGTCAAACAGTCCGCATGCGCCTCATCAGCTCGTGTTCTTTATCTATCTACGCGGGCCTACCTGTCAATGGAGAAAGAAATACTGTAAAAACCAAAATTATGCGTATGTGGGGAATCAAACCACGGACTCGTCGCTGCAACGCACCCTCGTCAGCCAAATGAAAATGAAATACTTCGCGTCAGACACTCACGCTCACGCTGTCAAAGCATGCTAATGCATGCACGTCGCCCTCTAAATCAAAGTCCTGCTCATGGCGCAACGCAAACGGCGAGCCCATCACCTGCGCGCCCCGGCGGTGCCTGACATTACTGTTTAGACGTTTGATGGAGGCCTACGCGAACGCCGAGCATGTATTCACCTGGCTCAACACCAACGGTCATACTCGGACCGCCTTGCTCATGTATATCGTCCATCACAACGACAATCTATAAAACAGCCTAAGCTAGAGAGGGTACTATGGTAGTATGGTACGGAGTATGTACTATCGTGAGCGACCGATCTTAGTGCCACTGCACACCGAAACCCCTTCCATCGCTAGCGCGCGCTTCCCGCCTGAAACGGTCACCGTCTCTCCAGAATGTCAATGCCGCATTCACCGGACTTAACTGCAGGTGCAATTGGTGTGTCACTGACATGCGGGCCAGATGCCCGTTGGGCCCACATGTCAGTAACCCAAACGCATCTGCAGTTAAGTCACTGAAGCAGCGTCCGCATTCACGCCCGACGAACCTACTCCGGCGCCAGTTGTCCATCCGTCTGCCGCGGCTCATTGCCATTCGCCCGCTATATTAACTTGAGCCCCAGCTCCCAGCCATAGCCAAAGACCCACACTTATTCTCCTCCGGTCCCTTCCTTCTGTCGGCACCACTTCAACCATGGCCTCATGGAGCTCCGAAGCTCTCTTGGACGTACTGTCGCAGGAGCAGACGAGGGACATCGGCGGCTCCGCTCCGGGCGCGCTCCAAAGCTCTCTTCGACGTACTGTCGTAGGAGCAAACGAAGGAGATCGCCGGCACCCCCCCGGCCGCCCTCCGCCGCCACGACCACGAAGCCGGCGCGCGTGCGCGGGCGCAGCCGGCAGCGAGGAAGAGTAGTACACGATAGGTCGCTGCCGCTCTGGTCCTGGGAAGGCCACCGCTACTCCACTCAGTCAACGCCAAGCTTGGTGGGGTAAACATCGGCGGCCTATTAGCCGCTTGACGGCGACGTGGAGGCGGAAATCTTCACAACCTTGTGCTCCGGAGGAGGAGGTTATCGAGGCGGATGAGGAGGAGGCAAAGGCAATGGCCGGCTTTCTCGGGTTCATGGCCGGACATGGTGGTCGGGCGCCGGCGATCGTTTAGATTAGGTTTATAGTAGGTTTTAGTACGGTTTGTGCGAAATATGTAATGAATTTTGTACAGTTTGTGGGAAAAGTTCTCGAAATGTAATGAATTTCACCGGTTAATTTGAAATTTGCTTTGTTTGCACGAATTTCGTCCGGTTAGTTCATATAGTTGTCGAAAGGTATGCGGGCAGCATCGGATGGCATCCATCAGTGTCCTCGGACAGATGCCGGTGTAAATTTGTGGGCCAGCGCTGGAGATGCCCTAACTATCATGCTATAATCGCTAACAATCCTCCATTATTTGGCAGGGAACAGTTATCCCTCGATCAAAATCAGATCCGCGGTGTTTCGCACTCCTCCCGCGTAAGAGTGTAAACTCTTGCTTACATAAAAATGGAGCAAGTGGACGGCACTGTAGCACGTCATATCACTCGAACTAGCCCGCCTAACGAGCGGGAAAGCACCGCCCTCGTCATTTTGTTCTGGATTTCTATCGATCGATCGCGCGAAAATGTTACGCTTCGCAAGTTCTAAAGGAAAAGGCGGCACACTTACGACTCGTACGCGTCGCAACCCCGACAGTCCGGCTCGCACGCCGCTCACCAGAGGGGACACGCGTTGTCTTGCAATTTCACTGACATGTGGGACCGTAATTGAATAAACCGTCGATAGCCGAAATCTAATCGCTCGGCGGGCGTCGGCTGAGAAGAGAGAAACGGGGGAGGGAGAAGAGATCGCCCGCCCGCCGCGCACGGACTCCAAGAAATATATGGTGATAATGTGAGGTGGGCCATGCTGGAGTCCGGACCGCTTCCGGAGCCCGCTCTCACCGCCCTGGCCCCTCAAGACGCCAGCTGCCCGCCGCATGCATGCATAGCAAGTAGTACTCCTTATGTGGAGGAGAGAGAGGCATTGACAAAGTCAAGGAGTGGGCTCTGCAAGAGCCCGTCTCTACACGTGCTCCTAGGTATAAAAAATAATTCTAAAAAAGGCATAAAAACAATTGTGTCTTAAAAAAGAAAGGTAAAAAACATTTGAGAGGAAATAGATAGAGAGAAAGTGAGAAAAAGTTGTAACCTGGGCATTACATGAGGAAGGAGGGAGTGGTGCACATGCCAAGTTCACTGGGCTGCCGTGTTTCACACTCCTCCGTCGTAACAGTGGAGACAATAGCTTTCATCAAAAATAAACAATGAATACTCGTTGCTCGTCCTCTATATCGGAAAGAATACTTTCATTCGCCGACATGTGGGACGTCGACCATCCTGGTCCACCTGCCATGCACAAAATTATCCTGGTCTACCCCGGTCGTATCGCAGGCCCAACCTTTCCCACTGTAAGTTGTTCGGACGAAGGAACCATCATGACTTCGTTGAATTCCGCTTCTTCAAGAAAACTTACTGTACCCGCAATACTGCTACCACACGCGAAGACTGGACGGCACTGTACCACGTCATATCACTGAAACCCACTAGGCCAAACTAGCCCGCCTAGGTCATCTATTTTGGAACGGAGGGAGTACGTCTCTGCACTGCTATGATTTTGTGTTGCACGTTCTCTGTACTTTTGCTACGATTTTCCTACCCTATGAACCAAATGAGGCCTGAATGTATGTCGACTATTGTCTGATCGATCGCTAAGCCTACAATTTTAGGAGCTAGGGCTATTGGTCGATCGACGAGGGATAAGTATAAGCGTACCACGAGCTCATCAGCCCCAACGTTTCTCTTCGGTGAGTGTTTTGCAAGTACTATAGCTCGCACAGTAGCTAGCCTACTAACACCAAGAATCATCAAACAAGCCCTGCTGATATGATAAACAGTTCAAACTTACATCTAAGCATGCCATATATTACATCAAAAGCTGGTGAGGATACATCTGTTTCCATAACTCGGAGAGGGTTCGCATGATTCATCGCATGATTCACTATCAAACAAAAGTAGCAAGATCCGCCCACACAAGACAGTGCACTAGCCCTAAGATGGTTTGATAACACGCATCGTTCTGGTAATTAAACACAGGGCAATGCAAACTACCCTGAAGGATTAGCGCGACCAACTATTTCTTGTCATCGATCTCTCGGGCAATGACCACAGCACGGACAGCGGCATGGGAATCGATTTCTGGGGCGATGTCCACAGGACTGACCGCGACATCGGAATCGATCTCTGGGGCGATGTCCACAGGATGGACAGCGGCATCGGAATCGATCTCCGGGGCGATGCCAACAGGACGGGCCACGACATCGGAATCATCAAGGACGTCCACCGGCACCTGCACAACCC
Organism: Triticum aestivum; assembly: GCF_018294505.1. NCBI lineage: Eukaryota > Viridiplantae > Streptophyta > Magnoliopsida > Poales > Poaceae > Triticum > Triticum aestivum. The sequence continues at coordinate 243,062,017 of NC_057800.1, forward strand.
TAACATATTAGCAAGCACATTGCAAATAATCAAAAACCACAACTATGGTAATAAGCCATTATTTTTTACCTTGTGCAGCTCACCGGGGGATCTCATCCCTCCGGGGGCCATCTCCTCGTCCTCGATGGGGGCCATCACCTTGCCAGGGGAATACTGCTTCTCAACGGCGACTATCTCCTCAAACTCGGTCTTGAGCCTCACATAGGTGGCAATCAGAGTTCCTGGGGTAGGCACGGTGGGGCCCTTGCTGTTCTTCCAACTTTCTTTGAGGAGTTCGTCCGCCAACGTCCTCAACTCTTTGGCCAGTGCTTGTTTCTTGGAGTTCTTCGTCTCCATGGGTTGGCCCGCCAACATGGTCAACTCGTTGGTCGGTGCTCGCTTCCTGGAGATCGCTGTCTCCAGTGGGTTGTCCGCCGGCAACTCTTTGCCTAGTGCTCCAGGATCCATCAATGAACTGACAAACAAAAAGCAATCGAAAGGAAACCACAATCGCAATGAAAACGGGAAAAGAATAGGATGTGAGAATCGGTCGGTGCTTCGCAAAAAGAAGATTCTTGGAATGAAAATATAGCAGCATAACTGATTCGCCCACCTTTCCTTCGTCGGTACAGAAGAAAAATGGCAGAAGTGAGTAGCCTGGAGTGAGGTTTTCTTCAAGAAAGGGAAGAAAGGGCTTGAACGAGCGTTCCAGTGAAATGATGGTTGCTTCGTCCAGTCCAACTTGGAGGCCACCTTACCACTGCTGGTAAAGGTGTGGGTTTTGTGATATGACGGGTCATGACGGCCACACCGGGGTGACAGGTGAGTCTCGACTGTAGCACCTCGCTGTGATTTGGTGGATGGCACGCGGGCCCGGATGCTTTGAAATGTCCCGCATGTGCACCGCGACCAAGGCGGAGAGGAAAACGAGAGAACTACGTAATTAATGCATGAGTTTAATTAGGGTAGTTTTGTAAAGTACGAGATACATTCCTCCAATCGCAAAATGCCTTGGTTCATGAGATTTGAGATTTGAGCCCTATAAACCGGAAGGGAGGGAGTACTGCACACGGTGTAGTCTAGTCACTTGTTGAAATCTCTAGAAAGGCAAATACTCCTTTCCGGTTTACAGGGCTATACTACTCCCTCCGTCTAGGTGTGTAAGTCATCTTACGAAAACCAAATAGTCCCAAAACACTTAGGCGCGGTGCATTAACTTCTACCTTGTTTCTTGTTTCTTGACATATCAACCAATAAGAGATGAGAGGTGTGCATGCTTTTAATGACTTGCAATGGCTAGTTCATTGCATGCAATGCTATTAATTAGCAAATAAACATTGGTGACCCCAGGAGGAAACGGTGCTAAGCGCGTGGACCTATGCAGAATGAGTATCAACCAATGGATAATGGAGTTTAATTGTTAAACAATAGCAATTTTGTCTCATGCAAGAGCCTGGCTAGTACTCCAAGGAACCGCACCACGCGAGCGTTCGCAACTGCCACGTTCGGGTTGCGCTTGGCTCTTCGCCTCTTCGAGAAGACGAACAATGATGTTACTCCTACTTCTACAGTATCGAATCCACTGCTGCATGTCCGTCCACCTCGTGCGGGAGGGATAGCGTGTAGCGAAAGCTTCTACTTACTGCTCCTGCCTTTGCGTCTATGACAGGTGGGCCCAACAGGTGGTTGGCCCTCCTGTCATGCAGCCAAAGGCAGGTGCAGTTAAGGCACCGGAGCTCAGTCCGCGAGGGAGAGGGCGTTGTAGTAATCAAATTTCTCGGTCTTGTACGAGTTGACGCGACACATCAAAGCACTGCACTCGATATAAGTCTTTTTACACATTTCAAATGGGCTACTTCGTATGTAGGAGTAGACATATTCTGCTTCGTATGTAGTCACTTGTTGCAATCTCTAAAAAGACTTATATTTGGAAACGGAGGGAGTACAACGCATGCATGCATGCCGTGACTTTCCTTTTGATACTTGCATGTGTTGATTTGATGCACCTTGCCAAATTTTGACTATAAATTTAACTAACCAAATTTTCATGCATGTCACAAAAAATTACGGGGCTGTTTGGATTGTGACTATGTTTGTCTTATGTTGCCACATTATTTTTCCCACACTTGCCACACTTGCCTAACCTGAGTTGCTCAAATTGTTAGACACACTTTGGCTTGCCTAAGGGAATCTTGCCACAATTTTTGTGTCTATGACATGTGGGGTTCACTGCTAATAAAAAAATTCTTGTCTTAGGTGTGGCTAATAAAAAAGACTTATATTTAGGAACGGAGGGAGTAGAAAATATAAATAATAATGCATGTTGGGGCAACCCACGTTTCCGCTAATTTTAGCCGTGGGCTTGTTCACAATTTTTACGAGGGGGTGGTTGTTCATTTAATGGAGGGACTTGTAGTACCAGACTTGAACGATACAAAGTGCGACCTGGCACACCGTAACACCACTTGGAACAAGCGGGTAGCTATCTCAAAAAACAATCAACAACTAAAAAAACCGCGACCTGGCATGTAGTAGTACACAATTTTAAACGATTGTTTTGATGGAGTGAAAAAGGAAAACTACCCCACTACGTATATATAGGCCGGAGCCTCCGCGCTTGCTTGCTAGGGTTGCTCTATTCACACACTCTCATCCTCTCCAGATCTAAACAAGATAGGGGTAGTAACACTGTCTTTCTCCCTTCAAAAAACACTGGCTTTCTATCCTCACCGCTGGTTACAGATCCGGACGTATCCCCCTCCGCCGGTGAAGGGGAGGAGGGGCAGCGTTTAGGCCGTCGTCGACAGCGAGGGAGGAGACCCACTGCCGGCCGCACCGTTATCTCTGGCCGAGCGCCGGCGCGGGAGGTCCTCCGATCCCTTCGTCGTTGCCTGTGGGCGGATCCGGCCTCCCGCCGCCCACCTATCCACATCCCGACGACCTTCAGGTATATCTTCGTTCGAAACCGCCTTAGCTCTACTTCCCCAGCTCGCTACGTCGCTGCATGTGCATCATTTTCTACCTCTCAGCCCCTCTCGATCGGATGGTCCAACGTCACATATTTTTTCTTCTATTGTTAGAGGTAAAGCTACTTCATGGAGTCGAATCTTGTACTCCCTCCGTCCGAAAATACTTGTCATTGAAATGGATGTATCTAGATGTATTTTAGTTCTAGACACATCCATTTTGATGACAAGTAATTCCGGACGGAGGGAGTACTTGGTTCAAACAAGAAATAAAGTGGGGGTGGGGGAATTTAGTATGTACATCGGACTTGGTACAAACAGGAAGGAAAGGGGGTGAAAGTAGTACAGACTGGTCATCCAACCGGTCTCTTGGTCGAAAAGGGAAATATAGGGGTAACGCTGTACACAGTGGTATGACCAGGACTAGATTTGCTATCCACACATAGGAGTAGGTGGCTAGAGTGAACAAAAATGGGACCAACCCAGATATGTTTCTTGGATGTTTGTTTCTCGGGGCAACAAACTATGAATCACCACTTTATGCCCCTGTTTACGTACATGGTGCTGGACTGCTGGTGCACCCACTGTCCCATGCCCTTATACCAAATATTTAGGCTCCGTTCGGAATAAAGGGGCAGAAAACATAGGTCTTGATGAAAATAGAGGAATAGGAAAGGAATGTAGGTATAAAACTATGGAACAGCGAACCGGAGGAAACTCTCAAGAGAATGTGTTCGGATGGACTACGAAATGTACAGATTTGTTTTTTTAGAGTAGCATGCTTGGCAGTATGAGATGCTATTTGTTTATTCAGCTGCATAGTGACTACTCTTGTCCTCACCTCACGTACCACACATAGGTTGATTTTTTTATTCCGGCAACACAGCACAGCAACCTGTCTAACGCATGGCAGCGAGCGCCTGCCTCGGGCTTCCGCCCAAAAAATGAGCAGCGCGTGGATGTTTCTAATCCTATGGAATCAGTACTACCAGACCAGCTTTCCTATGAAACACTATTCACCTTTCCCGTGTTCCGAACGGTTGGAAGGGAAAGAATACCGTAGGAATTGTGTTCCTACGAAAATCCTGCACCAAACCTGTGAACCGAACGCAGCCTTAGCTGTTCTTAATCTAATGTCCCTGGTAAAAATGAAGCCATGCCACTGTTATAAGCCATGACAAGTTTAGCCAAATGTTTTTGCCTGTAATTGTTTGAGACTCTGACTGTTTCCTCTGTGCCTTTTTGTGCAAACAGGGATATCCAATTCACCTGGTTGCTGTTGTGACCTTTTGGTGCACTGCACAAAACTCTTCTTAAAAGAAGTGACTTTTGTGTTGTTTAACTGGAATGTCAGAATGGAACAGTTGGTTCATTTTGGTGGAACTGCACAAAGGGAGATCTGTGTTCCAATCCTCATCATCCATATTTGCGCCATAACCTTCCTTTAGGTAAGAATGATATTTAATGCATGTGTTCATCTCTATTTTCCGACTGCCATGAGAAAATAATGTTGTTTTTTACTAGTACACTTGTACTCCCTCACGGACAAAACCAATTCTGAATTAGAAGGCCAATCATGTACTTGGTTTCACCAACTGGTGAGGAGAAAGAGAAACAGAGCATGAAGAGGAAGAAGAAGAATAAACAGTGCCAAGGCGATCTTGCTGAAGCCAGAGGCCTCAGTCGAGGCCATTCAAGGGCTCCGGCAACGACTACCTTACATGTGAGACGATCCTCCAGGGAGCCCTTCCACTTCTGCTGTCTCACTTAATTAATTAGGAGTACTTAAGTACCACTAATTTATTACTGCCTAATTTTCCTGTTGGAGTTAAACAAATCTTTAGTAGGACCCTATGCTGAATCATGTACGTGTGTATGTTTGTCTATGGAGGTGAATCATGTGGTGGAGCAGGGAGGGAATATTATTAGTGTCATGACATAATAGTGCTATTGTTTTGCATGTCAATTTATTGCCATTGGTTCAATGAGGCAATGTTTTGCGTATTGTCCATCATGAATTTGATGCTACTGTTTGAGTAATATGCTAATGTCTTCCTATCCTTTCTCACTAAGCTAATGAAGGTTTCACCTTGTTCCTACTTGTGCAAACAGGGATCATGTTGTGCCAATCATACATTTTAGTGGAACTACACAAGACAATACAATGAACTGTATCCCAGCCAGTGCTTTAACTCTGCTGGAAGTTCTTGATAATCTTTCGATATAATCTCAGCACTGGTAAACAAGAGTGATTTCAACCATACATTTGAAGTGCACAAAAATATATACTATTGTGTGATTCCAGTGAGTGCTTTATCATCTCTTATGGGACTACATGAATAAGCTTTTTTTCTCAGGTTGGTACGGGCCTAAGGCCTTCATCCATATTAGTTTGCTGTCATCTCTATTTGTATCGTGCTACTGTCATGAGAAACTCCTTTATCTTTGCACGTTAAAGTTTTGCAACCTATGATAAATGGCAATGCTTTGAGTGTTGAGTTGAGCTAATTGGCACTGATTAAATAAACTAATACCTCTCTTTAAGCAAGACTACTATGTTGCTAACTTTACCCATTAAGATAATGAGGGTGCTTCTATTTGTTAGTGTATGTTTCATCAACTAGTCCCACTATTACAGTAATCTCACTCTCTCAATATATGTGCCAACAGGGATGCTCGATTTTGGTGGAACTGCACAAAAACTTTGGGTGCTTCATTGCCTCGACAGCTTCCATCCTTTCCTGTCAGTCGCTAATCTCCGCTTGCTTTCTTCCTTTGCTGTCAGTCGCTTGGCTTATCTCGGCTTCCAGTCAAAGGAAATAGTAATTGATATGCTACCTCACACAGGTTGGTACTGGTCTTTATCCTGATTATTGTGCCTGTCATATGTATTGGTAATTTGGTATTGTGCTACTGTTTGCCGATTTCATAAAGGAGTAATTTGGAGCCTGAACTCGCAGGCAAATCATTACATCGGGTGATTTCAGTAGAACTGCACAAAATGATCAGATGGACAGGTACTTATGCTGCTGCTATGTACTCCAAAGTTCACTCAGACAAGCATCGATGTTGACAAGAAGTGCCTATATTCATTCGAGTATCAACCGGCGTCAACCAATTGTCAAACTCCAAGTATTAGGAGAGTGAACGCCAAAAATATTGCTTGGTGCATAGCCCAGAAAAACGCAGTCCAGTCTTTGGTCCCAACTTGTGCCTTTTGGTTATCGGCACATATGGTAGCGAACTATATGGCATGGAGTCTAAAGATTCCAGACAAGTTGGTTGACGCGTATATTCATCTGGCACTTAATCAGTCTGCACGCCAAGGATGCTCCATTTCAGTTGAACTGCACAAAAAATTTGGGTGGTTCATTTTCTCAACCGCCTCCTTTCTCGTCTGCAATGTAGAATTTTGGCGAGATACAGGACCAAGATGAGCCAGTAAACTAGTTGGATGAAAGTAGTGGCCAAGTTGCTCAAACCTCCCTCGGCACGAGGCCACTATTTGAGGATAAACCTACAAGCAAAGTTCAGATTGTCTGTGCTGCCTCTTATGTACTCGAAAGTTTACTCGTACAAGAACTAATTTTAGCAAGAAGTACCTCCGATTGAACACTATTTACCAGTCTGTACCCTAGGTAATTAAAGTTCGTCCATGGATCATATTGGCTGTGATCTCAATCATTTGGATGCATAAACATACTGAACATGTGTATATCTGAATCTTTTTGTGAATTATGTATGAATATTATCGTGTGATCTATCAATCATTTGGATGCATAGATATGCTGAGCTTGTGTATATATATATATATATATATGAAACTTTTGAGTTGTTGATAGTGAATGTTTGCTATGAATATGAACGTGTCCTGTGAACCTGAGTTTGATATGAATGTTTACCTTTTCTGTTGTATTTGTGTGTGAACTTGTTAGTATGCCTACTGTGGGGTATAAAACGCAGGATTCTTATAAAAGTAATGATGTGTACAATTTATGTTTTCCCTTCAAACCACATTATATATACTAGCAAAAGGGCCCGTGTGTTGCAATAGGAAAAAAATATGGCACACACTTACGTTCTATTCGTCTTTACCGGGTCTGTCATTACATGTGCTCCGGTGTAATAACATCATAAATTACCAAACTGCCTTAGGAGTTTTTGTCTCAGGCACCACAGTGAGAATGATTGACAATATGAGCATCACCAGCCTGAAGAAAGTTGTTGCTGTTATGACCGGCATGGCCAAGAGGATATATGATGCGCACTGACATCCAACAACAACATTTCTCATGGTTTCGGTTTTTTTCCGAACTAGTGCTATATTTGATTATTTGGCACCAAAAAGTTGTAATTCTTTCACTCCAACTACGGCCAACATGGCTCGTCATTCTTCCAAAAGATGTCCCTGATGATATTTTTTCAGAAAAAAGGAGTGCATTATCTCCTTGCTGTCGTCTAACTGAAGGAAACTGAATGTGAAAATTTAAGTGTATATAGACTGACCCACTCGGAGTGCATACAAAAATATTTTTATCCAAGTCGTCAATGCCAACACTGTACCTCCAATGTCCATCTGCATTTACACGGCTAGGTCTAATCTTAAGCAAGAATGAAACTACCAAGCAAACTGAGATAACATCATGTAGCCTACCCCGGGCAGCAGGTGGTCAGGGATCATCAGCAGAGAAACACGAAGTCGGCTGACGACCGCCGAGCATGGCCAGGCCCATGTCGCTCTCGTGGCTGTCGTGGTGGCTCCCGTGCCTCTCCGTGGCTCCTCCACTCTGAGTCCACAGCCCGACCTCGGCATTCCGCCTCCATCCTCCTCTGCCCTTTGTCCTGCTTGCTCCTCCACACCTCCCTCTCCAAGCCGACGGATCCGACCTTCCCCTCGCTGGATTCGGTCCACCATGAGCCTCAAGCCACCCTGCCGCCGCGCTCGTGTCCATGTCGTGCGTGGTGTAGAGGTGGCCAGCGTGTGGAACAGGCTGCGTCGCAGGCGTCTGCGCGCTGCGCCTCCGCTTCCTCACCCCGGCGAGCGCCGGACTGCCATTTTGTTGTAAAATTTCCCTTCATTCTCATTCTGTGTTTGTTGATTCAAGAGGCTTGTTGTTGATATGCAATTTTCCTAGGTATATAAAACTGGTAGACTTTCATGTAAGCAATCGAGGTGGGATTACTCCGAGTACATGTGTGAAAATCAGGTAAGGTACAGATATAGAAGCGTGCATGCAGGCCGAAACATGCGTGCAGGCCCAATAAGAATGTGGACGTGGACCAATTGGATGGACAAAGTTTTTAGTACCGCCTCACAGCAATTGGACGTACTATCGATCAAAACTAACGGAAAAAAAACTGAAAGCGTAAATTCACGGAAAGAAGCCTATTGTCACGGTGAACCCAAAGAGTCAATCCGTGCTTTATTATTAGGGAAAGATTTATATTATTACTATTATCGTATATTTTATAGAGACTTATATATACATTATAAAAACATCCCACATGTTATTAACTTATAAAAGTAAATGTTTAACGGAAGTTGGCAAGGAAAATCCTGGTTGTTTTTGACTCACAGGCAAGGAAAATCCTGGTGATTGCGTACAAAAGCTTGCGAAGATTTTAAGGACCAATTTAATAATAACGCGCTCATTTTTATTTTGAGCAATAACTCGCTAATTTCTTAATTATATATATAAATGTGCCTCTCTGGTTTATTCTTTGATATTAATTGCTCCTTCTAACATAACATTATATATATAACGAGCCCACCTAATACGTGTATTTCAAGGAAGTGCAAATGGGCTGGGATTTCTTAGAAAATATAAATGGGCCTGATTGACGCGAAATTATTTGTTCACCCAGCCCAGCAAATGGACTGTACATTCTAGAAAACATGGGTTAAATATATGCCACATTTTTGCAGGCTGACATGTGGGCCAATAGGTCGAAGCCTACGCAGGGCGTTGTCAACTTGGTCAACAAATGATTGTGTCATCCACAGCCATTGGATTTATTTCCAATGGCCAGCATGCACCTTCAATCTCTCGTCTTCTTCCTCCAGCGTCGCGGGGACCGCCTGGTCCGGCCTCCGGCGGCTAGCGGCTCTGCTTAGCACGCATCGCTGTGAAGCGCTACCCCACCGCCGGCCAGGCTATCCCTCCACCCCTCGACACCTCCTGTTATTCTCCATAGACTACAGCCCCACACCGCAACAGAACCACTTATAACCCTTCTCCTCCTGTCAATCTGCGACTCCACTGCTGCGTTTTCCCATATCCGAGTTGTTCCCGTCCCGGGCCTTGCCGTCGTCCACCGCCTCGCTGCGTTCGGTGCGGCGTGGTCAACAAACGAGAGTCATCGGAAGAGGACTGTATGTGGAGAGCCTGACGGCTGGGACCCACAAGGTCCATGGTCGCACGCAAGAAAAGTTCCTCCTTATTAAGCTGGAAAAAATGTTTCCTCCAGCTGGGACCCACCGGCTGTAACTTCGCACGGAAGGAAGTGCCTCCTTGTTTTGCGAAAAAATGATTCATCCTGTTGACAGCTGGGACCCATCAGATTTTCTGACTGACTTGTGGGCCTACTAAGAGGACGTGTACGCACGGCTTTGTCAACTTAACCAACAAATGATTCTAGCAGCTGGACCGTGGGATGTTAATCCAACAGCCGTGCTCCGTCAACCTCTGTTCTTGCTCCTGTCTCTCGTGGGTGGCACCGCGGCTGTGCTGTCGTGCACCCAAACCAGTGAAGTTTTCCACTCCTCTCCATCTGTGACTCCACTGCCCCGTCTTCCCCATCTCTGGGTCGTTCCAGTCTGGGTGCGCTCGGCATGGTGTGGTCAACGTGGTCAACAACCGAGAGTCATCGGAAGATGATTGTACATGACAGGAAGACAGTGGGGATGCACCACGCCCATGGACGCATGGTTGCAACGGAATGCCGTGAGGTCAACATGGTCAAGGAACGACTTCCATCGGAAGTATACTGTACGTGGAGAGTCTCAGCTAGGTCTACGGCCGCAGCAAGTAAGTGCCTCCTTATTACACGGAAATTAATGATTCCTCCGACTGACAGCAGGGACCCATTGGACGGGCCACCATATTTTGCGAAAAAAACGTTTGCCCGTGACTGCTAGGACCCACCTGACGGGCCACCGTATTTCGCAAAAAAAACGTTCGCCCCGCTGTCAGCTCGGACCCACCGGAAGTTTCTCCTTATTACGCACAAAAAAATGAATACTCCCCCGGCTAGCTGGGACCCACCTTGGTGGGAGGCTGACTTGTGGGCCTACTAAGTTGACGGGGACGAAGGGCATTGTCAACTTAGTCAATATGAACGATTCTAGCTCCAGTGACCGTACGATGTCCATCCAACGGCCGTAGTGCTTCTTCAACCTCTGGTCTTCTTGCTCCAGCCGCCCAAAGCAGCGCCGGTCGTGCCGCATGCTCCTGCCTCCCGTGGCCGGCTATGCTTCCACGGAGGCCTCACCGCCCCATACTATTCCCACCGCTGGCCAGGCCCTGCGGCGACGACAGCCTCACGTCACAGCCAAACCAGTGAACCCTCGTACTCCTCTCCGCGCGGGCTTCTGCTGCCGCGTCTTCCCCGGCTCCGCGTCGTCCCCTTCCTAGGCCTCGCCGTCGTCCACCGCCGTGGTGCTCTCTGCGCGGCGTGGTCAACGTGGTCAAGGAACGACTTCCATCGGAAGAGTACTGTACATGGAGAGGCTGACAGCTGGGTCCACGGCCACAGCCCAGTTTTTTTGTGATTTGCCAAGTAAGTCGCTTTGTCAGGCCTGTTGGGCTGCAAATCTTTCAAGACGAGGAGAGCTTTCATTCGGCTGGCCGAGAAAATGGCCCATCAGTAATGAGAAATGGGTTGTACATTTTTAAAACACATCAAACCGGCAATTAGTTTCAAATATCTTTTTTTCATTTCGAGATTTTAAATTACATTAATTTTTATGCGTGGAGAATTTGTTGGATTTTATATTGATATACATTTATTTTTAAAATCAGTTTGAATGTGAGTCGAAATTTCGGGATTAAAAACAGTTCGGACCGCACCGAAATATGCAAAATTTCGTATAATTTTTTAACCGTGGCCACAATATGGGTTGTAATTGTAATGCTAACAAAAAGAATATGGGCTCCAAAAAACCTTAAGAATTAGCAAATGGGCTGTAAATTATTAGAAATAATGGCAGATGGGATGTATGTTGTTTTCCACAGATTTGACGCTTTCCTAAAAAAAGGTTGACGCACAAGCAGTGAGTGTTGGATGTCCATCGAACGGCCATCGTGTTTCTTCAATCTCTGCTCTTCCTGCTCCAGCCGCTCAAACAAGCGCCAGCGGGACTGCCTGCTCCCTCCTCCCCGCGGCCGGCTGTGCTGCCGTGCAGGCCTCACCGCCCCACTGTACTCCCATCGCTGGCCTAGCCATCCCTCTACTCACCCACACCTGCTGTTATTCTCTGGCGATGGCAGATGAACCAGTAAACTCTCGTACAGTTGTACTCCCCTCCGCGTGGGAAACAACTGCCGAGTCTTCCCTGCCTTCGTGTCGTTCCCTTCCAAGGCCTCGCCGTCGTCCACCGTCCTGGTGCTCTCAGCGCGTCCTGGTCAATGTGGTCAACGACAGACACCCCCTGTTATTCTGCGGCGACGGCAGCCTCACACCACAGTGAACCAGTGAACCCTCATATTCCTCTATGCATGGGCATCCACTGCCGCGTCTTCCCCGGCTCCGCGTCGTCCCCTACCTAGGCCTCACCGTCGTCCACCGCCCTGGTGCTCTCGGCGCGGCGTGGTCAACAGGGTCAAGGAAGGGCTTCCATCGGACGTGGACTGTATGTGGAGAGGCTGACAACTGGGTCCACGGCCACAGCAAGGAAGTGCCTCCTTATTACGAGCAAAATAATTATTCCTCCACCTGACAGCAGGGACCCATCGGACGGGCCACCGTATTTCACGAAAAAACATTTGCCCCTGACTGCTAGGACCCACCAGCTACATCTTCGCCCACAAGGAAGTGCGTTCGGACAAAAAAATGATTCGCCCCCCTGACTGCTGGGACCCACCAGCTACATCTTCGCAGGCAAGGAAGTGCCTGACAGTCGGGACCCACCTGGTCGAAGCATACGTAGCGTTGTCATTCTGGTCGCGAACGTGTACGTACATATATACTGGTGGATGTAGAGGCACGCACGTGTCGTAGTAGAGGCGCGTACGTGTCGTAGTAGAGGCGCGCACATAGCATGTACATGTACGTACAGCGGCCAGGGTGCAAGAATGAAAATATGGCCACGTATGTGTACATACGGGCGGGGTCTCGAACGCCTACTCGTGCATACGTACGGCCAGGGCTCGTGTACATGGTTGGGTCGGAACAGAGAAACAGCGTCGTCGTCGTGTTCATGGGGAGGCAACAAAATGCATCGTGTTCATGGGGAGGAAACGGAATGCGTCGTGTTCATCGGGAGGCAACGGAACACGTGGGAGCCAACCGGCTGGGTCGGAACGGAATGCATGGTCATGTTCATCGGGAGGGCTTGGACGGAACAGGCGATGGAAACGAGGCCTGGCGTACCGCACAACGGAGGAAACAGACCTCCTACGTTCGAAACGGGGTCCTGTTGATCGGGATGGGTCTGGCGTACCGCAAAACGGAGGAACGGACCTCCTACAGTCAAAACGGGGGTCCTGTTGATCGGGAGGGGTGTGGCGTACCGCGAAACGGACCCCCTATGGTCGAAACAGGGGTCCTATTGATCGGGAGGGGTGTGGCATACCGCAAAACGGACGAAACGGACCTCCTACGGTCGAAACAGTGGTCCTGTTCATCAGGAGGGGTGTGGCGTACCGCAAAATGGGACTCCACGGGATAATGTTCATCTCCACAGTCGACCTCCTCCAGCCTCCACGGGCTCCTGTTCATCCAGCCTCCACCGCGCGCTACTCCACTGGCTACTGTTCAACCACCCCTCCACGGGCATCCCTCCACCGTCTACTGTTCATCCAACCCTCCACACCACGGGGTCCTGTTCAACCACCCCTCCACGGGCACCCCTCCACCGTCTACTGTTCATCCAGCCCTCCACCACACCACGGGGTCCTGTTCATCCAGAGGCAACGCCACCGCTCATTGTTCATCCACCCCCCCCCCCCCCGCAACGCTCACTCTTCATCCTAGAGGCAGCATCGATCGTCTTCAGTTAGCAGCAGTAGCGAAGGAATCACTTGATCGGGTTCAGTTAACAGCCATCGATCGATCGCTCGGGTTCAGTAACGCATAGCCTGCAGTGCAATCGCTCGGGTTCAGTTAGAGCCCAACGCCTCGCTTGGGTTTAGTTAGAGCCAACGCCTCGCACACATGCGCGTACGTGTACGAGAGAAACGCGCATCGCTCGGCCCCCGACCTCCCACCGTAACCGGGAACTCCCCGAAATTTTCCTCGCCCTCGCTTCTTCCATGGTTTTTCCTGTGATGGACGGCCCAAAGAATGTCATGCAGCTGCGTCTCCGGCCCGCCCAGGACGAAAAGCCCATTTTTTGTCATGATTTTTTGTCATAGAAGTAGGATCCCACCACATCTATGATGATACCGGGTTTTGTCACAATAATTGTCATAGAAGTGTCATATGTATGACAGAAAAAAAAATCGTTCGACCCAAAATGTCACAGATGTGTCTTTTTTTTGTAGTGGCTCGCCGCATCATGACAGTCAATTTTCAGTTTTCTCTACCGAGGTGCTTGACCAGATGAACCGGAAACACAATCGCATTAGTTCTCCCTTTACTACCTTAGCCGATAGGGCGGAACGTAAGGTAGTAAGCACAGGAGCCGGGAAATCCAACTATTGACGAAAGACATGATTCAGAGTTGATGCATATAAGGCCAAACTCGTGACGCTGAAGTATGCTATAGAGCTGTTCTGAATTGTCGGCGACTCATATGTTGCCATATCGAGCCCCTGGCAATTTGTGTCGGGGTGCGTGCGTGAAACAACAGAAGAAGCACAATTTAGTTCTTAGAAAAAGCAAATACTGAATACGGACTATGTTCACTGGAATCTGATTGACACGTCAAACACAATGTTTCAGATTATAACGCCACTACCCGGACTATTTAACATGCTGGGGGTCGAAGGCTGAGGAAAAAGGCACTTTACAGGTTTGAAATAAAGAGTGTGGTCTACAAAGAAATATTTGGACCTCCTGTCGCACGTCTATGTTGCCTTGCCTTGGCGAAAGAACTCCTTGGCAGGAATAGCCTTTGGTTATCTATACGAAGCCGAACTCAGGAAGAGTCTGCGAGATGATCAGGCTTTGAGTCACCTGTCGTAAAAGATAGAAAATAGTTAGAAAAAGGGGAAAAGGATATGGGAGTGCGGACCATATTGTAGGCCTGTCCGAATTGTGTCTCCGCCGATGACTAAGGTGTTTTAAGTGCATAATTATGTATGCCCGATACAAAATTCGCCTCTATATGAGGCGAACGACGGAGGCCGAACTGCTAATCCAGCTATGAGATTGATCGGTCCTATTTAATGGAGACCGGCGGCTTGATGGCCGATGAGATATGCGGCTTGATGAGGCCGCTTTGTGCTTTGGCTGCGGTAGCCATAGTATGCTCTTCTGTTCGGAGAGAGGTTCCGTGTTTCCGTTTATCGTGATGACGTCGCGTGGACCAGGCATCTTAGGCATTAGATAAGCAAAGTGTGGGACCGCATTAAAACAAGCAAAAGCGGTACGCCCGAGCAGCGCATTGTAGCTACTAGAGAACGAGACAATATCGAAGGTCAAGCCTTCGCTTCAGAAGTTGTTCGGTGAGCCGAAAACGACTTCCAATGTAATTGAACCCGTGTAGGAACTTCTATGCCAGGTACTGTTCCCATGAAGGTAGTTGTGGTGGGCTTGATTCTTGAAGGATCAATTCCAACTTTGCGGACAGTGTCTTTGTAGAGTAGATTAAGGCTACTGCCGCTGTCCATAAGGACTTTCATGAGATGGAACCCGTCGATAATTGGGTCGAGGACCAGAGCTGCCGAACCTTTATGACGGATACTGGCTGGGTGGTCTTTGCGATCAAAAGTGATTGGGCAGGCCGCCCATTGGCTAAATTTTGGGGCGACCGACTCTATGCCATAGGCGTCCCGTAGTGCATGTTTGCGCTTCCCTGTAGGGATGGGCGTCACATATACCATGTTTACAGCTTTTACTTCGGGGGGAAATTGCTTCTGACCCCCGGTGTTCGGTTGTTGAGTCTCTTCTTCGTCGCTGTCACTAGGCGGCCCCTTCCCCTTGTGTTTGGCATTAAGCTTGCCAGCTTGTTTGAAGACCCAACAACTTCTGTTGGTATGATTGGCTGGTTTATCGGGGGTGACATGAATTTGGCAGGGCTGATCCTATATCTTATCTACATTGGATGGTCCATCTCTGTTTGCCTTGAATGGCTTTTTCCGTTGACCGGGTTTGGAGCCGCTGAATCCGGCGTTGACTGCCATGTCTTGTGTTCCTTCATTATTATTTCGATGCTTGTGTTTATTGCTTCGTGGCTTGCCGTTGCCGTCTCGAACTTTGGAAGTGCCCGGATCACTGGTGTAGTTGCTTCTATGAGCGAGGCAGTTGTCTTCGCCCGCGCAAAAGCGGGTCATCAGAGCGGTAAGGGATGCCATGGATTTTGGTTTTTCTTGACCGAGGTGGCAGGCGAGCCACTCTTCTCGGACGCTATGTTTAAAGGCCGCAAGGGCTTCGGCGTCCAGACAATCGACAATTTGGTTCTTTTTAATTAAGAACCTAGTCTAGAGCTTCCTGGTTGACTCCCCCGACTGCTGGATAATGTGACTTAGGTCATCGGCATCCGGAGGCCGGGCATATTTACCTTGGAAATTATCGCGGAAGGCGTCTTCCAAGTCCTCCCAGCTGCCAATCGAATTTTCGAGCAGGCTGTTCAACCAGTGTTGAGCTGGCCCCTTGAGTTTTAGTGGGAGGTATTTGATGGCATGAAGATCATCACCGCAGGCCATAAGAATATGGAGAAGAAAATCTTCGATCCATACCGCGGGGTCTGTTGTCCCATCATATGATTAGATGTTCACGGGTTTACACCCTTCTGGGAATTCGTGCTCCATTACTTCATCAGCGAAGCAAAGGGGGTGTGCGGCATCTCTATATCGGGCTAGATTGCGACGTAGTCCGGATGGAGTCCGTCTACGGTTTTTGGCCCAGGCGTAATTGTGCTTGTCATGTTCGGCTTGATAGCCGTTGTCGCGCATCGGGGCACGCCCTCGCGATCCGTAGATCGATCCGGCCAGACCTTCTTTATTCTTCAGGTCATGTCGCAGGCCATATGTGTATCCCTGAACGGTTATGTTCGGCTTGAGTTGCCGCATTGTCCTGGGCACGTGGTAGCCGATCAGCCGCATTACGCACTGATGGTACGGGCTCCTGTGCCTCGTCATTGAATTTAGGTAGCAATTTGTGCTTCGAGTAACTTTTGGTTGGGCGCACGAGGCCGTATTCCTCGGCTGCCAGGACATTAGTCCATCTTTCGTTGAGTAGATCCTGATCAGCTTGAAGCTGTTGCTATTTCTTTTTCAGGCTCCTTGCAGTGGGTATTAGCCATTGCTTAAAGTGCTCCTGCTTGAGAGGTTCCTCAGGCACGATAAAATTCTTCGTCGCCGAGGCTCATCTCATCCTCGGAGGGCGGAAGGTAATTACTATCCTCCGAGTCTTCGTTTGCAACATGTTCATCAGGGCTAAGTTGCCAATCCTCCCGATCGTCTTGTTCGGAGTTTTGCTTGACAGGGTTTTCTTGGTCTTCGGCATCATCTGTAGTGTTGTTGTCCCTCCTGCCGGTATCACTATCTTTTCTGCGACATGATTTAGAGCGGCGCCATCGGCGCTTTGGTTATATCTCGAGAGGTTCATCCTCTACTGGATTTTTCTCATTATCACTGTCACCCTTCTTGGGTGTATTCACCATGTACATGTCATACAAAGAGGTGACCTTCCAGCGTTTGGTAAACGGCAAGTTTTCAGCTTGCTCCTCTCCGGCATCGTCGTCCATACTGTCGATGTTTTCAGAGCTGTAATCGATCATCTCAGTTAAGTCCTCAACTGTGGCGATGAAGTGGGTGGTGGGTGGGACGTAAAGTTCCCCGCTCTCAGCCCCTAGTCCGGGATGGGCGTAGTTCGGACGTTGCTCCTCTGTAATCACGAGGGATCGCATCAAGTCCAGAGCCTCGCTTAAAGGCGAGGTTTGTTGAGGAAGAAACGAATCCGTGGAGTATGGTGGGAAGGGAATTTCTCGACCAAACTCACAAGACGCTGACTCCGAGAGTTTGGAGTCAGTATCCGAGGAAGGGTCCAGCTTTGTGATGGTTGCCGGCGACACTGCTTCCTCCGGCTCTCCCGTACTGGGCCTAGTGTCCACAAATAGTGTGGCAGGTTTATAAATCCTGTCTTCGGTCCTAGCGAGGCGCTCCGGCTCTAAGCCCAGAGCGGAAGTTGGGGTCTTGAATCCTTGGAAGATCAAGTCTCCTCGGATATCAGCGACATAATCCAGATTTCCAAAACTAATCTGGTGTCCTAGGGCGTAGCCGTCGATCTGCTCTAGATGGCCAAGCGAGTTGGCCCGCAGTGCGAAGCCGTCGAATACGAAGACCTGGCCGGGGAGAAAATCCTCCCCTAGGGCAGCATTCTTGCAGATGATGGATGGAGCCATCAAACCTTCTGACGGCGACACAGTGGAACTCTCAATGAAAGCACCAATTTCGGTGTCAAAATCGGCGGATCTCGGGTAGGGGGTCCCAAATTGTGCGTCTAAGGTTGATGGTAACAGGAGACAAGGGAAACAGAGTTTTACCCAGGTTCGGGCCCTCTTGATGGAGGTAATACCCTACGTCCTGCTTGATTGATATTGATGAGTATGGGGGTTACAAGAGTTGATCTGCCACGAGATCGTAATGGCTAAAACCCTAGAAGTCTAGCCTGCATGATTATGATCGTGACTACGGACTAAACCTCCGGTCTATATAGACACCGGAGGGGGCTAGGGTTCGGCGGTCTTGAGCTAGTTGTTGGGGCCGAGTCGAGGAGTCCGGCCAGGTTGCGGAGTTCGGCCGGGTCGAGGGACTTGGCCGGGTCGAGCGACCCGGCCAAGCATGAGCTGACTCAAGGGGCGTTGTTGGCCCCGTTTGTTTTTGAAAAGGATCTGGGTTCAGTTTCCTCCCTGGGGTCAATCCCCCCGACAGTAGTCCCTGAAGCTGTGAAGGTCCGCCGTATTCGGATGGGAGGGCCTTCGCAGTTCCCCCCTTGAGGAGGTGAATTTCGAGGCCGCTGGGTCCGGCAACACCCACTATGTGCCAGCTTCCGGAAGCCGGATCGCAACACCACGGCAGGGGCGGGAAACTGAAGAGTCCGTTGAATCTTGGGGTGATGTTTTGAACTTCGTGCAGATGCCACGTGGCGCCCGGAAGCTGTAGAGGCCTGACAGGACGCGCGCGCGATAGGATGGGGCGACACACTGGGGCCCGCGGCCGGGCGCCCTCGGCCCACGCGCGCGGATTTATTGCGTCGTCCACGGGCCGGTTGCCATTCTCGATGCAGTTACTGCATGCGTACGTGCGCAGTTATTGCGGGGAAGTGGGAGGGGCGAGCGCAAACGATCCACTTCCCCATGTTTCGACTTGTGGGATATAAATTGGGGGAGGGGCGGCGGAAGTCATACTCGCACGCGGTCCCCTTCTTCTTCTTACTTCCTATTCTTCTTGCGACCGCCGTGCACCGCGACGCCCGCTGCCTCTCCCTCTTTCGCCTTCATCCATGGCGCTGCCGTCGGGTTCGTGGATGGGCTCGATTGTCACCCCTGATGATATCGCCTATTTTCACACTTCTAGGCGCTTGCCGGGGGAGACGGAGGTTGTTGTGCGCCTGCCGTAGGGCGAGCGAGAGCCGCGGCCAGAGGGCACGGAACGCATAGTCTTCTATCCGCACTTCAAGCATGGGTTTGGGCTTTCGGCGAGCACCTTCTTCAACGACTTTCTGGAGTTCTTCGGGCTCCAGCCCCACCATCTTGGCGCCGGCGCCATCGTGCAACTCTCCGACTTCGTTACCCTCTGCGAGGGGTACCTGGGGGGTCGAGCCTTCGATCGACCTCTGGGTGCGCTTCTTCTCCTTGAAGCAATAGCGCCCGAGGGCCGGGGAGATGTCTGAGTGCGGGGCCGCTGTCATCTTCAAGTGGCCGGGCGCTCACTGCCCGAAGATGCCGCTGGAGGATTCTACCCAGAAATGGCAAAATTCCGTCTTCTATGTCCGCAACCTCGGTGCGGACCACATCAACTTGCCGCCGAAGGAGAAGAAGAACTAGGATTATTACCCCAAAGACCCATCGTAGGAGGTGTTGAACATGTGCAAACGGGTGTCGGTGATGAAGGAGCGGGAAGGGCTCACCGTCACCGACCTCATCAACGCCTTCATCAGGCGCCGAGTGCTGCCGCTGCAGCAACGCCACCATCTCATTGGCGAGATGACGGGGCTTCAAGACCCCACCCGCATGTCGAACCTGCGGCTGGGGGCGGACCAGGTCGCCCTCCGGGTCAACGACATCTCCAAGGCCAACCCGCGGGACGACT
The DNA here is from genome assembly GCF_018294505.1 of Triticum aestivum. NCBI lineage: Eukaryota > Viridiplantae > Streptophyta > Magnoliopsida > Poales > Poaceae > Triticum > Triticum aestivum. The sequence continues at coordinate 243,081,599 of NC_057800.1, forward strand.
GGGCGTTTGGAAAGTCTCCGTATAGCCAGGCGAACCCGGCGCCCGCGGTGAGTCCCTGGTCTCCATACTTTGCTGGTACTCATCTTCTTTTTCGTCCTGACGCGACGTAGGAGATTCTTCTGAATGCCATCCGGCATCCTTATGACCGGCCGCGGATGTAGGTGGCCCGTGCTATCTCGGAGGTGCCCGAGGCCCACGACGGATGGGAGGGGGCGACTGCCAACATGGGCGCGGGCCGTCGTGTGGGTAATCTTGTCTCCATTTCTTTGAGTCGCCGGCTCCGGGACGGTCTTGGCGATGCTGACGCGAGTTGTTGTTGTGGTGGTGGCAGGTGGTGGAGGAGGCGCGGCCGCAGCCAGGTCATCTCGGGGGCCGGCGGCGGCGAGCCCGCTGCACGGGAAGAATTGCGTCGCGCCGCGGGTCCTGGACACGAAACGAGTGGCGGACACAGCTGGGGGCGCGAAGCCGCCCGCCAAGAGGAGGCGCGGCGCTCCACAAGAGAGGGCGGTGATGCCCACCGTTCCGGTGGTGCCGGGGTGAGTTTCCTTGCTTGAATCGAGTGGTCAAGCTGCTTTGCTTGGCTCTTGTGTTTTTACTGTCTTTTGTTTCAGGTCGCCGATCTCATTGGTGGTGGCGGCTGCGGTCGCTGCGTCCAATGAGGGCACCACGTTCCGGAGGAGCCTGTCCGGCACCGTCGACCGGGAGGAGGAGGAGGAGTGAGTGGAGGCGGCGGATCCGGACCTCGGTTTGGACCCGACCGATGCTGAAAGCCAGGCATGACGAGACCGGAACCGGGCCATGGCAGAGCTGGAGGCAGCGTCGACCCAGGCCTGGGTTAACACCGCGGCGACGTGGGCGTGGGCCGGCGAGGGACCGGCATAGCCGAAGATGCCGGCCGGGACGGTGGCGGCGACGACGGTCTTTGTGCCGGCATCAGGGGAGAGCACGGCCGGGATGGCCATGCGGACGTGATGGACCTCGACCAGGAGGTCGTGGTGCTTGAGGACGGCACCCCGCCGCGGGCCGACGTGGATGAGCAGGCGGGGGCAGGCGGAGACGGCGGCGATGCCGTCTTGAGGGAGGCGCCGTGGACGGCGTTGGAGGGGGCGCCCCAGGCGCCGACGAGTGGGGCATCGATGGTGGTGGGGCCACAGGCCGCCTCGGCCACGAAACCGGCCATGGCGCCGGAAGGTGCGCTTCAGAGGGCGCCGGCCGCGGGGGAGGCGGCCAGCGGAGAGCGCGCCCTGGTGCTCAGGCCAGGGGGCGATGGACCGCTGGGTCGCAGCCGATGCGGGGCAGACCCAGCTAGGTCTTCTTCAGGCCTCTGACCCAGGAGGAAGCGGCGATGGCTGCAGTGACCCGCCGCCTACGAGGGCGGGTGGACCGGATCCAGGCCTTTGCCCAGGCCAACGTGGAGCAGGCACACGAGCTGGAGCGCGCCGTGACCGTAAGTTTTTTCCTTGCCTTTTACCTTTTCGTTTCCCATTGCTTCTTTGTGGGGGCACGCCAGCGCACGCACTGGGTGTAGCCCCCGAGATCCAAGCCCACTGGGTAGCGGTTGGGTCGAATCTTAAGTTGTTGTCCTTGTGTTGACCGTCGCTTCTTGCAGCAATTGGATTCCTACCGGGTCAGCGTCTTCAACTGGCTCCTCGAGAAGCACCGGTAGCTCAAGGGGCAGCTCGCCGCCAAGGAGGAGGAGCTCCATGCCGCGACAGGTATTCTTTTGCGTGCTCTTCTTTAGTGGGGGCGCGCTAGCGCACCCACAAGGTGTAGCCCCCGAGATTCCGGCCAACCGTGTAGTAGTTGGGTCGAATCTTATATTGTTGTCTTTGTTTCTGCTATTTCTTCTGCAGCCAAGGTACTGTCTTGGAGGACCCGGCTGATTTGAGCCGGCCTTCACAACGACCGGCTTGTCACCGACACCGGCCGGCTTGGGGCTGAGGTGGCGAGGGCGAGGGCGGAGGTGACGGGAGCCCGGCAGGCAATTGACAAAGCCAACCGGCTGCGGGAGCGGCTGGAGGGCGACAAGGGCCGCCTCGAGGCCGAGGTGGAGCACCTGAAGGTAGAGGCTGCCAAGGTTGTGGAGGCGCAGCAGGCACTTGCAGAGGTGGACCAGCAACACGGCAAACTGGCCAACAACAAGGGCCAACTCCTGGCTGAGGTGGAGCGCCTGAAGGCGCTGGTGGCCGCGGCGGAGGAGACCCAGCAGGGGGAAACCCGTCGTCGCGAGGAGGCCGAGAAGACGACTAAGGCCAAGGACGCCGAGCTGAAGGCGGCTCTTGCAAAGATCGCCGAGCTGGAGAAGTCGCTGTAGGAGCGCCACCGCACCCTTGCCCTAGAGCGGCACGGTACATTGCTTGAAGCGCAGCACCTGGATGAGTCCTTCTCCGGTAAGTGCTTTTCTTGGATTCTGCCGGGCTGGGACTGCAGTTTCTTTCTCTGGTAATTTTTCTGACTTTCTCTATTTCTTGACAAGGGCCTTCCCGAAGACGCGCGAGCTAGCGGAGGAGGCCACCCTCTTTCAGCATGACCCGCAAGGCATTGTCGGCTCCGGGAGCGATCCGCGGGTGGCCTGGACCTTCCCGGAGATCGTGACCGCCGTCAAGGCTCGTCTCCGAGTCTTGGGCGACCAAATGGGGTGGATCTCTCAAGCCAGTGTGGCGATGACGGTGGCCCTCTGGCCGGGTTCTGTCACGCCGAAATGCTTTACGCGGCTGGCACAATGGCTGGAGGCGGGGCCGGATCGGCTTCATGACTGGCGTGTTTCCGCGGCTCGTGCTGGCACCAAGATGGCGCTCAGGTTCGCGATGTCTTGGCATCCGGACCTGTCACTGGACGCGTTGATGGGCCAGCGAGCCGGCTTGGAGGGCCAGCTGCATGCGGAGGCCGGTCGGATTGCTGCGCGGGCCAGCTACGTCGCCGGGTTCGCCTTCCATGACGAGTTCTGCCCGGAGCAGGAGGAAGATGGTGGTCGTGCCTGCTGACGACTACGGCCTTCTTCTAGACGACCCGGAGTGCAGCTCCGAGGAGACGAGCGTCTACCACGACGTGGGCGCCGAGGAAGGGGACACTGGCACCTCAGCGGACCCGGAGGCCACCGGAGGAGATGCATGAAGCCGCATGCTTACTACCTTAGCAAAAATTTCTGTTAGGTAGTAGGTCCACCCACCCACTTGGTGTTTCTTGGTGGAATGAATTCTGGCCTTGGGGCCTGCATAAATTTGAACTTGTGATGTATAAATTTCGTGGTTGTTTGAGTTCTTGCTTTCTGTCGTTCGAGCCGTTTTTCTATGATTTTCCCCTGTCGGGCTTCCCCCCACGAGTCTGGCGGCCGAGGCTCCGGTCCATGACAAGGAGTCCGGCCTTTGAGAGGAGCGCGCAGTATTTTAGCTGTCGAGATGTTGAGCGCGAGCAAAACACCCACTGGGCCGGCTGGCGGCAACTTAGTGTTCATGGCGGGCTGGTGCTCTGGCCTTGCATGCTTGCCGGCTGCCAACTGGAGCCGGCTCTGTGGCTTAGGGCGAAGTGGAAGACTGCGGCGATCCCAATGCGTTAAGAACCACTGAGTAAGGCGGCGGGTGGTGACCAAGCCAGCCAGCCCCCGAGCCCCCGGGTCGAGCGAGTCGGACCGATGGCCGGGTTTGATGGAGAGGCAAATAATGCACAAATGTAGGAGACACAATAGTTTGGTCAGAAAGGGCAGCCCCCGAGCATCGTTCAGGGACTCCACAGTTTTCAGATGATTATAAAAGGCAGCTATACATACGAGCACAGGACTAACTGTTAAACGGGCGGAGGAGTTCCGCGTTCCCCGTCCGGGTTGTTTATTCGCCGACAGTGTCTCTCTTGCGCTTGTTTGATTTGCGGGCGTCAATGAGGTAGTAGGCATTGTGATCGCACAAGGCCTTGCTGATGATGAAGGGGCCCTCCCACGGGGAGGACAGCTTGTGCTGGCCGGCTTACTGCTGGAAGAGTCGGAGAACGAGGTCTCCCTCCTAAAACGCTAGGGGTTTGATCTTCTTGATGTGGTAGTGCCTGAGGCCTTGCTGATAAATGGCTGAGCCGCTGAGCGCTAGGAGACGTGCTTCTTCGAGCTGGTTAACATCGTCTTCTCTGGCTTCTTTGGCTTTGACTTCGGTGTACATCGCGACACGCGGCGAGTCAAACTCGACATCGCTCGGGATGATGGCTTCCGCTCCGTAGACGAGGAAGAATGGGGTGAACCCGGTCGACCGGTTTGGCGTTGTTCGAAGACTCCAGAGGACGGCCAGCAGCTCGTCAAGCCAGGTGCTGGGTGAACGGACGAGCGGCTCAATGAGCCGTGGCTTGATGCTAGATAGGATGAGACTGTTGGCCCGCTCTACATGGCCGTTGGACTACGAGTGTGCAACGGAAGCCAAGTCGAGGCGGACACTAGAGACGGAGCAGTACCGTGCGAGCGTGCCCTTGGCGAAGATGGTGTCGTTGTCCATGATGATGTTGTTCGGCATGCCGTAGTGCACCATGATGTCCTTGATGAATCGGACGGCCGTTGGCCCGTCCAGCTTCTTGATTGGCCTTGCTTCGATCCATTTGGTGAACTTGTCCACTGCCACCAGCAAATGCGTCATGCCGCCTCGAGCGGTGTTGAAAGGTCCCACTATGTCGAGTCCCCAGACCGCGAAGGGCCAGGCAACCAGGATGGTCCGGAGTGCTGAAGTCGGCTGGTGGCTGCGCTTGCTGAAGCGCTGGCATCCTTCGCACTTGAGGATGAGCGACTCAGTGTCTTGGAGGGCTGTGGGCCAGTAGAAACCATGGAGGAAGGCCTTGGCCACCAGGGACCGTGAGGAAGCGTGGTGCCTGCACTCGCCCTGGTGTATGACGAGGAGGATCTCAATGCCCTTGTCTTGCTCGATGCAGCACTGGAACACGCCGGTGGAGGTGGGTTTGACGAGCTTGCTGTTGATGATGTTGTAGGCGGACGCCCGGCGCTGCACCTGCCGGGCCTCGGTCTCGTCCATGGAGAGAACTCCGTTCTCCAGAAACTCTGAGATGGGCGGGGCGCATGACAGCGCTGTCACCATAGTGAGGATGGCCACTATGGCGGGGTCCAGGATGTTGTCCCCCGAGCCAGGATCAGAGGCCCCCGGGTTGGGAACGGCGGTGGCCGAGTCGACAGCAGCAGTCCCTGGGTCAGGGACGGTGGCGGCCGGGTCGACAATAGCAGCCCCCGGGCCGGGTTCAGCAGTCCCCGGGCCGGGTTGAGGCGCGGTCGGGGCGTCCGAGACGTAGATGGACTCGGAGTCCGGAGATGGCTTGACGGACGACTTGCGTAGGTGCTCAAGGGAGACGACGGACGGGATTGATTGCCGAGACAAGGCGATCTTTGCGAGCATGTCGGCCGCCTTGTTTTCCGTGCACGGGACGTGGAGAAACTCGCAGTGCGCGAACAGCCCAGATAGCTTCAGGACGAGGAAGCGGTAGCTCGCTATGTTGGGGTCGCAGGCGTCCCATTCGCCGGAGCATTGCTGCACCACCAGATCTGAGTCAGCATAGCATAGGATGCGCTGGATGCCGAGTTCGTTGGCGAGCCGGAGGCCATGAACAAGTGCTTGGTACTCGACAATGTTGTTGGAGGCGGTGAAGTGGATCTGGAGTGCGTATTTGAGGCGGCCGCCCTTCAGGGAGGATAGCATGCTGTCGGCCCCTAGGCTGTGATGCATCTTCGAGCCGTTGAAGTGCATGCGCCAGAGCGTAATCCGGCGGTGGCGGTAGGTACTGGGTCTCGGTCCATTCGACGAGGAAGTCGGCCAGTGCTTGGGACTTGATCGTGGTGCGGGGCTTGTAGATGATAGTGTGAGTGGCTAGCTCAAGCGCCCACTTGGCGACCCGGCCAGAGTTATCCCGGCACCCGATGATCTTGCCGAGGGGGGCCGTGCTGACCACGGTGACGACGTGCTCTTGAAAATACTGCTTCAACTTCTTGGTGGTGAAGTACACGCCGTAACACATCTTCTGGTAGTGCAGGTAGTTCTGCTTGAAGGCAGAGAGCACCTCGCTCAGGTAGTAGACGGGATGCTGGACGGCTTGGATCTTGCCCTTCTCTAGTCGCTCGACCACCATCACCATGCTGACCGACCACGAGGTTGCGGTGATGTAGAGCAAAAGTGGCTCCTTCTTGGTTGGCGCGGCCAGGACCGGTGCGGTGGAGAGCATGCGCTTGAGTTCCCGAAAAGCCTCGTCTGCCGGGTCGCTCCATTCGAACGGCGGCATCTTCTTCATCAGCTGGTACAAGGGCAAGGCCCTCTCGCCTAGCCGGCAGAGAAACTGGCTTACCAAGGCCAAGCATCCGGTGAACTTATGGACATCGGCAGCTGAGACGGCTTGCGCATGCACTCGATGGCCTTGATCTTCTCCGGGTTTGCCTCAATGCCGCGCTTCGAGACAAGGAAACCGAGTAGCTTTCCGGCCGGGACGACGAAAACGCATTTTTCCGGGTTGAGCTTGACCTTGTACTCATGCGGGTTGGTGAAGGTTTCCTTCAGATCGTCGAGGAGCATGAGGTGCTACTTGGTCTTCACCACGATGTCGTCCACATAGACATGGATGTTGCGGCCGAGTTGCGGCCACAAGCATTTCTGCATGCAGCGTTGGAAGGTGGCGCCGGCATTCTTCAAGCCGAACGACATGGTGATGTAGCAATACGCCCCAAAAGGCGTGATGAAGGACGTCTTCAGGGCATCGGCCGGGTCCAGCTTGATCTGATGATAGCCGTAGTAAGCATCCAGGAAGGACAGGAGCTCGCACCCGGCGGTGGAGTCAATGACTTGGCCAATTCGCGGGAGGGCGAATGGATCTTTGGGGCAGGCCTTGTTCAGGCTGGTGTAGTCAATACACATGCACTAGGTCTTGTTCCTCTTCAGGACGAGGACTGGGTTGGCCAGCCACTCAGGGTGAAACACTTCCATGATGAAGCCGACCGCCAAAAGCTTGGCGACCTTTTCGCCGATGGTCCTTCTCTTCTCTTTGGAAAAACGTTGCAGCGGTTGGCGCACAGGCTTGGCGTCCTTGCAGACGTGGAGTTTGTGTTCGACGTACTTTCTCGGGATACCCGGCATGTCCTTTGGGGTCCATGCAAAAATATCTCAATTCTCACGGAGAAAGTCGACGAGCTCGCCTTCCTATTTGCTGTCGAGGTGGGTTCCCACGACAATGTACCTGCTGCAGCTGGGGTCTTCCAGGTTCAGCTTCACTTTCTTGGTCTCCATGGAGGGCTTGAATGAGGCCTCATCGGTCGGGTCCTCGGTCGGCATCGGCGCAGCCGATGCTTCGTTGGCCAGGGTGATGATCCGGTCGAGTTGGCGCCGCTCCTCGGCTACGACCAGCGACTCGGTCAATTTGGCGTCGTCTCGGGCGCACTCTATGGACTTGCGGTAGTCACCGGTGATGGTGATGAGGCCCTTCGGACTTGGCAGCTTCATCTTCAGGTAGGCGTAGAGGGGAACCACCATGAACTTGGCGAGCGCGGGTCAGCCCAGCAGCGCATGGTACGCGCTGGTTAGATCCACCACTTCGAACCAGAGCGGCTCGCGTTGGAAATGGTTGTTGTTGCCGAACAAGACGTCGAGTTGGACCCAGCCGATCGGAGAGCAGGAGAGGCCGGGAACAATGCCATGGAAGATCGTCCGGGTCGGCTCCAGGTCTTTGGCCTCGAGGCCGAGCTTAGTCATGGTGTCGCGGTAGAGGATGTTGATGCTGCTGCCGCCGTCGATGAGGACTCGGGAGAACTTGCACGTGCGTTGAGGCACGACGATAGTGGGGTCAAGGACGAGGGCGTAGCCACCCGGACTCGGCATGATAGCTGGGTGGTCTTCCCAGGTCCATGTAACCGGGCGCTCCGACCAATGCATGTACTCTGGTTTGGCCGGGATGACGGTGTTCACCTCCTGCCGGAGGAGGCGCTCGCTGCGCTTGTCGTTGCCGAGGCTGGTGAAGACCACGTATCTCATGTTCTAGGCCGGGTAGGCATAGTCCTGCATCGCGCCACCTGCCAGAGGCGGCGGTGGAGGCAGAGGCGGCAGTGGAGGCGAGGGCGGTTGCCCCGCACCTGGAGCCGGGGCCGGAGGAGGCGGGACGTCGCCCCTTATGAGGTGCTTGGTGATAGTGCACTATCGCAGCGTGTCTGTGGACGGACTTTCTCGGCTGTGGTGCTTGCAAGGGGCGTCGAGCATCTATTCGAAGCTCATGGAGGGTTGCTATGCCATCTTTCCAGTCTGCCGGCGTTTGGCGGCCGGGTCAGTCATGGGCGCCTGCTCAGTGACCGCGACGAGTCGGTTGCCGTAGCGCTGGGCTGGCGGATCGGCCTTGCGCTTGTTGTTATATTGGTTGTGCTGCTGCCGTCATCCTTCGCCGGCCGGCTTCAGAGGGGGAATTGGCTTCGCTTTGCCGGCTTCGTCCAGTTCCACCTAGATCTTCATGGCGGAGTCGGCATTGGCGTACTTATCTTCATGGCCGGCTTGGAGCGCAAGAGCTTGTGCTAGAGGAGGGTGCCTTCCCGGCATACGTTGACGAAGTACTGGATGGCCTGGACTTCATGGACGCCCTCGCAGCTGTTCCGGAGTCTGGTCCAGCGTGCGAGATACTCACGGCCGGTCTCCGCAGGTCCCTGCACGCACATTGCGAGCTAACTGGGGTGGCCGGGTCGTTTGTAGGTGTAAGTGCATCTAGTTCCACCCCTAGTTGGTTTTGGAGTATTGACGACAAACCTGGTTGAGGGAGTAATGTGTTTGTGAGAATTGCAGGATAACACAGGTAGTAGTCCCTCATTGATTCGGTTTACCTACTGGAGATTACCGCTAAAAATGTATGAAGACATTGAAGACAAAGGTGGTATGTGAAGATAATCACATTGAAGACTATGACAAGAGAAGACATCGCGTGAAGACTATGGAGCGCGAAGACTTAGTTGTTTTGTTGTTTCCTTTTCTTCTTTGTTGAGTCATAGGAACCACTGTACTGTTTAGTGGGGTCCCAGTGAACAAAGTCAGAGTGACTGAAGTGATGCTTAACCAAAATCCTATGTCTTCGAGCAAAGACAATGAGACCAAATCTTATCCAGAGCTGGATGAGTCAGGTTTACTTGTAGCCCAAGTAAAGTTGCCACGTGTGTTTGAAATCTGACTATTGGAACATGTGTCAGTTCCTTAGTGACCCAGGGTCATTTCGGACAAATCAGGTCTGGTTGCCTAGTGGCTATAAATAGCCCACCCCCTACACCATAAATTGGTTGGCTGCTCAAAGTTAGTGCATGGCTTTTGTCGTTTGAGAGCAACCCACCTCAAAGCCTTTGAGAGAGAGAAATCCTTGCGAGGACAAAGCCCTAAACACCCAAAGCCAAAGAGTGTTAGGCATCACTAAAGTCTTCCTATCTGGGTGATCTAAAGACTTGTTACACTTGATGACTGTGAATCCTCCAGCCAGTTAGGCGTCGCGTTCTGAGCATCCAAGAGTCATTGTGGATCGCCGGTGAATGAAGTCTGTGAAGGTTTGGAAGTCTACCTTGAAGACTTACTAGAGTGATTGGGCGAGGACTGGGTGTCCTTAGCTCAAGGGGAATAAGGTGAAGACACGGACTTCTGAGTTAAATCTCAGCCTCCCTAACCTGACTCACAGTTGTCACAACAACTGGAACTAGTCCAACAAATCATTGTCTTCAACAGGCCACCGGTTCTATCCTTCCCATCTCTTTATTTATAGTTGGTCCTTGTGAAGTCATTGCCTGTTTGCATTGTCCATTTGTATTCACTGTGTGACTATTTGTTCAGATTGGTTTCATACTATCTTCCATCCTGATCCGTACTGCCTAGATGCTATTAGTCTTCATGCTCTCACTTCATTGAATACTTGACTATGGCTTGTCTAGTGTAGTCTACCTTCCGCTGCATGGTTATAGGTTCAGTTCTATCATTTGTCTTCGAAACTCCCATGTTTTGAAGACTTTCATAAAAATCGCCTATTCACCCCCTCTAGTTGATAACTAGCCCTTTCAATTGGTATCAGAGCAAGGTACTCCCTTGTTCTGTGTGATTCGGTTTAACCACCTGGAGTTTTAGCTATGTCGACTGCAGGGATAATCAAAGTCTCCGCTGCATGCCCCATCTTCAATGGAACTGAATATCCCTACTGGAAGAATAAGATGCGCATGCATCTTGAAGCCATTGATGTCGACCTCTGGTATGTCGTCAAGAATGGCGTTCCCAAGGCTGGTGAAGGTGTCACCGCTGCTGATGTCAAGAAGTTCGTTCAACTGGATTCCACTGCAAAGAACATCATCTGTGGTCATCTGACCAAAGGGCAGTATGGCCGTGTGAGTGCTCTGGAAACATCTAAGCTAGTCTGGGACTGGCTCTCCAAGGTCAACGAAGGCGTCTCAACCCAGAGAGATCAAAGGATCAGTGTCCTTCGCAACCTCTTCAACCGCTTCAAGAGAAACGACAATGAGAATGTTCAGCTCACGTTTGATCGCCTCACTGACATCACAAATGAGCTTCCAAGCTCTCGGCGCTACTGAGATCACCAAGCATGAAATCGTCAAGACACTCCTGAGATCACTAGACAGCTCGTTTGACACCCTAGCCCTAATGATTCAAGAACGCCCTGACTTCAAGAGACTCGATCCGTCTGACATACTTGAAAGGCTCAACACACATGAGTTTCAGCTTTCTGAGAAAAGAGATATCTACGGTCCCAACTATGGCCGAACTCGTGCCTTGAAGGAAAAAGTTGTTTCCTCATCTGAAGAAGAATCTGACTGCAGTTCTGATGATCCTGAAGACATTGGAAAGGAGCTTGCTATGCTTGTGAAGAAGTTCGAGAAATTCACCAAGAAGAAAGGCTTCAGAAAGTCTTCACGATCCAGCTCAATGAATGATGAAGCTTCTACTCATGACTACAAGAAGAGAACATGCCACAAGTGCAAGAAACTTGGTCACTACATCTCTGAGTGTCCGCAGTGGGACAATGAAAACAAGAAGAAGAAGAAGAAGAAGAAGAAGAAGAAGAGCAAGGAATATGATTCTAACGACAAGAAGAAGAAGAAATACCCAAAGTCTTCTTCCAAGTCTTCCTCAAAGTCTTCATCACACAAGAAGAGCTCATCTGGCAAGGCTCGTGCATTTGTTGGCAAGGAAATAGATTCAGAGGAGGAGTCTTCTTCTGAGGATGCGGAGGTGGAGTCTGAGGAGGAGTCCGATTCTAGCATTGCAAGTCTGGCTGCAGCCTACGTTGCCAAGTCCATCATCAACACTGAAGACAATGACTTCGTCACCGACGCCGATGCTAATGACAAGGACAACTCCGCTCCCACCTATTGCTTCATGGCACACGGTGCCAAGGTAAACTCATGCATGCAATGCTCACTATCAAACATCCAGTGAAGATGACTCTAATTGTGGTTCCAAACCTAGCTACAAAACACTTGCTAAAATTGCAACTGAATAACATAAAGCTATGGAACATATTCAAAAACTGTTAGACAAAAGCGATGACCTGTTGGACGCTGAAATGACTCGATCTCAGTCCTTAATTGAAGACATAAAAAATCTTCATGTTAAGTATGAGGAACTTGAAAGTCGTCATGAAACGCTCTCAACAACTCATGAAAAGCTTTCCTATGATTATCTTCAAAGGAAGCAAGAACTTGAGAAATTGAGAGCGGCTCATGAAGATCTTCAAAAGGAAAATGAGTCACTTCGCGCCGAACAGATCAGTCCCACTCAGGAAGGATTTGAACCACCATGTCTTAAATGCCTTGAGCGTGATAACGCTACTTCTGTTGCTGGAATGTTCTACTGCTGCTACTGTTGCAATATCTTCAACTGTTGATGTGGTAACTAACCCCTCTGCTGAGGATGCCACTGCCATTGCTGATGAAAATGCTAGGTTGAAGACATTGCTTGAAACAGGGATGTACAAAAGTCTCAAAGGGCATCAAACACTATGTGATGTCCTCAAAAGGCAGATTCTGAACCGAAACCCTAGGAAAGAGGGTGTTGGGTTCGAAAGGAAAATGAATGCTGATGGCTCTTACTGGAAGCCTAAGCAGTACCCCAAAACCACATGGGTTGCTGCAAAGGAACCTTCAGTGGATCCATCCACCCTATCTGGCTTCACTTGTGCTAATCCCATTGTCATTGATGAAGCCTTTGATGCAAACTATAAACTGTTTAAGAATCAGAATGGTGAAGTGTTTGCCAGGTATATTGGTACTAACTGCAGGAATGGGCCACCTATGAAGAAAGTCTGGGTGCCCAAAAGGTGTCTGGAGAATCTTCCTGTGAATGTCGTCATGACACCACAAGGGAAGAAGACAAACCCCAGACCACAGGCTTCATATGGTCCAAAGGCTTCATACAGACAGAGGACTCACCTGAGTCGCACTAACACAAATGTTTTGCAGGGAAATCATACTCAGGCCTATGAATATGAGCGTGTTTCATCAAACCGCCATGTTCATAAGACCAAGAACTACTCTGCTTATTCCTATGAGTATTATTCTCCTCCTGCAAAACTATTTGCTAGGGCTTCAAAGCCAAAGTTCTCAGATGTTGCACTTAGACTCATTGCTTCGAAGCCACCCTTGAAGATGTGGGTGGCTAAGAAAGCTTAACTCTCTTTTGCAGGGAAAGGTCTCCAGCCGAAAATCAAATGCATCTGAAGCTATTGCTGGGGACCTAAAACATCTTGTAGGGCGCAAGATCAAATGCCCAAATGGTCTTATTATGTATTTTGTTCCTGAGTCGCTTGCTATTTGTCCTATCAGTCCTAACCTCGATCTAAGCTTTCATAATCCACTTGCTCGTCAAATGTTTATGCTTCACAATGCTCTTCGTGAAGCCTATCCCCTAACTGCACTGTAGGGTATGACACCAGCTGCTTCAGAATGGATTATTGATAGTGGATGTACTAATCACATGACTGGCGAACGAAGTCTTCTCATGGACTCAACCTTACGTCCATCTGACAAAAGTCACATCACATTTGCTGATACTGGTAAAAGCAAGGTATTGGGTCTAGGTAGAGTTGCAATCTCAAAGGATCAGCACATGGATAAAGTGATGCTTGTTGAATCCCTTGGTTTCAACTTAATGTCTGTCTCAATGCTTTGCGATTTGAACATGATTGTGATATTTGGAAAATATCGTTGCCTTGTTCTAATGGAATCTGACAAGTCTCTAGTCTTTGAAGGGTATCGAAAGATGATTTGTACATGGTAGATTTCTCAGCAGGACCACAGCTTGCCGTATGTCTTCTTGCAAAAGCTTCAGAGTGCTGGCTCTGGCATCGGAGGCTAGGGCATGCTGGCATGAGGAACTTGCATACTCTTGCAAAGAAGAAGCACGTCATAGGCATCGAGGGCGTCAAGTTCAAGAAGGATCACTTATGCGGTGCCTGCGAAGCTGGAAAGATGACGAAGGCCAAGTATCCCTTGAAGACAATCATGACAATGACTCAACCCTTCGAACTGCTACACATGGACCTCTTCGGCCCTACTCACTACTCTACCCTTACTACTACTGCTTGTCTCTATGGCTTCGTCATTGTTGATGATTATTCAAGATATACATGGGTGCATATAATCCTCTACAAGACTGAAGTGCAGGATGTCTTCAGACGCTTCGCCAATCGAGCCATGAACAACTATGGTGTCAAGATCAAGCACATCGGAAGTGACAATGGCACTGAATTCAAGAACATCGGCCTCGACACTTATCTTGATACATTGGGCATCACTCATGAGTTCTCAGCTCCGTACACACCGCGGCAGAATGGCATCGTGGAACGCAAGAACAGAACACTCATTGAGATGGCTCGGACGATGCTCGATGAATACAAGACACCAAGAAAGTTCTGGCCTGAAGCTATTGATACTGCATGCCATGTCATCAACCGTGTTTATCTTCACAAGCTTCTGAAGAAAACATCCTATGAACTCCTCACTGGTAAGAAGCCAAATGTCAGTTACTTCAGAGTATTTGGTGCTAGGTGCTGGATCAAGGATCCACATCACACTTCAAAATTTGCACCGAAAGCACATGAAGGTTTTATGCTTGGTTACGGAAAGGATTCGCACTCCTACAGAGTCTTCAACCTCTTTCACTATAAAGTGGTTGAAACTGTGGATGTGCGGTTCGATGAGACTAACGGCTCGCAAAGAGAGCACCTGCCAAATGTGCTAGATGAAATTCCACCCAATGAATCCATCAAGCTTATGGGAACTGGAGAAATCATACCGTCTGAAGTACAGCCTGAAGAGGAACTGATCATTTCTGCACCTAATCAACCTGAAGACAATGCTCAGCCTAAAGACAATCCTTCAAACGATGACAATGATCAGCAAGAGCAAAATCTTCGTTCAGTTCATCCTCATGTTGCAAATGAAGTGCAGATTGAGAATATAATTGATAGCATCAATGCACCTGGTCCACTCACTCGTTCATGGGCAACACAACTAGCAAATTTCTGTGGGCACTTTGTGTTCGTCTCAATATCTGAACCCAAGAAAGTTGATGAATCCTTCATGGAACCTGGATGGATTCAAGCTATGCAAGAAGAGCTTCAACAGTTCGAGCTGAATAATGTATGGGAACTGGTCAAACGTCCTGATCCTCGTAAACACAATATCATAGGCACTAAATGGATATATCACAACAAGCAAGATGAGCATGGTCAAATTGTCAAAAATAAGGCTCGTCTCGTTGCTCAAGGATACACTCAAGTTGAAGGAATTGACTTCAATGAAACATTTGCTACTTTGGCTAGGCTTGAAGCTGTATGCATACTGCTAGCCTATGCAAATCATCATAACATCCTTCTGTATCGAATGGATGTGAAGAGTGCCTTTCTCAATGGCAAGATTGAATAAGAAGTGTATGTTGCACAACCGCGTGGTTTTGAAGATCCAAAACATCCTGACATGGTTTACAAGCTCAACATGGCACTGTATGGCCTCAAACAAGTCCCTCGTGCTTGGTATGACACACTCAAAGACTTCCTAAAGAGCAAAGGCTTCAAACCTGGTTCCTTGGATCCCATACTCTTCATGAAGACGTATGATGGTGAACTATTTGTGTGCCATATATATGTGGATGACATTATCTTCGGCTGCACTAATCAGAAATACAGTGATGAGTTTGGACACATGATGCAAGAGCAATATTACATGTCCATGATGGGTGAGCTGAAGTTCTTCCTTGGTCTTCAAATACGGCAGCAACGCAACGGCATCTTCATATCTCAAGAGAAATACCTCAAAGATTGCCTGAAGAAGTTTGGAATGCAAGACTGCAAAGGTTATACGACGCCAATGCCTACCAAAAGTCATCTGGATCCTGACGCCAATGGTAAAGAGTTCGATCAAAAGGTATACCGCTCCATGATTGGTTCTTTGCTTTATTTATGTGCATCTAGGCCAGATATCATGCTTAGTGTTTGCATGTGTGCCCGATTCCAAGCGGCACCAAAGGAATCGCATCACTTAGCTGTGAAGCGAATTCTTCGATATTTGGCTTACACCCCAACACTAGGATTATGGTATCCAAAGGGCTCAAAGTTTGATCTAGTTGGATTCTCGAATGCTGATTATGCTGGTGACAAGGTGGATCGCAAGTCTACATCAGGCACATGTCACTTTGTGGGACGATCACTTGTGTGTTGGTCTTGAAAGAACAAGAACTGTGTATCTCTCTCCACTGCTGAATCTGAATACATTGCTGCTGGATCTTGCTGCGCTCAGCTTCTATGGATGAAGCAAACACTCAAAGACTATGGCATTCATCTGAAGCAAGTGCCACTCTACTGCGACAATGAAAGCGCCATCAAGATTGCCAACAACCCAGTTCAGCACTCGAAGACAAAGCACATTCAGATCCGTCATCACTTTCTCAGAGATCATGTCATGAAGGAAGATATTGATATCATTCACGTCAACATTGAAGAGCAACTGGCAGATATCTTCACAAAGCCCTTGGATGAGAAAAGGTTTTGCAAGTTGCGGTGTGAGCTAAATATCTTGGAATCCTCAAATGTCCTGTGATCATGCACACATCCTAACACTTATGCATGTTGATGACTTAGATGTGCAACACACGAAGTAACGTATATCTTCAACTAATGAAGACTTACACTCTAAGTGTGAATACATTAACACGGAATTTGACTTCGGAGCGCCACGATAATTGTGCGTCGTGTCTGGGTCTAATACTTCCCATACGGTGGGTAACGCCACCACCAAACTTTTGTTTGGAGTATTTTCTGTTGGCGTTACATTTGCAAAGTCTTCGCATTTGGTTTGTCTTCAATATTAACATGACTTCATGTTTATCTTCACTATATTGATTTGGTCTTATTCGGATATATTCATATATTGTGTTCTGTCCTCTACAACATTCACTTATAGCTATGTCTTCTCGTTGAATCTTTTGAACTAAGTGAATGTGATCGGACCCTAACCTTTCTATGCTCCCGTCTCAAATCTATCTATCCAAATCATATGCATTCTATTGAAACTATCGAATGTCTTCACTGCGTCCTTGTCAGCAGAAGATACAGAGACAAACATTAAATCTGTTTTAAATGCTCAATCCTTTTTGCCTGAACCCCGGGGAAGCAGGAGCGACCACCCGACAATCCAGGCATGCATGGGAACATGGAACAACCTCCAATGTGTTGCATGATCGCCACGTGTCCTTCAGATGTGAACCGCCAGGGGCACCTGCGTAATAATGCTGTGTCGTCCCTGTCCTTATACATACACGCCACACCCTAGTCATTATCTCTTCTTCCACTTCTCTTTCTCGCACAAACCCTAGTGCCACCGCTAGCCCTCAATGACGCCGGCGACGAAGCGCTTAGCTGTCGTGACCTCACCGACGCCGTCCTCACGCCGGCCGTGGACATCGTCTTCTCCGCTGTCGCCGTAGGTGTCCTCCGTCGCCAAGTTAGGGCATGGAAGATCGAACTGCTCGGCCTCATCTTCTACTCCATCTAGCAGTTCCTTGAGTGGTAAATAAAAACTCTTTTTACAGTCCTTTTTGATCCGATAGATTCATCCTTTTCAACCACAAGTGGTTTCTGTCCCTATAAAGTTGGATCTATCATGTTCTGCATCTCATAACATGCCTAGTATGTTCACTTATGCTTCACAAAGTAGTTAGATTCCTCACTTGTACTTATTCGTGGATTCGTACAAATCTGGAACCAACTCTCTACATATGAGTGAATGTCTTTGCACTATGAGGTCAATGTCTTCTAAACTGATTTATCTTCAAAATCTTCTGAGAATGCATATGACCTCTTCCCCTTCCCTCGCATCTCTAATGCTGTTACAAGTACATGTCCGTAGGAAAATCCCTTGGTTCTCATAGTCTGCATTCATTTGCAGAGTTCTTACAGCATCACATCAGTACTCCCGAAGCTAATTCTTGTCTGACCAGCAAAAGGAAGCCTTTGCATATTCTGACTCCTTTCAATCTAAACATCATGGCAACAGAAAAATCAGTCAGGAAGGGCGGCAGATAGCACCGTGAACACACTACTAAGGACCTGCCATCGAATCTGTATGAGTTATGCAAGTCAGATCCAGAAGAGACCTATGGAGAATGCAAGAACCGAATCCAATGGATTCGTAGACATTGGGCAGAGGAATGGTTCAAGTACAGATTTGTCACTGACGAATATGCTAAAAAGAATGCCATCAAGGGCCCCTGGGGAGATATTATATACAAAGGTCTTCAGCCCAAGTCGAAGTCCGAAGCTATTGCTCAAGGCTTCTACCCCTGCATGATTCGTGGACCTCAGGCTGCTAATGCCGACCCATCCTCTCTGTTATGGTGTCGTGAAGACAATCTCTTTAAGCGCAACTTCCAGTTTACCAAAACTTCTGCCAAAGAGAACAAGAAGTCACTAGGGTTAGACTTCAACCCCGGTCCCTCTGCTCCTCGTGCCGACGGCACACGCGATGCTGAACCCAATACTGTTGGTCCCTTCTACAACCTTGAAGGTCTCATCACTCACATTCAGGTTCAAGGGGCAGCCGTGGATCACTCTGCAGATGATGCTGAATCTGACGAAGCGCCTGCACCACCGATGCCTATGAAGCAAAAGAAACCAAAGGCTTCAAAGCCCTCCTCCGCACCAATGGTCTCACGGGTGAAGCCTCTGGCCACTGCACCTCCTGAAGCCAGTGTGCAGTCTGAAGATCTCTCTCGCATCTCCAAATATGACAAGATGAAGAAGCCCATGCAACCAACTGGTCAAGCATTGACCCCTGCCGCCATTCTGCGGAACGAGAACGAAGCCATTGATCTGTCTAGCGACGATGACCTTGGCGATGATGCTCTTGAGCTGCTCATAAAGAGCAAGCAAGAGGCGGAAATCTTCAATGATCTTCCCCTCTTTGATGTGGAGATCCTGTACAAATTCATTGATGAGTGGTTTGACAGCCCAGACCTCTGTTTTGATCATCTTCAGCTCCCAATTGGCCTCAGCGTCTCTTTCCATGGAGCCATTGCTCTTGAGCTGGCTCTTGCACAGAAAATTGTTGAGCTGAAGCACAAGATTGATTATGAGAAGGCTCAGTTCAAGAAGCACATGGCCAAGCTCAACGTGGAAGACATCCAAAACTTCAAGGTCATGCTGCATGAGCTCAAGGAGGCGTTCCACAAGAAACGTGAAGAAGCAAAAGGTTCTTGTGAGCGCATGAAGAATCTCGCTGCCAAATGTGTTCAAGGCTACAATGAAGCTAAAAAGCGCAAGGCTTTGGGGCAACTAGGCATCGACCCAGAATGGCTGCCAAGAAGAAGAAGAAGCCTGTTGTGGCCCAAGCAGAAGCATCAAGGCAGGAAGAACCTCGTATTTTCTTCCCGGCCAGTATGACAGGCTCGAAGCCTAAGGTCCCCACAGTGGCTTCGGAGTTCAAGAAAACAAGGGCAGCTGAAGCCGAAGCCCGCAAGCGCAAGACCAAGCACACCACTGACGACGCTCCGCCAACGAAAAAGAGAAAGACAAAGAAGAAAGATCGGGCTGCTCCCACAAAGCCCCTTGTTATCGAGCCAACCTCAGTGGCTCGTCCTGCGTCTGAACATCGTGAGCGCCAGTTCATAGTTCATGAGCCTGCTTCCACAGAGGCTCCAGAAGTTGAAGACATTCCAGCTGTTGACCCCACCGCAACTGAAGACATTGGTCATCAAGACAATGTTGAAGATGACGAAGTCCTTCCTCAGATCGAACACAATGTGGTATCGTTGCCTGTTCTCATGAACAGCGAACTCATCAGCATTGGTTGCCCATTGACGCCAATTGCTCAGGATGACTCATGGGCTAATCAACCCCAAGACTCCCCCCGTCAAGAAGAATCCCCAAGTACTCCCCCACCTCAAGTCACCACTTTGGTGCTTGAAGACGATGACCTTGTGGCCCAACCAACTCCCTCTCCAAAGGCGTCGCCCGCACTCCGCAGGCTTCACAAAGGACCAAGGCCACATGTCACTTTGTCAAGTGTTCCAGAAGGAGAAGAGCGCCAATCCGTTTCACGCCAAGTCTTTCCTGAAGCCTCTCCTACTGCAAACATCCCCAAGTCTGAAGCCAAAACGGCTGAAGATATTCCAGATGCATCAGTCGACGAACAAGAAGAACCAAGAGAAGAAGAACGTGTTTGCTACACCCCCGTCCAACCCTGAAGTTGTTCTCGAGGAGAACGTGTCCGACCCTCTAGCTACTCGAGTGGAGGATGAAAACTCTGAGGCAGCCACTAACACCAAGACTGACGCCAATGACATTGTCATGGCTGAAGCTAAAGCCCAAGACATCATTGAGCTTACTGCCCTGCCCACTCCTGGTGAACACTATGAACCAGGTTGTCAGTTACACCAGAATGCGTTGGAAAGCATCTTCCAGAAGCCAGAGCCAAATATAAGCCAAATGCTGAGCATGATGAAGCCACTGCCACAAGACGTTGACTATCCTAAGGAGTTCTTTGTTGAAGACCTAGAGTATCTGCCCCGTAGTATTTATCATATTATCAGGCGAACTCTTTGGCCGGTCAAAGGACATTCTCTTGAAGCGAAGCTTGAAGGAGCAATGAAAACATTGGATTTCTATATCTTCAATGGCATCAGCTTCAATGCTCAAGACTTCTTCATCAGGCAATTGGCTGCATCTGGCTCCGATATCTTTGGTCTGAAGTTCTATGCTCCATGGGTAATGCGCCTCATCAAGCTTCACTCTGCTATCAACTATCTGCCGTCTGCGCGCAATCACCTTATATTCTTACCAGAGGTTGATATGTCTGTCGAAGCCATTTACCCAAAGCCTGCAAAGGAGCCAATTTATCTTCACAATGTCAATCATGAAAGCTTCACCCAGCCCATTGAAGGAGTTCAGGCCATTTCTCGTGTTTATCCCTTGGCTGGCAATACATGCGCCCTCGCACCCAAAGGCCTCGGAAGCGATCTCGTATTCTCAATGACCGAGAGCTTCTCGTCGCTCTACATCAGAAACAGGATAAGCATCATGACTGGCTTAAGCGTCAGATGCAAAGCCTCTTGGTGGACGTCAATCACATTCGAAATCTTGCCACCAAGAATGCCTTTGTTACACATGAAACCTGTCAGAGGTCTTGGAAGAGTTTGACATTACTCAGTGCTGAAGCTTATCTTTAAGACGATGGATTCACAGAGAGATTCAAGTTTGACTCAACTCCTCCGAGGAATGCTCACTTGCGTCGGACTCCCTCACTTGAAGACTCTGACTATTCTTCCTCAGCTGCAACAGTTAATGCCAGAGTCATAGATGATCAAGATGATGCTACCTCACCACCTCCAACTTCGGCGCGTATCGACACTGCACCAAGTTCGTCTGCACCACCAAACCACAACGATGACCCTGCTTCATCGCCTACTCCACATGGGAATGAGTAGCAAGCTCTATGTCTTCAAACCTTTTTGGTCATTACTGACAAAAGGGGGAGAAGCATATGAGTTGATAGTCTTCAAGCGGGTCCATATGGGTGGTTGCTATACTTTTGATACATTTGCCAAGTGCTTACAACTCTCGCTTTTGATATATTTGGTTCATTTTGAGTTGTAACACTTAAACTTGATGGTCGTCTGCTACCTTTTCCACACTATGTGATGCGATGATAAATTCCGCATGTGCGACGATAAATTCCGCACGAAGTCATTTGGCAGATGTCCATTTTTCATTATGCATGTCATTATCTTCGTTATATCTTTTCATGCATGATAAATTGTCTTCATAAGTAGAAGAGGAACTCTGCAAGTACAACCTGCCATGTGCATTTGCATTCAAAAGCAAAATACTTATATGCACATCTTCAGGGGAGCCTTTCTGCTACTTACGAAGACAATACCTAAATCCTTTACAATTTCACATACTTTTATCCCCGTTGAAAACTTCAACCAGTTTGTCATCAATCACCAAAAAGGGGGAGATTGTAAGTGCATCTAGTGCCACCCCTAGTTGGTTTTGGAGTAATGATGACAAACCTGGTTGAGGGACTAATGTGTTTGTGACAATTACAGGATAACACAGGTAGTAGTCCCTCATTGATTTAGTTTACCTACCGGAGATGACCCCTAAAAATGTATGAAGGCATTGAATACAAAGGTGGTATGTGAAGATAATCACATTGAAGACTTTGACAAGAGAAGACATCGCGCAAAGACTATGGAGCGCGAAGACTTAGTTGTTTCGTTGTTTCCTTTTCTTCTTTGTTGTGTCATAGGAACCACCATACTGTTAAGTGGGGTCCCAGTGAACAAAGTCGGAGTGACTGAAGTGATGCTTAACCAAAATCCTATGTCTTCGAGCGAAGACAATGAGAGCAAATCTTATCCAGAGCTGGATGAGTCAGCTTTACTTGTAGCCCAAGTAAAGTTGTCGCGTGTGTTTGAAATCTGACCGTTGGAACACGTGTCAGCTCCTTAGTGACCCAGGGTCATTTTGGACAAATCAGGTCGGGTTGCCTAGTGGCTATAAATAGCCCACCCCCTACACCATAAATTGGTTGGCTGCTCAAAGTTAGTGCACGGCTTTTGTCGTTTGAGAGCAACCCACCTCGAAGCCTTTGAGAGAGAGAAATCCTTGCGAGGACAAAGCCCTAAACACCCAGAGCCAAAGAGTGTTAGGCATCAGTGAAGTCTTCCTATTTGTGTGATCTGAAGACTTGTTACACTTGAGGACTGTGAATCCTCCAGCCAGTTAGGCATCGCGTTCTGAGCATCCAAGAGTCATTGTGGATCACCGGTGAACAAAGTCTGTGAAGGTTTGGAAGTCTACCTTGAAGACTTACCAGAGTGATTGGGCGAGGACTGGGTGTCCTTAGCTCAAGGGGAATAAGGTGAAGACACGGTCTTCTGAGTTAAATCTCAGCCTCCCTACCCATACGTACAGTTGTCACAGCAACTGGAACTGGTCCAACAAATCATTGTCTTCAACATGCCACTGGTTCTATCCTTCCCATCTCTTTATTTACAGTTGGTCCTTGTGAAGTCATTGCCTGTTTGCATTGTCCATTTGTCTTCACTGTGTGACTGTTTGTTCAGATTGGTTTCATACTATCTTCCAACCTGATCCGTACTACCTAGCTGCCATTAGTCTTCATGCTCTCACTTCATTGAATACTTGACTATGGCTTGTCTAGTGTAGTCTACCTTCCGCTGCATGGTTATAGGTTCATTTCTAGCGTTTGTCTTCGAAACTCCCATGTTTTGAAGACTTTCACAAAAATCGCCTATTCACCCCCCTCTAGTCGATAACTAGCCCTTTCAGTAGGTGTCGGTGAAGTTGCGCATGAAGGCTTCCTCGAAGTCGACCCATGTGTTCATGCTGCCCACTGGCAGGCTGTTTAACCACGTGCTAGCTGATCCCTAGAGCATGAGAGGCACGTAGCGCACGACGAGGCGGTGGTTGCCACCGGCGATGGCGATGGCGGTGGTGCAGTCAGTGAGCCAGTCCTTCGGTTTCACGGTGCCGTTGTACTTGGGGGTGTCGCAGGGGAGCGTGAACCCTTTGGTGAAGGGCTTGTCCGGGATGCGCGGTCCGAAGCACGCCGGGCCGACCGAACCACTCTCGTCTAGCTCCTGGGAGAGGGTGAGTCGGTCGAGGCGTTGGCAGGCGTCGGTGTCGTTGATGCCGCGGGGGCCCAGCCGGCTGCCAAAAATGCCGTGAGCGGACGGGTCGACTGCAGTCGGACGTCGGCTGGGTTGGGGAGGGGGTCGATCCGGCATCGGTCTTCCAAGGCCGGCTCGTCGCCCAGGGCTCCGACAGTCGTCGGGGTGGGGTTGCGCCTGGTCCGGGTGCGGCCGGAGTGCGCCTCGCCAGGTGGTGAAGACGTTGTGTGCTGATGGTTGTCGGGTCCATCATCGCTGAGGGAGGCGGATCCTGCCGGCTTGGCGAGTTGGTTGAGGCAGTCCTGCTGTGCATTGGCCGCATTGAGGAGGTCATTCACCCTCTGGAGGCGGTCCTGCAGCTCTTTGCCCGCAAGCTGATCTAGGCCAACCGCCGCCGCCTGAGCGGCATGTATGTTCTTCACGGGAGCCTCGTAAACAGGCGGGAGGGCGCTGAAGGCGCGCCTGATCGTGCCGCCCCGGGCCCACACGTTAGTGACCCAGCTTGGCTCAGGCGCGGTCGGCGTGAAGTCGTAGGCGGCGTTGCACTCCATCTGAGCGGAGTCCAGGCGACGCTGTGTGGAGACAAGCATCTGGGTGAGGTCCAGGAGGCGCTGGCGGTCCTCCTCAAGCCGAGCCCGGGCCTCAGCAACGTTGGAGGCATCGATGTTGGTGCTGATGGGGACACGAAGGCTCTACATCGTGGCGCGCAATGGGTTGCGCGAGCCAGCCCGTTCCATGCGGCCTTCCTTGCTGCGCTGGACGAGAAAGATGTGCCGGTGTCGATGATGAAGTCCTCCAGGCAGAGGTCCATTGCCCCGGCGAGAGCATCGCCGTCAAGGGAAAGGGGGAGCCAGAAAAGTCAAGTACCTCACCTGGGTACCTCACCTAGGGAGCGCGGGACGCAAGACATACCCAGCTTCGGGGCTCTCCGGGGAGATAATACCCCAAGTCCTGCCGAGTGTGGTTGATGTGTATCAGTACAGAGTTGCTCCTTTAGCTGTGTCGGGGAAGAAGGAAGGCTGGCCAAGGCTTAGGCTGCTCCCTCTCCGTATGTGTGTGTTCTACTGATCGGTTTCTTCACCCCTGTGCATGGAGGCCTCCTCGGGGTTTTATAGGTCAACCCCCCAGGGATACAATGGTAATATTACAAGGCCGTGGGGCCGGGTTGTCATTGTCTGGGAAGCCAGCGCTGGGACCCGCCGGGGGTCCGGGCACACCGGGTTCTCCGAGCGCGGGGCCCGCCGGGTACGGGGGCACTGTTGGCCGTCTTGTTGATCGTCAGGGAGTGGCCGGGTTGAGTCTGCTATAGTGGCGCTCCGTCAGGTCGCTGCTTGCTGGTGTCATTGGTGACAGTAGTTGCACTGTTGCCATGCCGGCCCTGATCAGCGGGTACGTGGGGCACTGTTGCCATGCCCCGGCTGATCAGAGGCATGGGCGGTGCACTGTTTCCTCGGTCATTGGCAGGAGGAGACTCATCCCATCATACGTCTGGGATGGGATGGGAGCTGACCCGTGGCCGGGTTGAGGAATGCGCCAAGGGTGGAGCTGGCTTGTTGGCAAAGTCTTGACGTGCCGGGTTCGGTCGTCTAGAGCTGGTTGTTGGGGCCGAGTCGAGGAGTCCGGCTGGGTTGCGGAGTTCGGTGGGGTCGAGGGGCTTGGCCGGGTCGAGTGACCCGGCCAAGAATGAGCCGGCTCAAGGGGCGTTGCTGGCCCCGTTGTTTTTGAAAAGGATCCGGGTTCCGTTGCCAACCTAGGGTCCATCCCCCCGAAAATTGCGCCTCAGGAGCTCTTACTGGATCTCCAGCCCTCACCCCATGGCCTTGACCACGGCATGGCGACCTAGCATACCAGCAGCGGCTGAGATCGCGCAAGGGCCGGGACCCGAGGACGCAGAGCACTCAGGGAAGTACGAAGGGTGGGAGCTGGCATGGACACAACCTGGAAGTATCACCATCAGCGGCCCGTGAACCGGTCGCCGCGCAAGGAACTAATCCATGATCGCTAAGATAAGTCAAGTATCCAAGGCATCCCAGCTCGCAACTTAGGATTTTCGGCTCCTGCAGCCTTGCTCTGGCAATACCACCTGCCTTTTATACCATCAGGAAGCTGCTTGCACACTAAGGGGGACCTCTTGAGCATCACGCCTCAAGAGCTCTTACCGGACCTCGGGCCGCTTACCTCCTGGCCTTGACTACGGCATCGCGACCTGGCATACCAGCGACGGCTGAAGCCTGCCTGGGGACTGGGACCTGTCGGTGTAGAGCACTAAGCTACCGCGAGGATGAAAAGGGGGACAGTGCCAGAGCAAGACATGCAATCACGGATTTCACAATGAAGATAATACTGATGCAAGGCATTACAGATTCTTTACACACCCCACAGGGTTCATCTCGATTCTTCGCAAGGAACAAAAGAAGGAAGTTTCTAGGAGCCCAATCTACAAGTATCGCCGCCGGCGCCATCATCAAGAGTGGGCCACGAGGGACCAGCGCCAACCCCATCCAGATCAGCGGCGGCGACGGGCGGACGCTGCCGCTGCGATCCGGGCGCGGCGTGAGCTCGGGGGCACGTAGCTGTCGTCGCTCGTCTTCGGAGTCACGTTAGGCTCGGGAGAGTTGCTCGACTCCCAAACACCATCGCTGCTGCTGGAGGAATCGCCGACAGGACCATGGGCGGGCCCAGCACTGCCCCTGTGCTGTCCTGGCGATCTCCTTCAGGACAGCACTTCAGGCGGCGGCCTTCCTCATCAAAGACTTTGAAGAACATCGTGGGGGCGTTGTCATACTGAAAGTGGATGGCGAGGGCCCCCTCCGCGCGGCAAACACGGGCAGCCTCGCCCCATCCAGGGGTCATGAAGATCTTGCCCTGGGAGACGGCCTCAACCTATGCACCTATCACCGGGATACCGCACTCGGCGTGCTGCAGCCACAACTCGAGCGGCCCCTTGGCGGCATCACTTTGGCAAAGAACATTAGCAATGGGATCCACATGCATAGTGGCACCGCCACCCACACCACGAGTTCTAGCGAGGAGCCCTCGACGTGGGTTCGCGGGGCGGAGGTGCGCGCCACCACTACACGGCCACCACGGCCATGGCGCGAGAGGCGTTCGTCGCTACCTCCTCCTCCGAAGCCTTCTGCCCGAGCATACAAGGGCAGCTGGTAGCCAGGGGGAGGCCGCTCATACCAAGGCCTCGTCACCTCCGGCCTCACGACGATGTCGCGGGAGTGGACCGACCTCTTCTTCGGTGGGAGTGGCCCAAGTTCTCTGCGGGAGATTTTCCCCTTCTCAGCGGCAGAGAACCTCTGTATCAGCACCATGGATGTCGCAGCAAGGAGGAGGAAGAAGCGGAATGAAGGAAGAAATGAGCAACGGGGGCTCTGTTGGGGAACGTAGTAATTTCAAAAAATTTCCTACGCACACGCAAGATCATGGTGAAGCATAGCAATGAGAGGGGAGAGTGTTGTCTACGTACCCTCGTAGACCGGAAGCGGAAGCGTTAGCACAACGCGGTTGATGTAGTCGTACGTCTTCACGGCCCGATCGATCAAGCACCGAAACTACGGCACCTCCGAGTTCTAGCACACGTTCAGCTTGATGACGATCCCCGGACTCCGATCCAGCAATGTGTCGGGGAAGAGTTCCGTCAGCACGACGGCGTGGTGACGATCTTGATGTTCTACCGTCGCAGGGCTTCGCCTAAGCACCGCTACAATATTATCAAGGATTATGGTGGAGGGGGCACCGCACACGGCTAAGAGAACGATCACGAAGATCAACTTGTGTGTCTAGAGGTGCCCCCTGCCCCCGTATATAAAGGAGCAAGGGGGAGAGGCCGGCTGGCCCTTGGGGCGCGCCAAGGAGGGGGGAGTCCTCCTCCTAGTAGGAGTAGGACTCCCCTTTCCTAGTCCAACTAGGAAGAGAGAAGGGGGAAGGAAAGAGAGGGAGAGGGAGAGGGAAAGAGGGGCCGCGCCCCCCTCCCCTAGTCCAATTCAGACTCCCCATGGGAGGGGGCGCGCCACCTCCTGGGCTGCTGCCCTCTCTCTCCCTTCAGGCCCACTAAGGCCCAATACTTCCCCGGGGGGTTCCGGTAACCCTTCCGGCACTCTGGTTTTCTCCGAAATCACCCGAAACACTTCCGGTGTTCGGATATAGCCGTCCAATATATCGATCTTTATATCTCGACCATTTCGAGACTCCTCGTCATGTCCATGATCATATCCGGAACTCTGAACAACCTTCGGTACATCAAAATATATAAACTCATAATGAAACTGTCATCGTAACGTTAAGCAAGCGGACCCTACGGGTTCGAGAACAATGTAGACATGACCGAGACACGTCTCCGGTCAATAACCAATAGCGGAACCTGGATGCTCATATTGGCTCCTACATAATCTACGAAGATCTTTATCGGTCAGACCGCATAACAACATACGTTGTTCCCTTTGTCACCGGTATGTTACTTGCCCGAGATTCGATCGTCGGTATCTCAATACCTAGTTCAATCTCGTTATCGGCAAGTCTCTTTACTCGTTCCGTAATACATCATCTCGCAACTAACTCATTAGTTGCATTGCTTGCAAGGCTTAAGTGATGTGCATTATCGAGAGGGCCCAGAGATACCTCTCCGACAATCGGAGTGACAAATCCGAATCTCGAAATACGCCAACCCAACATGTACCTTTGGAGGCACCTGTAGAGTACCTTTATAATCACCCAGTTACGTTGTGACGTTTGGTAGCACACAAAGTGTTCCTGTGGCAAACGGGAGTTGCATAATCTCATAGCCACAGGAACATGTATAAGTCATGAAGAAACAAATAGCAACATACTAAACGATCGGGTGCTAAGCTAATGGAATGGGTCATGTCAATCATATCATTCTCCTAATGATGTGATCCCGTTAATCAAATGACAACTCATGTCTATGGTTAGGAAACATAACCATCTTTGATCAACGAGCTAGTCAGGTAGAGGCATACTAGTGACACTCTGTTTGTCTATGTATTCACACGTGTATTATGTTTCCGGTTAATACAATTCTAGCATGAATAATAAACATTTATCATGATATAAGGAAATAAATAATAACTTTATTATTGCCTCTAGGGCATATTTCCTTCAGGCTCCACCCCTTTCCTCATTATAGACAGAGGGAGGACAACCGCCGGCCTCCATGATCTAAGGTAATGATGATTTTCTTCCGCATGCAGCAGGGTCTCGTCAAGTTGGGCAGTTGCCGAGGCAGCATGGGGAAGTAGAGACACCCATGACCTATCAATCGCCACACGTCAATCGAGGCCGCATGTGGTTGGGGCCCGCGATGCTCCGCACCTGCCCTTTGGCTTCGCCTCAAAGCCAAGTTCAATTGCGCCTTGGGCCCGAGGGCTACTGTCGGCGTCCTGGGAACGGGGGTACCTAGACTTGCCTGCCTGCGGCCCAGGGTGTGGCTCCACCAACGGCCTGGTACGACCCATCTTCACCAACAACCATTCAAGACCCTCGCGAGGGGGAAAGCCTCTCGAGGCGGACGACACCAAGACCTCCTCCGGGGCGGCCTCACTAGGCTGGCTCCTGAGGAGTAGAGATATCTATGCAAGGGGCACCTCGCGAGGTTCAGATGATGTGAGCCATGACGACCAAGACCAGGCGGGCGCCAGCAGGTGCAGGATGCCATTTTCCTCTTTGGTGCTAAGGAAGCAGGTGCAGACGACGAGTCTCGAGGCATCAGGCAAAGGTTTCCATATCGGTGCAACAAGACCAAGACCAGCAGGACGGCAAGACAAAGGTCACCGTGGAGCCCACGGTGGTGTCACCACCAGAGCCTTGGGCAGGCGAAGACCACCTTTTGTCAGGATAACTTGTACTAGTTGTCTCCCTTCAAAATTGGCCATTGTGGAATCCCTTCCTACCTAAACATTTGGGAAGAGGACCAGGGCTTCTATAAATAGGGCTAGCCACCACACTTGTCAGGGATCGGCTCAGGTGGGGATGGATCATTCGGACCATCCTCAAGCACACCAGCTCATCGAGCTCAAGAACACCTCTCCTCAGGAGGCTGTTCATCCACTGTACTAGTTCATCCTCAGCCCACGAGGCAATCCACCACACCACACTGGAGTAGGGTATTACACCACAACGGTGGCCAGAACTAGTATAAACTCTCGTGTCACTTGTTCCTTGGGTTCGGCGAGCTAGGCCTAGAGATCGTTGCAAGAGTGAGCTAGCAAGAGAGAGATCTTCGTGTGCACCCCAGTGTTCGAACCTCAAGGGTTTGCCGAAACCCACAATCCGATAGCACTTATTATTTAACGAAATACGTATTTGGCAACCGTGTGGCAGATTGCAAAACGATCTACCGCATCCAGCACCGTCAGATCTGACAACCGCTCGATCTGCATCTCCTCCGTTCGCGACTCCTATGCCCGAGCGCCCAGGCATGGTGCCGCAAGCATGCATTGACCGGCCATCAGCAGCTTCGACCGAACCACCTGTTCCCTTGCACCCCTCGAGCACCAGCGCCTCCTCAAGTCGCCGCCATAGCCTGCTGCTCCAACGAGCAGCTCCTTCCACGGCCAACACTCGCCGGTGCAGGAGCTCCATCACCATCTCCATGGGATTCCTGCCTCCCCTGCAGCCCATTGACGACCAGTTCCTCCACACGTCTTGGCCATAGTAGCCTCTATTGCCTGCTATTCTGCTGCCCGAGCTTCTAGCCACGGCCATAGGCTCGGGCGAGCGCCGACTTCAAGATAGGACACTTGCATTGATCTCCTTCATCTTTGACCAATAAGTTGTGTGCTCAACTAAAATGGATTCGCAATGAAGAGATCTACGATTTTCATGTTGAAGTCCACGCGATTCGTAGACTAAATCAACAAGTATGATGGATAATTGGGAGTTCTTTGTGTGTGTGTTTTCAGTTTTTAGTTTTCACATACAGCTTTCGTTGGTTGGATGTTGAAGACAACATTCTCGGTGGGCTTCAGAGATGGAAAAGAGTTGGGTTGGGCCCAATGCTGGGTAGAGGCCTAGTTAGGAAAACTTAATGTTGGCTAAAGAAAACATGTTCTGTTGGTTTTTTTAGCTTCACTGGTGCATCATTTGTACTACATTTTAAGACATAATGACTTACGTATAAATATCATGCTATTTTTTTGCCGAAGAAAGATTGATGTAGAAATATACCCTCTGTAACTTCTATGTAAATATCATGATAATTTGTATACAATGATCTGATAATTTACGTACAAACACCATGATAAATTTGACATAGAATATTATTATTGAAAACAAACCCCGGTAACTCTATGCAAATAGCACGGTAATAATACGCACTGTAGACATAATAACTTGCGCAAAAACGCAAGGTAATTTTGAACCAGGGAAAAAAGTTATTAGAAACATACCCCGCAGACCTAATAATTTTACCCGCAAACATCATGGTAATTTTGACCCAAGGAAAAAAGTGGTTGAGAAACATAACCACATTAACTTATGTGTAAATAAGATGATAATTTACACTCCACGGACTTGATAACATACATACAAACACGACAATAACTTTGACCCCAAGGGGTGTATTACAAATGTGCCACCTGTAATCTCTATGTAAATAACGTGGTAATATAAGCACTGCTTGACTGATAACTTACATACAAAACATGATGATAACTTTCTGACTTGGAAAACTTTTTGTTGAAAAACATATGCTCGCTAATTTATGTGTAAATAGTACGGTAATATATGTGTCACATACCCGATAATTTATGTACAGAAAATCGCGGTTCCATTGACCAAACAGGAAAAAGTTGTTTAAGAACACACCCTTGATAACTTATGTGAAAATAGCATGCTAATATATGAATAAGCACCACGGTAACATTTTTTGCGGAGGGCAAAAGTTGTTGAAAAATATACAATCGATAACTTGTGTGCAAGTGCCATGATAATATACGAACTGCAGATCTGATAACTTGGGTATAAACACCACGGTAACATTGACCAAAAGGGGGAAAGGTGGTTGAAAAACATACCCTTGGTAAATTGTGTGCAAATAACATGTTAATACACAAACCGAAAAACTGATAACTTATGTACAAACACCGTGGTAATTTTTTCGGGGAAACACCGCGTTAATTTTTGACCTATGAGAAAAAAATATTGGAAAATTTACCCTAGTAACTTATGCGAAAATTGCATGATAATAGACGAAGTGAAACTTGATAATTGTATAAACATCGCGGTAATTTGAAACATGGGATGTAGTATGTCAAAACTTCATGTTTTTGTCCTCTTTTTGTATGCTATCAGGCTTCCTCTAAAAATCATAACGTACACTCAAAACGCCATGGTAACTTTCACGAAGGGGAAGAGGGTTGTTCAAACATACCCCCCCCCCCCCCGCTCGCCCCCAGCGCGCACTTTAAATTTTTTGCAAAATTACGATGTTGCACATGTTAAAGTTACTGTGATTTTCACGCTATAGTTACCGACCTTCTCATGATATAGTTACCAGCTTTATCATATCATTTTTTAACCAGGGGTGTTAATGTTTGAAGTTATCACCATGCACGTGTCATAGTTATCATGCTGCTTGTCCAAAGTTATTAAGCCTAAAATTAAGCTTTTGGTTGACATGGTATAAAGAAGAAGGGTTCAAATTCCGTTGTTTGCATACTATGGAAAACAACTTAAGATGGGTGAGTTGGTTATTAGTCATAGTGGACACGCATTAGACCTGGGTTTAAGTCCTCTTTCAAGCACTATATTATTTCTTTTTCTTCCCGCCTAAATTAACTAGCATAAACCGGGAGAGAAAAAATTGTTTTGAAAATAAAAATTGGAAGAAAAAAATCAGTGGAAGCCTCCTACGATCGAGCTGAGTTCAAACGCTCGAGCGGAACGAGGCCTTCTATATGTGTCAGTTATCTATAAGGATCGTTGGTGTGGTAGTTTTGCTATCCACCACACTTGTGCCAAATATGACGGTCCATTATTTAAATATATTTATAGCAAAATACTCATCCCTTGTTTATTTTTTGATAACATTGTTGCGCCCAACCCAACATTACAATTAGAATCAGCCCAACAAAATCGTGTATTTCGAGAAAGTGCAAATGGGCTGTAATTTTTAGCAAAAAATAAATGGACTGCATGGACGCTACATTATTTGTTCACCCTGGACAGCAAGTTTGTGTATTTCGAGAAAGTGCAAATGGACTGTAGTTTTTAAGAAAAAAATAAACGGGTAGCAGGGACGCTACATTATTTGTTCACCTAGCCCAGCAAATGGACTGTGAATTCTAAAAAATGGGGTTGAATATGTGCTGCATTTTTGGAGGCAGAAATGTGGGCCAATAGGTCGAAGCCAATGGAAGGCATCGTTAACTTAGTCAACAAATGATTCTGACATTGATAGCCATTGGATTTACATCGAACGACCGACATTCATTTTCAATCTCTCTTCTTCTTCCTCCAGCGCCCCGGGACCACCCGCTCCCGCCTCCAGCTACTAGCAGCTCTGCTTAGCACACTTCATTGCGAAGTGCGACCCCACCGCCGGCCAAGCCATCCCTCCACCACTCCACACCTCTTGTTATTCTCCGCCGACTGCAGAACCACGACGCATGAGAACCAGTTAATCCTCGTGCACCTCTCCGTCTACGACTCCACTGCCGTGTCTTCCCGTCACTGGCTCGTTGCCGTCCAGGGCCTCGCTGTCGTCCACCTCCTTGGTGCGGTCGATGCGACGTAGTCAATATGGTTAACAAATGAGAGTGATCGGAAGAGGACTGTACGTGGAGAGGATGACAGTGGGGATGCACCAGGTCCATGGACGCATGCATGCAAATGCATCCTTATTACACGAAAATAAAATTATTCCTCCCCCTGAAAGCTGGGACCCACCAAGTATGTCCTCGCAAGGATGGAAGCACCAACTTATTCCTGCCCCTGACAGCTGGGACCCACCAACAACATCTTTGCATGCAAGGAAGTGCCTACTTATTATGGGCAAAAAATATATGATTCCGCCCCTGACCGCCGGGACCTGCCAGCTATATATCCGCATGCAAGGAAGTGCCTCCTTGTCCTCCCTAACAGCTGGGACCCACCCGGTCGAAGGGTACATAGTGTTGTCTGTGTTCATACTGTTCGATCGGCATGTCTGCCATGATGAACCGTGGTCGAGTAAGGAGCGGTAGCAATTCAGGCAGTCCCGTCTAAATCCTGTACACATACGAGAGCTACGCTACAAAAAAGACGGCCATGTATGTACATACGGGAGGCGTCTCGAACGCCTACTCATGTGTACGTACAGCCAGGGCTCGTGTACATGGAGAGGAAACGGACGGCCGCGACGACGTCCTGTTCATCGGCAGGCAACCGGCTGGGTCGGAACAGAGAAACTGCATCTTGTTCATGGGAGTGAACAGAAGGTGTCATGTTCATCGGGAGCCAACCGAATTGGACGGAACAGCCAAAACGAGGTATGGTGTACCGCAGAACGGAGGAAACGGCCTTCTGTTCGACCGCGTACGGTCGAAATGGGATCATGTTCATCGGGAGGGGTCTGGCGTACCACAAAATGGAAGAAACAAACTTGTGTTGGAGCGCCTATGGTCGAAACGGGGTGCTGTTGATTGGGATGGTTGTGGTGTACCGCAAAATTGAGGAAACAGACTTGTGTTGGAGCGCCTATAGTCGAAACGGGGTCATGATCATTCAGAGGGGTGTGGCGTATCGCAAAACGGGGCTCCACAGGCTACTGTTCATCCATCATCTAGTGCCTCGCTCCAGCCTCCATGGGCAACTATTCATCCATCGTCGACTTCCTCCGGCCTCCACCTGCTACTGTTCATCTACCACGCTGTCCTCCTGCCTCCACCAACTACTGTTCATCCATGGGCTCCTGTTGATCCAGCCTCCACCGGCTACTGTTCGTGCAGCCTCCACGGGGTCCTGTTCATCCACCCCAATCGGCTTTGGTGTGGCGGCCACCTCTCGATCGGGGTCTTGTTCATCCAAGGGCAACGACCTACTACTACCACGGGGTCTTGTTCATCCAACCCCCACCAGGAACTATTCATCCAACCCCCAAAACGGTCACTGTTCATCAAGAGGCAGCAGGTTTGATCGGCTTCAGTTAGCAGCATTAGAAAAGGAATCGCTCAGGTTCAGTAAACAGTCAAGGGATCAATCGCTCAGGTTCAATAACGTAGGTAGTGCATTCGCTCGAGTTCAGTAAGTGAATGCTTCACTCGGGTTCAGTTATAGCCCAATGCCTCGCACACACGCGCGTACGTGTACGAGAGAAACGCGCAAACCTCCGTGCATTGCTCGGCCCTGACCACCCACCGTAACCGGGAACTCTCCGATATTTTCGTCGCCCTCGCTTCTACCATGCTTTTTTCCATCATGGACACCCAAAGAATGTCATGCAGGTGCGTCCCCGGCATGCCCAGGACGAAAAGCCCATTTTCTGTCATGATTTTTTGTCAAAGAAGTAGGAGCCCACCACATCTATGATGATACATGCTTTTGTCACAATTATCGTCATAGAAGTGCCATAAGCATGACAGGAAAAAAATTCGTTCGGGCCAAATGTAACGGATGTGTCTTTTTTAGTGTAACTTAGTGCCCAAGGTTAGTTGTTGTTTTTTGCTTGTTTTTTACTTTGAAGAATATCAATAACAAACAAAGTCCAAATGCCACGAAACTTTGGAGATTTCTTTCCGGAAAGAAGAGACCCCGGAAGCTTCTGGAGGCCATGAGAAGAGGCTTGTGGGGCCCACTAGGCACCAGGGCACAGCAAGGGCCTCTGGCGTGCCCTAGTGGATAGTGGGGCCCATGAGCACCATCTTTACCTACCTCCACCTCCATAAATACTCTAAAATCCCCAAAACCCTAGGGGAGTCGACGAAATAGTTTTTCCGCCGCCTCAAGTTGCAGAACCATGAGATCCAATCTAGAGGCTTTTTCGGCACTCTGCTGGAGGGGGCAATGATCACGGAGGGGTTTTTCATCATCCTTTATGCCCCTTTGATGATGCGAGAGTTGTTTACCATAGACCTACGGGTCCGTATTTAGTAGCTAGATGACTTCTTCTCTCTTTTTGATCTTCAATACAATGTTCTCCTCGATGTTCTTGGAGATATATTTGATGTAATGACTTTTTGCGGTGTGTTTGTTGGGATCCGATCAATTGTGAGTTTATGATCGGATATATCCATGAATATTGTTTGATTTTTCTTTGAACACTTTTAAGCATGATTGTTGTAGCCTCATATTTCTTCTCCGATTTATTGGTTTGGTTTGGCCAACTAGATTGATTTATCTTGCCATGGAAGAGGTGCTTTGTGATGGGTTTGATCTTGCGGTGCTCAATCTCAGTGACAGAAAGAGACATGAAACGCATGTGTAGTTGCTATTAAAGGTAACAAGATGGGGTTTATTCATTCATGAGTTTATCTTGTCTACATTGTGTCATCTTTCTTAATGCATTACTCCGTTTTTTCATTAACTTAATACACTAGATGCATGATGGATAGTGGTCGATGTGGAGTAAAAGTAGTAGATGCAGAATCGTTTTGGTCTACTAATGTTGGACATGATGCTGATACACATGATCATTGCCTTGGATATAATCATAATTATTTTCTTTTCTGCCAATTGCCCAACAATAATTTGTCTACCCACCATATGCTATTTTCTCGAGAAAAACCCCTAGTGAGAACTATGGCCCCGGGTCTATCTTTTATAATATACAAATCCTAGAAATACCTTGCTGCAATTTTATTTCATTTATTTTATTTTGTGTTTTAGTTAGATCTATTTATCAAATCATATACAATTTAATCTATCTCAATACCATTGAGGGATTGTCAACCCCTCTACGCCTTGGGTTGCAAGTATTTATCGTTTGTGTGCATGTGATGTTTACATAGTGTTGCTTGGTTCTCCTACTGGATTGATAACCATGGTTTCATAACTGAGGGAAATACTTATCTCTACTGTACTGCATCATCCCCGCTTTTCAGGGAAATCCCAACGTAGTTCACAAGTAGCAGTGGGTGGAGTGTAAATTTTCCTATCGTCGACTTTACATCTGATCTGGTCATAGACCGAAGACCGCTTGCCTGAAATCCCAAGGTTCTAGATTCGATCAAGCATCTCATTTAAAAGTGAGAGGTCGATTGGGCCCATCTCTTGACGGTAGTAGGGGCTAGGCTAATGATACGTCTCCAACGTATCTATAATTTTTTATTGCTCCATGCTATATTATCTACTGTTTTGGACATTACTGGGCTTTATTATACACTTTTATATTATTTTTTGGACTAACCTATTAACCGGAGGCCCAGCCCAGACTTGCTGTTTTTGCCTGTTTTAGGGTTTCGAAGAAAAGGAATATCAAACGGAGTCCAAACGGAATGAAACCTTTGGGAACGTGATTTTCTTAACGAATAAGACCTAGGAGACTTGGACCCTACGTCAAGGCAGAAGAGAGGAGGCCACGAGGTAGGGGGCGCACCTGCCTACCCCAGGTGCGCCCTCCACCCTCGTGGTCCCCCTGTTGCTCCACCGACGTACTCCTTCCTCCTATATATATGCACGTACCCCCAAACGATCAGAAACGGAGCCAAAACCCTAATTCCACCGCCGTAACTTTCTGTATCCACGAGATCCCATCTTGGGGCCTGTTCCGGAGCTCCGCTGGAGGGGGCATCGATCACGGAGGGCTTCTACATCAACACCATAGCCTCTCCAATGAAGTGTGAGTAGTTTACCTCATACCTACGGGTCCATAGTTTGTAGCTAGATGGCTTCTTCTCTCTTTTTGGATCTCAATACAATGTTCTCCCCCTCTCTTGTGGAGAACTATTAGATGTTATCTTATTTTTGTGGTGTGCTTGTTGAGACCGATGAATTGTTGGTTTATGATCAAGTCTATCTATGAACAATATTTGAATCTTCTCTGAATTCTTTTATGTATGATTGGTTATCTTTGCAAGTCTCTTCGAATTATCAGTTTGGTTTGGCCTAGTAGATTGATCTTTCTTGCAATGGGAGAAGTGCTTAGCTTTGGGTTCAACCTTGCGGTTTCCTTTCCCAGTGGTAGTAGGGGCAGCAAGGCATGTATTGTATTGTTGCCATCGAGGATAACAAGATGGGGTTTTCATCATATTGCATGAGTCTATCCCTCTACATCATGTCATCTTTCTTAAGGCGTTACTCTGTTTTTAACTTAATACTCTAGATGCATGCTGGATAGCGGTCGATGAGTGGAGTAATAGTAGTAGATGCGGGCAGGAGTCGGTATACTTGTCTTGGACGTGATGCCTATATACATGATCATACCTAGATATTCTCATAACTATGCTCAATTCTGTCAATTGCTCAACAGTAATTTGTTTATCCACCATAGAATACTTATGCTCTCGAGAGAAGCCACTAGTGAAACCTATGGCCCCCGGGTCTATCTTTATCATATTGATCTCCTACTACTTAGTTATTTACTTTCCCTTTATTTTACTTTGCATCTTTATCACAAAAATACCAAAAATATTATATATATATATATATATATATCATATCTATCAGATCTCACTCTCGTAAGTGGCCTTATAGGGATTGACAACCCCTATTTGTGTTGGTTCCGATGATTTATTTGTTTTGTGCAGGTATGTGGGACTCGCGTGTAGGCTCCTACTGGATTGATACCTTGGTTCTCAAAAACCGAGGGAAATACTTATGCTACTTTGCTGCATCATCCCTTCATCTTCGAGGAAAACCAGCGCAGTGCTTAAGAGGTAGCAAGTAGGATTTCTGGCGTCGTTGCCGGGGAGGTCTTCGGAAAAGTCAACATACTAAGTACCCATCACATACCCTTATCTCCCGCATTACATTATTTGCCATTTGCCTCACGTTTTCCTCTCCCCCACTTCACCCTTGCCGTTTTATTTGCCCTCTCTCTCTCTATCCTCCCTTTCTTTCTCTATTTGCCTCTTTTTGCGCGCTTGCCTTTGTTTGCTTGTGTGTTAGTTTGCTTGCTTGTCATGATGGCTCAAGATAATACTAAATTGTGTGACTTCACCAACACCAACAACAATGATTTTATTAGCACTCCGATTGCTCCTCTTACAGATGTTGAATGTTGTGAAATTAATACTGCTTTGCTGAATCTTGTCATGAAAGATCCGTTTTCCGGCCTTCCTAGTGAAGATGCCGCTACCCATCTAAATAGCTTTGTTGATTTGTGTGACACGCAAAAGAAGAAAGATGTGGATAATGATATT
Source organism: Triticum aestivum (assembly GCF_018294505.1). Classification (NCBI taxonomy): domain Eukaryota; kingdom Viridiplantae; phylum Streptophyta; class Magnoliopsida; order Poales; family Poaceae; genus Triticum; species Triticum aestivum. Next base: position 243,120,069 of record NC_057800.1, read on the forward strand.
GTTAAATTGAAGCTATTTCCTTTTTCGCTTAGAGATCGTGCTAAAGCTTGGTTTTCGTCTTTGCCTAAAAATAGTATCGATTCATAGAATAAGTGCAAAGATGCTTTTATCTCTAAGTATTTTCCTCCCGCTAAGATCATCTCTCTTAAAAACGATATTATGAATTTTAAGCAACTTGATCATGAACATGTTGCACAAGCTTGGGAGAGAATGAAATTAATGATACATAATTGCCCTACTCATAGTTTAAATTTGTGGATGATTGTTCAAAAAATTTATGCTGGATTGAATTTTGCTTCTAGAAATCTTTTAGATTCGGCTGCGGGAGGCACTTTTATGGAAATCACTTTAGGAGAAGCTACTAAACTCCCAGATAATATTATGGTTATTTATTCTGAATGGCATATTGAAAGATCTACTAATAAAAAGGTGCATCGATAGAAGAAATTAATGTTTTGAGTGGAAAGATGGATGAAATTATGAAATTATTTGCTAATAAGATTGTTTCTTCTGATCCTAATGATGTGCCCTTGTCTACTTTGATTGAGAATAATAATGAATCTATGGATGTGATTTTGTTGGTAGGAACAATTTTGGTAACAACGCGTATAGAGGAAATTTTAATCCTAGGCCTTATCCTAGTAGTCCCTCTAACAATTATGGTAATTCCTACAACAATTCTTATGGAAATTATAATAAGATGCCCTCTGATTTTTAATCTAATATTAAAGAATGTATTACTTCACAAAAGAATTTTAATGCTATGATTGAAGAAAAATAGCTTAAGATTGATGATTTGGCTAGGAACGTTGATAGAATTTCTCTTGATGTTGATTCTTTGAAACTTAGATCTATTCCACCTAAGCATGATATCAATGAGTCTCTCAAAGCCATGAGAATTTCCATTGATGAGTGCAAAGAAAGAACCGCAAGGATGCGTGCTAAGAAAGATGCCTTTATAAGAGCGTGTTCTTCTAGTTCCTATGAAAATAATGATGAAGATCTAAAATTTATTGATGTGTCCCCTATTAAATCTTTGTTTTGCAATATGAACCTTGATAATGATGGGACTGAATATTATCCACCTTTACCTAGAAGGCGTTCCAAGAATTCGGAATTTTTTGATCTTGATGCTAAAATTGATAAAAGTGGGATTAAAGAAATTAAAACCCTAGATGTTGCTAAACCCACTATTATGGATTTCAATGAATTTAACTATGAAAATTGCTCTTTGATTGATTGTATTTCCTTGTTGCAATCCGTGCTAAATTCTCCTCGCGCTTATAGTCAAAATAAAGTGTTTACTAAACATATCATTGATGCCTTGATGCAATCTTAAGAAGAAAAACTTGAATTGGAAGTTTCTATCCCTAGAAAACTTTATGATGAGTGGGAACCAACTATTAAAATTAAAATTAAAGATCATGAATGCTATGCTTTATTTGATTTGGGTGCTAGTGTTTCCACGATTCCAAAAACTTTGTGTGATTCGTTAGGTTTCCGTGATTTTGATGATTCCTCTCTGAACATGGACCTTGTGGATTCCAGTATTAAGAAACCTATGGGAAAAATTAATGATGTTCTTATTGTTGCAAATAGAAATTATGTGCCCGTAGATTTTATTTTTCTTGACATAGATTGCAATCCTTCATGTCCTATTATTCTTGGTAGACCTTTCCTTAGAACGATTGGTGCAATTATTGATATGAAGGAAGGAAATATTACATTCCAATTTCCATTAAGGAAAGGCATGGAACACTTTCCTAGAAAGAAAATTAAATTACCTTATGAATCTATTATCAGAGCCACTTATGGATTGCCTACCAAAGATGGCAATACCTAGACCTATTCTTGCTTGTTATGCCTAGCTAGGGCGTTAAACGATAGCGCTTGTTGGGAGGCAACCCAATTTTTGTATTCCTTGCTTTTTGATCCTGTTTAGTAATAAATAATTTATCTAGCCTCTCTTTTGGTTGTGTTTTTTGTGTTTAATTAGTGTTTGTGCCAAGTAGAACCGTTGGGAAGACTTGAGGAAAGTCTTGTTGAACTTGCTGTAAAAAAAGAGAAACTTTAGCGCTCACGAGAACTACTGCCATTTTTATTTGGAAAGTGATATTTAGTTAATTATTTTTGCAGATGATTAATAGATAAATTCCTCACGTCCAGCAATTTTGTTTAGAATTTTTGGTGTTCCAGATCTTGCGCTAGATACAGATTACTACAGACTGTTCTGTTTTTGACAGATTCTGTTTTTCGTGTGCCGTTTGCTTATTTTGATGAATCTATGTCTAGTAAAATAGTTTATAAACCATAGAGAAGTTGGAATAAAGTAGGTATAACACCAATATAAATAAATAATGAGTTCATTACAGTACCTTGAAGTGGTCTTTTGTTCTCTTTCGCTAACGGAACTCATGAGATTTTCTACTTTAAGTTTTGTGTTGTGAAATTTTCAAGTTTTGGGTAAAGATTTGATGGATTATGGAGCAAGGAGTGGCAAGAGCCTAAGATTGGGGATGGCCATGGCACCCCCAAGGTAATCTAAGGACACCTAAAATCCAAAGCTTGGGGATGCCGCGAAAGGCATCCCCTCTTTCGTCTATTTCTATCGGTAACTTTACTTGGAGCTATATTTTTATTCGCCACATGATATGTGTTTTGCTTGGAGAGTCTTGTGTGATTTGAGTCTTTGCTTGTTAGTTTACCGCAATCATCCTTGTTGTACACACATTTTGAGAGACTCATACATGATTTGGAATTTGTTAGAATACTCTATGTGCTTCGCTTATATCTTTTGAGTTATATAATTTTGCTCTAGTACTTCACTTATATCTTTTAGAGCATGGTGATGGATTTTTTTATAGACACTATTGATCTCTCATGCTTCACTTAGATTATTTTGAGAGTCTTTAATAGCATGGTAATTTGCTTAAAATCCTAATATGCTTGGAACACAAGATTAATAATAAAACTTTCTTATGAGTGTGTTGAATACTATGATAAGTTTGATACTTGATAATTGTTTTGAGATACGAAGATGGTGATATTAAAGTTGTGCTAGTTGAGTAGTTGTGAATTTTAGAAATACTTGTGTTGAAGTTTGTGATTCCCGTAGCATGCACGTATGGTGAACCGTTATGTGATGAAGTCGGAGCATGATTTATTTATTGATACTCTTCCTTATGAGTGGCGGTCGGGGACGAGCGATGGTCTTTTCCTACCAATCTACCCCCCTAGGAGCATGCGCGTAATACTTTGCTTTGATAACTTGTAGATTTTTGCAATAAGTATATGAGTTCTTTATGACTAATGTTGAGTCCATGGATTATACGCACTCTCACCCTTCCACCTTTGCTAGCCTCTCTAATATCGCACACCTTTCGCCGGTATCATACACCCACCATATACCTTCCTCAAAACAGCCACCATACCTACCTATTATGGCATTTCCATAGCCATTCCGAGATATATTGCCATGCAAATTTCTACAGTTCCATTTATTATGACACACTCCATCATTGTCATATTGCTTAGCATGATCATGTAGTCGACATCGTATTTGTGGCAAAGCCACCGTTCATAATTCTTTCATACATGTCACTCATGAGTCATTGCATACCCTGGTACACCACCGGAGGCATTCATATAGAGTCATATTTTTTCTAAGTATCGAGTTGTAATTGTTGAGTTGTAAGAAAAATAAAAGTGTGATGGTCATCATTATTAGAGCATTGTCCCAGTGAGGAAAGGATGATGGAGACTATGATTCCCCCACAAGTCGGGATGAGACTCCGGACGAAAAAAAGAAAAAAAAGAAAAAAAAATTTCCCTAGTTATGGGCACCATGATCTTCATAGTAGAGAGTCTCTCATGTTATCACTTTCATATACTAGTGGGAATTTTTCATTATAGAACTTGGCTTGTATATTCCAATGATGGGCTTCCTCAAATTTCCCTAGGTCTTCATGAGGAAGCAAGTTGGATGCACACCCACTTAGTTTCTTTTTGTGCTTTCATATACTTATAGCTCTAGTGCATCCGTTGCATGGCAATCCCTACTCACTCATATTGATATCTATTGTTGGGCATCTCCATAGCCCGTTGATACGCCTAGTTGATGTGAGACTATCTTCCCCTTTTTGTCTTCTCCACAACCACCATTCAATTCCACCTATACTGCTATGTCCATGGCTCACGCTCATGTATTGCGTGAAAATTGAAAAAGTTTTGAGAATGTCAAAAGTATGAAACAATTGCTTGGCTTGTCATCAGGGTTGTGCATGATTTAAATATTTTGTGTGGTGAAGATGGAGCATAGCCAGACTATATGATTTTGTAGGGATAACTTTCTTTAGCCATGTTATTTTGAGAAGACATAATTGCTTAGTTAGTATGCTTGAAGTATTATTATTTTTATGGCAATATGAACTTTTGTCTTGAATCTTTGAGATCTAAATATTCATACCACAATTAAGAAGAATTACATTAAAATTATGCCAAGTAGCACTCCGCATCAAAAATTATGTTTTTCTCATTTACCTACTCGAGGACGAGTAGGAATTAAGCTTGGGGATGCTTGATACGTCTCCAACGTATCTATAATTTTTGATTGCTCCATGCTATATTATCTACTGTTTTGGACATTATTGGGCTTTAATATCCACTTTTATATTATTTTTGGGACTAACCTATTAACCGGAGGCCCGACCCAGAATTGCTTTTTTGCCTGTTTTAGGGTTTCAATGAAAAGGAATATCAAACGGAGTTCAAACGGAATGAAATCTTCGGGAACGTGATTTTCTCAATGAATAAGACCCAGGAGACTTGGACCCTATGTCAAGGCACGAGAGAGGAGGCCACGAGGTAGGGGGTGCGCCTGCCTACCCTAGGCGCGCCCTCCACCCTCGTGGGGCCCCTATTGCTCCACTGACGTACTCCTTCCTCCTATATATATCCACGTACCCCCAAACGATCAGATACGGAGCCAAAACCCTAATTCCACCGCCGTAACTTTCTGTATCCACGAGATCCCATCTTGGGGCCTGTTCCGGAGCTCCGCTGGAGGGGGCATCAATCACGGAGGGCTTCTACATAAATACCATAGCCTCTCCGATGAAGTGTGAGTAGTTTACCTCATACCTATGGGTCCATAGTTTGTAGCTAGATGGCTTCTTCTCTCTTTTTGGATCTCAACACACTGTTCTCCCCCTCTCTTGTGGAGAACTATTTGATGTTATCTTCTTTTTGCGGTGTGTTTGTTGAGACCGATGAATTGTGGGTTTATGATCAAGTCTATCTATGAACAATATTTGAATCTTCTCCGAATTCTTTTATGTATGATTGGTTATCTTTGCAAGTCTCTTTGAATTATCAGTTTGGTTTGGCCTAGTAGATTGATCTTCCTTGCAATGGGAGAAGTGCTTAGCTTTGGGTTCAATCTTGCGGTGTCCTTTCCCAGTGACAGTAGGGGCAGCAAGGCACGTATTGTATTGTTGCCATCGGGGATAACAAGAAGGGGTTTTCATCATATTGCATGAGTCTATCCCTCTACATCATGTCATCTTGCTTAAGGCGTTACTCTGTTTTTAACTTAATACTCTAGATGCATGTTGGATAGCGGCCGATGAGTGGAGTAATAGTAGTAGATGCAGGCAGGAGTCGATCTACTTGTCTCGGACGTGTTGCCTATATACATGATCATACCTAGATATTCTCGTAACTATGTTCAATTCTGTCAATTGCTCAACAGTAATTTGTTCACCCATCGTAGAATACTTATGCTCTCGAGAGAAGCCACTAGTGAAACCTATGGCCCCCGGGTCTATCTTTATCATATTGATCTCCTACTACTTAGTTATTTACTTTGCCTTTATTTTACTTTGCATCTTTATCACAAAAATACCAAAAAAATTATTTATATCATATCTATCAGATCTCACTCTCGTAAGTGGCCTTATAGGGATTGACAACCCCTATTTGTGTTGGTTGCAAGGATTTATTTGTTTTGTGCAGGTACGAGGGACTCGCACGTAGCCTCCTACTGGATTGATACCTTGGTTCTCAAAAACTGAGGGAAATACTTACGCTACTTTGTCGCATCATCCCTTCCTCTTCGGGGAAAACCAACGCAGTGCTCAAGAGGTAGCAGCTAACCTATAACATGCTCGGTGGGCCCTATGACTTGACCTCTGAGTGTTGGACAGTTAGGGTTGACTCCTGGAATGGTGATTGTGTGATGGGATTTGGGCTCAGAGTCGATTCCAGGGTGGGAATTGATAAGAGGTTTGGATCCATGGTTAAATCTGAGGTTAAAACCTCGACATCTGTGGAGTTCTCAAGTTGATATGACATCCAACGGGACCTGCATGGGACACCAATATCGGTGCTAAAACTGGCGGATCTCCGGTAGGGGTCCCGAGCTGTGAGTCTAAGAACAATGGTAACAGGAGATGAGGGAGATGATGTTTACCTAGGTTCGGGCCCTTTCGAAAAGATAAAACCCTACGTCCTACTTTGATTGTATTTATTCGATGAAGTACAAAGTACAAGATGATCTACCTTGAGATCAGATGATTGTATTCTAAACCCTAAGGCTTGTGTTGTCATGCCTCGAATGACTAAACTCTCCATCTTACATATGCATTGGGGGTACCTAGGTCACACATATGGTCGGTTTCCAACTAGGAATAAACACGCTGGCTGCTAGATCTTTCTTTGAAGTACATGCCATGTCTTTGTAAGTTTCCATACAGCTTACGCTAGGGGGCCATAGTTTTGGTAGTCCTTTCTCCAGTAATCGATGGGTCATCAGCTTGGTCCATAGATGATAGGCCGTACAGGTTGGAACCCTTTAATCCAGGACACCCACAGGGGGGAGATGGGCTCATGCGCACTGGTGGGCTGGCTTCCCCCTTTCTTTTTTTGGTATTCCATTTCTTTTTGAAATAGACTTGGAGAGAAAGGAAATAGGGGTACAGATGGAATTTACCCTTGGAAGATGTTTTCTTGGAAATAGAAAATTTATGATTGGTTCAATAAAATTGGTTGGGGAAATTTGGAAGATAAAACATGGGACAAGTTTGAATATAATTCAAATTGTTTTAATTTTGCAACCCATTTAAAAGAACTCCAAATGGGATGGCATTTTAAATGGTGAACCTGCATACTTAGTAAGATTTATGGGCAAATGTTTGACATTAATTGAGCTCTTAAATCTAGAACTCAAATTTAAATAATTAAATATGAGAAAGTTGAAAGTGGCAAATGGGGATTTGGAAACTTGGCATGGACTTGATGCAAGTTGAACATGGGTTTGGGATAAGTGGGAGTTGAGCATGAACTTGGTGGAAATGATCATCACAAGGAGTTGGAAGAGCTTGCTTCAGGAAATTGTGGAGTTAACTTTTGGTTAAAAGAAAAGAGGTCGAGACTTGGTGGAAGTTGACATGAGATTTATGGAATGATCAAAGAGGAGGAAGAAGAAGATGTTACAGTCACATTAATAAGTAAAAGAAAACAATATCACAAGATTATATGGAGTTAATGACATGATGCAAAATAAAAGAAAACAAACATCACACATAGCATCCAAGTCCAATAATATAACAAACATGGAAGGTCTTTCTCCTGCATTGTTATAATCACTGGTACAGCAAGCTGCTACACAAACAGTTTTTAACCCCTTTCCACGACAGCATTTTAAATTCTCGCCTTGCCAGTGTGGGCGAAGGGGGGGGGTCCTTCCCACACGACTCAGAAACCATCGGGAATTGGGAGTAGGAATGCATACGTTTGCCAGAACAAAGCGTATGTGATGCCCGCATCTATCCCAAATGCGATTTGTTTTGTTTGTGATATGCCGAATATCCCAAACTCTCTATCCATGCTAGTCGTGTGTGCTGGCATTACCATTGCACACGCTATTAGGTGTTGCAATGTTTAAGATGTGCGTCCCATCACAAACAGTTCATGGTTGCGAAGCGTGTATGATAAGGAGACTATCACACACATTCACTTCCCCCGAACCGTATGTGATCTATAATTAAGAAGATTAGCTAATCATCGTACAAGTGTGGGACAGGATTACGAAACTTTGGACCATCGTACTAGTGTCGTACATGATAACTATCTCACATGCTATTATGTGGTGCAACATTTACAATGCCTATGACATCCAAAATAGTTCATGATTGTAAACCGTGTATGATAAGAAGACAATCACAAACATTTAGTTTGCTCGCACCATTTTTGATATTGTTTGACATCACACACGCTTCTCAAACGGCAATTGTGTGCATGGTCGGACATATTTCCCCTCTGCAAACCGTGTCAGATTATGATGTATATCACACAAATTTGTGCTTTATAGACCGTGTGCGCCATAACGACATACAGAACATATTTTGACCCTAATTTAATCGATGCTACTTAAATTGTGCCGAATTTGAAATTGAAAGTTGGCTATAACTTTATTCATATCCATCGAGTTCAACAACCAATGCATTATTCGATTCGCAGGTACATATGTTCAAGAATTACATAAGCACCAAATAAAGAATGAGGAACCCGGGTTGTATACTTGTACTATTAAACACGGTAAAGAAAGATGCAGAAGACATTCTGGTTGCTGAACAAGGTGAAGTGGAATGCCCGTATTGTGCTCTCCTCCATGCAGAAGGCACGCACGACTCTAGTCCAAGCCCTTGTGATGGCCGACCACCCATCCTTCACTGTCTTCATGACTAATGTGGACATCTAGATAGTCATTGTGTTCTGGTAGAAATACTTTAACCTTTGCATGCCCACCAATCATGTAGTTTGAGAGGTAATCCTGAGTAAACTGTTTCGGTAACCATTGCAATGGAAAAAATACTTAGACATTGTCATCTAACACAACTCATTATGAGCATGAAAAAGAAGGTTGCGAAGTTCCTACTTACCATGTTATAGTTCACTGTTGTCTTCGATAAAGTGTAAACAAATAGTTTAATTGCCATCTTTTAACCCATTTTACTAACAACCTTTATCGGTTTCCTCACTTGATGTTGGTTCATCAGTATCTCATTGCCCCATATGTAGAAAGGGTCGAAGCATGGATCTTTAGCAATGACATATGTACCTAAAAACACCAAGTTAATATTAGAAGCTAAACATCAATTGCACAATGATGTAGTAAAACACTCCCTCTGTCCCATTATACAAGATCTTATAACATCCAATACTCACATATTGGATGAATTAACATCTTATATTATGGGGCAGAGGGAGCTTATTATATTTTTACAAATATTAGCTGATTAATTGTTGCTCTGTTGTTGTTCTTCTTGCCGATCTTCTATGTATATCTAAACATTATCAGAATATCAAGGTAACACTCTTGGTTTGAGACTAAAGTTTGCCAATCGTTGCCACACCTAAGGTTAGGCAAGTTTGACCCACTGAGGTGTGTGTTTGGTTCAAGCCACATCTGAGGCAAGCCGCACTATGGTCCCACATCACATACACTCAAAAATGTGGCAAGATTCTCTTAGGCATGCCAAGTTGTGTCTCTTGTTTTAAAGAACTAATACGGGGCCATATAGTTTTACGCCTAGCAAAGCCACACTTTGCCATACAGTGTTGCCAAATTTGCCTAAAGTTAGTTTAAAATGAGAGCCACAAGTTGGCAAGCCTAATTGAATCTTGCCACACTTTTTGTGTGTATGTCATGTGGGGCCCTAGTGTGGCTTGCACTTGTACAACGAGCTACTATACAAATGGTTTTTAACCCCTTTTCATGACGGCATTTTAAACCGTCGCCAAGTGAGTGTGTGTGCGATATGGGGGTCCTTCCCACACGACCAAAAAACTGTCGCAGATAGGGATCCGTGATGCATATAAAATTGTTTCTAATATCTAGAATATCCCAAATGTTGCATCCTTGATACTCGTTTGTGCTCGCATTGACATCATAGTCGGTATTCTGTGGTGCTATGTTTATGATGCGCGACCCATCACAAACAGTTCACGATTAGAGAACGTGTACGATAAGCAGACAATCACACACATTTACTTTTCCTCGACTATATGCGATTTGATGTAAGAGGGCATACAGTTGTCCCTATAAAACTGTATGTGAATCTTGAATATGTTCCACATGATTCATCTGTCGTACCCGCATCGGATGAAGACCTATCGCATGCGTTCTTCTATGACCAAATGTTTTCGATGCGCACAGCATCATAAACAGTCCATAATTGCCAAGCATGTGTGATAAGGCGACTTTTGCAAACATTTAATAAGAAGGACCTGTGTGCGATGTTGTTGTTAATCGCACACGTTTTTTCTTGGCTGATCGTGTGTGTAGTAGAGATGGATCGCACATGTAGTGGATCCGAGAAACATGTCAGATCTCCACATTTATTGCAGTCGTTTTACTTTCGCAAACCACGTGTAGTGTAATCCCTAATTTAATCCCAGCATTTAAAAACCACATATTTTGAATTTGAAAGTAGGCAACCACTTATTTCATATCGAACCATATTTATTACAAAATATACGTTCAACCACGACTGCATAATTCGATGCACATGTACATATACTAAAGAACTACATAAGCACCAAGTAAAGAATGATGAACCACAGTTGTACTAATGACTGTAAAGAGAGAGCCAAAACACATTTTGGTTGCTGGAGAAGGTGAGCGGAAAGCCCATATTGTGCCCTCCTCCATGCGTAATGCTCACACGAATCTAGGCCAACCCCCTGTCATGGTTTCCCTCCCATCCTTCACTATTGTAACACCCACAATGCGGCTATATCTCCCACGTGTCGGGGCACGACATAGAGGCATAGCCGCATGGTAGGTTTGTCGCAAGAGGGGTAATCTTCACACATCCCATGTACTGAATAAGAAAGGGATAAAGAGTTGGCTTACAATCGCCACATCACACAAATACAAGTTAAACATACATCATCCAGAATACAATCAAGGTCCGACTATGGAACCAAAATAAAAGAAGACAACCCCAAATGCTAGATCCCGGATCGTCCCAACTGGGCTCCACTACTGATCAACATGGAAACGAAACAAAACAACTATCAAGATCTTCATCGAGCTCCCACTTGAGCTCAGTAGCATCACCTGCACTGGTATCATCGGCACCTGCAACTGTTCGGAAGTATCTGTGAGTCACAAGGACTCAGCAATGTCACACCCTCGCGATCAAGACTATTTAAGCTTATGGGTAGGAAAGGGTAGTGAGGTGGAGCTGCAGTAAGCACTAAGCATATATGGTGGCTAACTTACGCAAATAAGAGCGAGAAGAGAAGCAACGCAGGGGTCGAGAAGCTAGAAGTGATCAAGAGGTGATCCTGAAACTACTTATGTTCAAGCATAACACGAGAACCGTGTTCACTTCTCGAACTCCGCCGGAAAGAGACCATCACGGCTACACACGCGGTTGATGTATTTTAATTAAGTTAAGTGTCAAGTTCTCTACAACCGGATATTGACAAATTCCCATCTGCCCATAACCGTGGGCACGGCTTTTGAAAGTTCAAAACCCTGCAGGGGTGTCCCAAAGTAGCCCATCACAAGCTCTCACGGTCAATGAAGGATATTCCTTCTCCCAGGAAGACCCGATCAGACTCGGAATCCTGGTTACAAGACATTTCGACAATGGTGAAACAAGACCAGCAAAGCCGCCTGATGTGCCGACAATCCCGATAGGAGCTGCACATATCTCGTTCTCAGGGCAACACCGGATAGGTCAAGCTACGAGTAAAACCAGACCTCGGGTTGCCCCGAGGTGGCCCCGCAGGCTGCCCGGTTCGGACCAACACTTAGACAAACGCTGGCCCGGGGGGGTTTAAAATAAAGATGACCCTCGGGAGCGCGACTCCCAAGGGAAAAGTAGGTGGTGGTGAGGCAAATGGTAAAACCAAAGTTGGGCCTTGCTGGAGGAGTTTTATTCAAAGCGAACTGTCAAGGGGTTCCCATAACACCCAACCGCGTAAGGAACGCAAAATCAAGGAACTTAACACCGGTATGACGGATACTAGGGCGGCAAGAGTGGAACAAAACACCAGGCATAAGGCCGAGCCTTCCACCCTTTACCAAGTATATAGATGCATTAAAGTAAATAAGATATAATAATGATATCCCAACAAAATCCATGTTCCAACATGGAACAAACTTAATCTTCACCTGCAACTAGCAATGCTATAGGAGGGACTGAGCAAAGCGGTAACATAGCCAAACAACGGTTTGCTAGGAAAGGAGGGTTAGAGGCTTGACATGGCAATATGGGAGGCATGATATAGCAAGTGGTGGGTATCGCGGCATAGCAATAGAGCGAACAACTAGCAAGCAAAGATAGAAGTGATTTTGAGGGTATGGTCATATTGCCTGCAAAGTTCTCAAAGTTGACAAAAGCTTGATCCTCGTTACCATACTCAACAGGTTCCTCGGTCACGTACTCATCTCCCGGCTCTACCCAAAGCAAGAACACAAGCAAAGGACCAACAATCAATCACGGTGCAATGCACAAACAACATGATGCAAAACATGGCATGACATGCAGGATGTGATATGCAATGCATATGCGTGCTTCAGAAGGAAAATGATGAACAAGGAATAAACTTGGCAAGCCAAGTGTGTTGCTGGAAAGATGAGATGATTTCGGTCGAAATCGATATAAAGATCACCGGAAATGGAGGCACAGTTTGCAAATGGCAAGCAAAACGAGAATGGCACAATTCTGCGATTAACAGCACGATGCCATCTAGAATACAACAAGAAACTAAGGTACTGCACTCCAACATAGCAACAAATCATATGGAAGTGATGTACACAAGATGCTTGACAAAACATGAACACTGAGCTACGGCTAAGTCACACAAGAGCAAGTTCAAACAAGCATGACAAAAGTGCAAAAGATATCAGCTTCACAGAATTGGTGAAAATACTAACATGCCAGAAAATAACATCAGGAAGCCATGTTTAGAGCAAGCAAACAACATTCTACAGGAACATATCATAGCAATACAAGGCATGGTATGAATCTACTAAATGCATAGAACAAAAGTCCCTTACTGATCATGAGCCAAAAAGGCATAGAAGATATGATGGCACCCATGTAAATATAGCAAGTTTTATTAATAGTTTCAGACTTATCAGAAAACTGAGCATGGCATAAATAGAATTATGAAGGCATTTTGCGAGCCCAAAAAACTCACCCCAAGGCATTGCATGACAAGATAAGCAAACTAACAGCACGATGACATGTTCATCAAGCTAACCATGGCAAGAGAAAGTTCATAGCATGCATGGATCACTAGCAACAACCATCGCAAAATTGATTAACATGTAACCAATCTACCAGGAACATTTTATAGCAAAAGTAGAGCAAGATTAAGACATGCTAGGGCACTCCATAATTGCAAACAGGGGAATGGATGGATAGAACATAACCATATCTCCAAAACATCCTTACTGAAGCAACTCAAAACAAGCATGGATCTCACTGTAGCATCATATTTACATGGCATAAAAATAACATCAGAACAAGGACTTTGCAAAATCTTAAGTCCCTGAAATCAGCAATATCACGAAGGCTACTTTGCATGTTTGTGCTACTCACCACATAGATCACAAAAATAGATGGAAAGAACCTCTGTAAAGATGGCATGGCATAGTTCGAATTACATGTAGAGCTCATGCCCATATGACACACACAACAAATGTGACAAAAAGACAAATCAACATAATCTGATAAGTAACAGCAGGAAACATTTATAGCAACATTGCGTCTATGATTAGGGAATCAAGAAGAACCCAAACAAGCATGCCACAATGGAATTAAATGAAGAGCACCTCACAATGAAGATTTTGATATCTCATATGCATGAAACAGAGCTACGGTCATGGAGTTATGATGCGATGAACATGGCCTGAAAATATCACAGATAAAGGACTTGGAGAAATTAGACCTTGTGAAAAACTGGACGGAGAAGACCCGGGACGGAGTGGATCGAGACGGGATGCCGTGTTTGGTTCAGGGGAGAGGTGGATCTCATCCCGGTGAGGGTCAATGCCGGCTCCGTCGATCGCCGGAGAGGACGAAGGAGCCCGCGGGTTGCCGGATCCGGTCCGGTCCGACCGGATCCGCAGCGGGGTGGTGCAGCAACCGGCGATGGCGGGGAGGCAAAGGGCGGCGCGAGGCGTGGCACGCGGGCAGCGGCGGACGGCGGCGCGTGGTAGGCGGCGACTGGTGGCGGGGCGGCATCGCATGCGGTGTCGGTGGCGGCGCACGGCGAGCGAGGCGGCGGCGGGCGAGCGGCGGGCGGCGGCGCGCGGAGGCCAGCGACTAGTGCGGGGCGGCGGCGCATGCGGTGTCGGTGGCGGCGCATGGCGAGCGAGACGGCGCATGGCGAGCGAGATGGCGGTGGGCGAGCAAGCGGCGGCGGTGTCGCGCGGCGGCTGGAGACGGACAACGCCCGGCGGCGCGGGCGCTCGGGCCGCGGCGGCGGCAGGATAGGCCCCGCTGGCCCAATCCGGGCCCGGCGGGCCTGGTGCGGAAGGGAGGAGAGTCACGCCAGCGGCGGTGATGTGGCGAGGTGTGATTGGCCCGGGGCGGCGGCGCGGACATGTCCGGCTGGGGTTGGACATGTCCGGCGGCGCGAGGATGAAGATAGCTAGGGTTTGACCACGAATTTCGGAGAGGGGCACATATTTATAGGTAGAAGGAGGTAGGAGTGTCCAAATGGAGTGTAGTTTTCGCCCACACGATCGTGATCCGACGACGGAGGAGATGGAAGTGGTCTAAATGGGTTATTGGGCCGTTTTGGAGAGGTGTTGGGCTGCAACTCACAAGAGGCCTTTCCGGTTACCCGGTTAACAGTTGGAGTATCAAACGGACTCCAAATGGCACGAAATTTGACAGGCGGTCTACCGGTGGTGTACCAAGGCCACTTGGCAAATCTCGGTCCATTCCGAGAACATTTAACACCCGCTCATGAAAAGAGACAAGAGGGGTGCGCCGGTGCAAGTAGGAGTGTCGGATTGCGAAACGGACAATGGGGAAAATGCTCGGATGCCTGAGACCAACACGAATGCGAATGTGATGCACATGATGACATGATATGAAATGCAAGACATGAACGAAATGAAAAACGAATACAAAAAACCCAATCACGAAGGAAATATCGCATCTCCGGAAAAGGCAAGAGTCGGAGTTACATATATGGAAAGTTGTATCTAGGGTGTTACAACACTCCACCACTACGAGAGGATCTCGTCCCGAGATCTAGAATGGCACCAGAGAAAAACGAAGAGGAAGAGAAGAGGTAAACTAAGTTGCTCCTTCGACAAATGAGTGAAACCAAAGAACCTTGAGAGGTTAAACATTTTGAGAAAATAATACAACGGAGATGAACGAAGTTGAAAACACTCCATTATAAAAGAGAAACAAGGAACCTTACTAGAACCTTGTAGGTTGAAAGACATAAGAAAAGTGTTACAATGTACAAGAAGTACATGCAAGCACTTCGGTAGCAATGAAATGTACAAGGAACGATAAAGGTGAATTACGATAACACTCCGGTTGGAAAAGGAAGGCATAGAATATGATCTTGACAAGATGAGAGGATACTTGATGAAATCAACAACACACTGCCTCCGGAACAAATGCAAGAAATGGAATGGAATGAGTGGAGGGAAACAAGATCTTGAGAGAGCACGCTTACAACAAATGCTAGAACGAAGTTGTCGGACTATCAACAACGAAAGGATAAACTTGTAGTGGGCTTATGGAAAACTTCTCAAAATTATGAGGTGAAATTCTGCCACTAACGAAAACAATAGATTGGATTGATATCAACAAGGAGACAAGAAACTTATTGCACCGAGAGGATAAATGAAGAACTTGGGTCATTTATAAGCACCACAATAGCATCATTACTTAGAGATGGCTTCAAGTGAAATCTAACCCAAGATAAGTCCAATGAAGAGATTGATGTGTTGCAAAGGATCTCCTGAACGAATTGGAAATGATGGGTTTAAAATATGTCATTCCGCACAACTTGTCAATCATGAAACATGAAGGAAATTGTCAAAATGACATAACACCACCTCAAAAGATAAGATAGAAAGAATTGCACATCAGAATGCAAGATGAAGAATGCTTGAACTCCTCAAAACAAAGCATGTGTTGAGCATCATGTTAAATTTTGAGTATAGCTTGGCGGAATATAACTTCGAGAGATATCTCGAAGAACAATTGAAGAATGAAAAGAATCCTTGATGAACCACCATGTAGAGTCTCCACGAAGAACTCCGGTAATAAAAGGACGATAAAAGAAAGAGAAGTTGAAAACACAAGGTGAAGCCTTGCAATGATTTAGATGGATCTTTGTGATGACGAGAGCTCGGAACTCCGATAAAAGAAAAGATGAAATAATTGAAACCGAGAACTTGATGATCCTCCGGAATAAGGAATTGAATTTACTCATTGAAACAAGCATAATAATTACATTATGCGTATCCTTCACCAATTAAATTGATGACAAGCAATGGATTTGGCATACTACTTATTCTCGTAGAAACGATTAAGATAGATACAGCGCAAACTTGAGAAGGTGTTCGACGAACCACCGGTAGGATTGAAACAACGAATAAATTGATATGATAACGAAGGAAGAGAAATCTTGAAGGAATCACTGTAAGAATTCAAAAACGAACGAAGTAAAGGGATGAATCACCGGTAAGAATTTGAAAACGAACAAAGATACTTGGGGAAATTAGATACAAGAGAACGAAGAGATCACAAATTGATTAGAGAATATTTGAATGATGCACCGGTAAGATTGGATAATGAGAGCTGAAAGCTGAGAATGAATAAATCTGAAATGATGGCCTTCGGAGAATCAAACTGAAAAGAATCTTGAATTGCTCCGGATAGGTGAATAGAATTCCCACAATCAAAAAAAATTATGAGAGGATGGCATCAAGCTTGAACTACACATCTTCGAGAGAGCGGACCAATATTTGAGAGAAACTCTTCTTCGGTCTTCAAGTGTTGAGAATGACGATGAGAAACACCACCATGAATTGTTGAGATACTCCGGGATGAAAATTAGAAAGGTTGAACCAAACGATGAAAAGAATTTGAAAGATCATGGAGAAAGACATATGACTAATGATAATTCATTCTTACGTCAACTTGGAGAAGAATTTGAGACTAACTCTGGGAAAATTAGAAGAGTCAGGTAAGATCCTGGGAAAAGACCTGTGGGTTAGGGCCCACTCAAGAATACACCGTTGAAAGATTTCTTAGGAAGAGGTAATGCACCGGTTGATTTGAACGTCTTGAATGAGGTAACAACCTCAAAATAGCTTGGAAGGAATAAGAATGAAAACTTGAATCTTATGGGATATCTTCAGCACTCCCGAACAAATAAATGGCGAGAAGTGGATGAATAAGAGGTGCACCGGCATGGGGAAGCATTTGAAACAAGGAAAGGAATGATCAACACCGAAAGCTTGAATTGAATCCACCGGAGAAGAAAAGAATGGACAATGATGAACTTGAAGCTCCGTTAGTATCTTCCTGAGAATCACCGGATAAGAACATTGACGGAAAAGAATGGAGATACTTGCCATCGATAAAAGGATACTTGAATAAGTAATGTTAGTCCTTGAAGAAAAAGGGTGGGTGGGCGGGAAAACAAAGACAACTTGGGGGCGGATGAAACGAACACCGTTGAGAGAACTTAGAATTGAACTTGCGGATGTTTAAAATTATCGAATCCACTTGAAGAGAAACACGCTGGATGAAAAAGGATTGACATGCCAATCTCGATTATCATGAAGGATTACTATTCACATAGAAATATGAGAACACCGCTTAGGCAAGGTATGGAATCAACACTTGACATTGAAGCAACTCGAATACCACAACTCAAAACAAAACAAAGGATTTTCTTGCATAATAAGCCGGAACAAACATATGATAGACCCCATATCGTATCACGTGTCTGTTGGAAAGATATCATACGATATACTTGAATTCCCACTTATAAACTCCCGAAACTTTCTGGTTATACAATCAGGTGTTGGGGATACAGGGGAAGCATAATATCTCACCCAAACTAACAACACCTGCATCCATCTGTATCCATCCTTCAACACATAACCAAGAACCCTTCGGAAATTGTGTACCTCAACCTTCGAAAAGCATCTGTTATATGAGTTATGGAAATACTCCCGAACTCCCGCCCCAGTACTGGGTGGCGTCGAGGTTATCTCACCAACAACTGCATAAAAGAGATTTTCAATGTCGGCGAACTCAGGTATTCCAGAACTGCAATTATAAAATTGTGACAACAGCACCTCGGAGCTCCACTCCCCGGGACACTGCCACAACCCCTAAATGTCAGGAGGCACCAAGAACAATGTTCTCGTCACAAAACTATCGGAACGATTCCAAGATACCCGCGTGATCCTAAAAAGAATTCATGAAATTTGAGGAGCAAAGAGTCAAAACTCTACGTCAGGAAGCCTCACCAGAGCGACGAAGCGACTGAGGAGTAAAAAGAATCCTACTCTCCGATATATATAATCCTAAGACTCAAAACATTTTGTTCTAGACTCAACAACGTCAGCGATTCGATCAAGCAGGGGGGCTACTAAGTTGGGGATGGCTCTGATTACCAACTTGTAACACCCACAATGTGGCTATATCTCCCACGTGTCGGGGCACGACTTAGAGGCATAGCCGCATGGTAGGTTTGTCGCAAGAGGGGTAATCTTCACACATCCCATGTACGGAATAAGAATGGGATAAAGAGTTGGCTTACAATCGCCACTTCACACAAATACAAGTTAAACATACATCATCCAGAATACAATCAAGGTCCGACTACGGAACCAAAATAAAAGAAGGCAACCCTAAATGCTAGATCGCCGATCGTCCCAACTGGGCTCCACTACTGATCAACATGGAAACGAAACAAAACAACTATCAAGATCTTCATCGAGCTCCCACTTGAGCTCAGTAGCATCACCTGCACTGGTATCATCGGCACCTGCAACTGTTTGGAAGTATCTATGAGTCACGAGGACTAAGCAATCTCACACCCTCGCGATCAAGACTATTTAAGCTTACGGGTAGGAAAGGGTAGTGAGGTGGAGCTGCAGCAAGCACTTAGCATATATGGTGGCTAACTTACGCAAATAAGAGCAAGAAGAGAAGCAACACAGCGGTCGAGAAGCTATAAGTGATCAAGAAGTGATCCTGAAACTACTTACGTTCAAGCAGAACACGAGAACCGTGTTCACTTCCCGGACTCCACCGGAAAGAGACCATCATGGCTACACACGCGATTGATGTATTTTAATTAAGTTAAGTGTCAAGTTCTCTAGAACCAGATATTATCAAATTCCCATCTGCCCATAACTGCGGGCATGGCTATCAAAAGTTCAAAACCCTGCAGGGGTGTCCCAACTTAGCCCATCACTAGCTCTCACGGTCAACAAAGGATTTTCCTTCTCCCAGGAAGACCCGATCAGACTCGGAATCCCAGTTACAAGACATTTCGACAATGGTAAAACAAGACCAGCAAAGCCGCCCGATGTGCCGACAATCCCGATAGGAGCTGCACATATCTCGTTCTCAGGGCAACACCGGATAGGTCAAGCTACGAGTAAAACCAGCCCTCGAGTTGCCCCGAGGTGGCCCCACAGGCTGCCCGGTTCGGACCAACACTTAGAAAAGCACTGGCCCCGGGGGGGGGGGTGAAAATAAAGATGACCCTGGGGAGCGCGACTCCCAAGGGAAAAGTAGGTGGTGGTGAGGCAAATGGTAAAGTCAAAGTTGGGCCTTGCTGGAGGAGTTTTATTCAAAGTGCACTGTCATGGGGTTCCCATAACACCCAACCGCGTAAGGAACACGAAATCAAGGAACATAACACCGGTATGACGGAAACTAGGGTGGCAAGAGTGGAACAAAACACCAGGCATAAGGCCGAGCCTTCCACCCTTTACCAAGTATATAGATGCATTAAAGTAAATAAGATATAATAATGATATCCCAACAAAATCCATGTTCCAACATGGAACAAACTTCATCTTCACCTGCAACTAGCAACGCTATAAGAGGGGCTGAGCAAAGCGGTAACATAGCCAAACAACGGTTTGCTAGGAAAGGAGGGTTTGAGGCTTGACATGGCAATATGGGAGGCATGATATAGCAAGTTGTATGTATCGCGGCATAGCAATAGATCGAACAACTAGCAAGCAAAGATAGAAGTGATTTCGAGGGTATGGTCATCTTGCCTGCAAAGTTCTCAAAGTTGACGGAAGCTTGATCCTAACTCAACAGGTTCCTCGGTCACGTACTCATCTCCCGGCTCTACCCAAAGCAAGAACACAAGAAAAGGACCAACAATCAATCACGGTGCAATGCACAAACAACATGATGCAAAACATGGCATGACATGCGGGATGTGATATGCAATGCATATGCATGCTCCGGAAGGAAAAGGATGAACAAGGCATCAACTTGGCAAACCAAGTGTGCCGCTGGAAAGATGAGATGATTTCAGTCGAAATCGATATAAAGATCACCGGAAATGGAGGCACGGTTTGCAAAAGGGAAGCAAAACGAGAATGGCACAATTCTGCGATTAACAGCACGATGCCATCTAGAATACAACAAGAAACTGAGCTACTGCACTCCAATATAGCAACAAATCATATGGCAGTGATGTACACAAGATGCATGACAAAACATGAACACTGAGTTACGGCTAAATCACACAAGAGCAGGTTGAAACAAGCATGGAAAATGTGCAAAAGATACTAACATGCTAGAAAATAACATCAGTAAGCCATGTTTAGAGCAAGAAAACAACATGCCACAGGAACATATCATAGCAATACAAGGCATGGCATGAATCTACTAAATGCATAGAACAAAAGTCCCTTACTGATCATGAGCCAAAAAGGCACAGAATATTTGATGGAACCCATGTAAACATACCAAGTTTTAATAATAGTTTCAGACTTAGCAGAAAACTCAGCATGGCATAAACAGAATTATGAAGGCATGTTTGCGAGCTCAAAGCACTCACCATAAGGCATTGCATGACAAGATAAGCATACTAACAGCAAGATGGCATGTTCATTAAGCTAACCATGGCAAGAGAAAGTTCATAGCATGCATGGATCACTAGCAACAACCATCGCTAAATTGATAAACATGTAAACAATCTGCCAGGAACATTTTATAGAAAAGGTAGAGCAAGATTAAGACATGCTAGGGCACTTCATAATTGCAAACAGGGGCATGGGTAGATAGAGCATAACCATATGTCCAAAACATCCTCACTTAAGAAACTCAAAAAAAGCATGGATCTCACTGTAGCATCATGTTTACATGGCATAAAAATAACAGCAGAACAAGGACTTAGAAAAATCCTAAGTCCCTGAAATCAGCAATATCACGAAGGCTACTTTGCATGCTTGTGCTAGTGACCACATAGATAACAAAAATACATTGCAAGCACCTCTGTAAAGATGGCATGGCATAGTTCAAAACACATGTAGAGCTCATGCTCATATGATGCACACAACAAATGTGACAAAAAGATAAATCAACATAATCTGATAAGTAACAGCAAGAAACATTTTATAGCAATATTGCGTCAAAGATTAGGGCATCAATATAAACTCAAACAAGCATGCCACAATGGAATGAAATGAAGATCACCTCACAATGAACATTTTGTTATCTCATATGCATGAAACAGAGCTACGGTCATGGAGTTATGATGCGATGAACATGGCCTGAAAATATCATAGATAAAGTAATTAGAGAAATTAGACCTCGTGAAAAACTGGATGGAGAAGACCCGGGACGGAGTGGATCGAGATGGGACGCCGTGTTTGGTTCGGGGGAGCGCTAGATCTCATCCCAGTGCGGGTCAACGCCGGCTCTGGCGAACCCTAGGGTTCCGGCGATCGCCGGAGAGGACGGAGGAGGCCGCGGGTGGCCGGATCCGGTCCGGTCCGACCGGATCCGCAGCGGGGCGGTGCCGCAACTGGCGATGGCGGGGCGGCGAAGGGTGGCACAAGGCGCTGCACGCGGGCAGCGGCAGACGGCGGTGTTCGGCAGGCGGCGACTGGTGGCGGGGCTGCGGCGCATGCGGTGGCGGTGGCAGCGCACGGCGAGCGGCGGCGCGCGGCAGCCAGCGACTGGTGCGGGGCGGCGGTGCATGCGGTGGCGGTGGCGGCGCATGGCAAGCGAGGCGGCGGTTGGCGAGTGAGCGGCGGGCGGCGGCGCGCGGCGGCTGGAGACGGGCGCGGGCGGAGGCGCGCGGCTGCGCGGGTGCTCGGGCCACGGCGGCGGCGAGATGGGCCCCGTGGGCCCGATCCGGGCCTAGCGGGCCTAGCGCGGAGGGGAGGAGAGAGACGCCAGCGGAGGTGATGTGGCGAGGTGGGATTGGCCTGGGGCGGCAGCACGAACATGTCCGGCTGGGGTTGGACGTGTCCGGCAGCATGATGGTGAAGATAGCTAGGGTTTGACCGCGAATTTCGGAGAGGAGCACATATTTATAGGTAGAAGGAGGTAGGAGTGTTCAAATGGAGTGTAGTTTTCGCCCACACGATCGTGATCCGACGACGAAGGACATGGAGGTGGTTTAGATGGGTTATTGGGCCGTTTTGGAGGGGTGTTGGGCTGCAACTCACAATAGGCCTTTCCGGCTACCCGGTTAACCGTTGGAGTATCAAACGGACTCCAAATGGCACGAAATTTGACAAGCGTTCTACCGGTTGTGTACCAAGGCCACTTGGAAAATCTCAGTCCATTCTGAGAACATTTAACACCTGCTCACGAAAAGAGACAAGAGGTGTGCGTCGGTGCAAGTAGGAGTGTCGGATTGCGAAACGGACAACGGGGAAAATGCTCGGATGCATGAGACGAACACGAATGCAAATGCGATGCACATGATGACATGATATGAAATGAAAGACATGAACAAAATGCAAAACAAAGACAAAAAACCCAACCACGAAGAAAATATCGCATCTCTGGAAAAGGCAAGAGTCGGAGTTACAAATATGGAAAGTTGTATCCGGGGTGTTACAACTGTCTTCATTAGGACTTCTTGATGCTCATTGTAGTCTAGATGAAATACTTTAACCTTCATTGCGTGTCTACTTCGCGAGGTAATCTTGACAAAACTGCTATGGGAACCACAACAAACGAAAAAGATTCGGACATTCTTGTCTAGCAACTCATTATGGATAGTAAAAAGAGAAGGCTGCAGAGTTTATAGTTACCATCCTACAACTAACTGGTGTGTTGGATAGAGCGTAAACAAATAATTTTCTTGCCACCATTCGTATCTTTTTGCTAATAATCCTTATCAGTTTCCTCACTTGATGCTTGTTCATGAATATCTCATTGCCCCATACGCAAAAAGGGTCAATGTGTGGTTCTTTGCCAAGGGCATATGTACCTACAAGCAACAAGTCAATATTAGAAGGTAACAAGTGTCCAGTCCTGGATTATACGCACTACATTTTGGAATGACGTGGGGAGTACAAGCTGAGGGATCAAACTAACCTCGGCAGAAAATACTGGCCACTCCCGTTGTTGTCCTGCGTAAGTAGTGGAAAGGCTTGATAATACAACAACCTTAACATCAAACAAATATAGAAAAGGTAAAGAACATCATCTCCAAATGATAGCTTGAATGTGTTGGTTTCAGCATGTTGTTAAAGAAAATATAAAATGGAAGGGAATGTTACCTACAACAGGCTTAGCAACCATCAAATATTGCAATTCAAACTGGTATTGATGAAAAAGAATAGAACGTAGCTCATGCTTAAACATCACACTAGATAAATGTGTAAAACTGAAATAAAGGCGATGTGTTAACTACACCAGGCATAACTGGAACCAAATATAGCTGTTCTAACTGGTATTGATGAAATCAAGTGGCACAGTTCCAACTTGCACAAAATGAACATCAGATTGTGAATGACTGAAATAAACACGGCATAAGTGATCAATATAACAACCAAATATAGTCATTGAAAACTGGACAAAGTACGAGTGCAACCAACCTAAGAAGGAAATACAGATAAACATGGCATATGCTTGAAAACTGGACAAATGCTCATGGCAACCATCCTAACAATCAAATACAGATAAACAAGGCATTTGCTTGAAAACTGAACAAATGCTTGATACGACTCCAACGTATCTATAATTTTTGACTGTTCCATGCTATTATATTATCTATTTTGGATGTTTTATATGCTATTTTATATTATTTTTGGGACTAACTTATTAACCCAGAGCCCAATGCCAGTTTCTGTTTTTTTTTCTTGTTTTGAGTTTTACAGAAAAGGAATATCAAATGGAGTCAAAACGGAATAAAACTTTACAATGATTTTTCTTGGGCTAGAAGACAACGACGTGACTTGGAGAGAGGGCCAGGAGAGTCCCGAGGAGGCCACAAGCCTTTAGGGCACGCCCAGGGGGCTGAGAGCTTGTGGGCCCCTCGAGTGTCCTCCAACCCTAATTCCACCTCTATATATTCTGAAATATTCCCCCAACATTAGAAGCATCCACAAAATACTTTTCTGCCGCCGCAAGCCTCTGTTCCCATGAGATGCCATCTTGGAGCCTTTTCCAGCACCCTGCCAGAGGGGGATTCGATCATGGAGAGCCTCTACATCAACCTTGATGCCCTTCCCATGATGCGTGAGTAGTTCACCATGGACATAAGGGTCCATATCTAGTATCTAGATGGCTTCTTCTCTCTCTTTGATCTTCAATACAATGTTCCCCTCAATGTTCTTGGAGTTCTATCCGATGTAATATTCTTTTGCGGTGCGTTTGTTGATATTCGGGGAATTGTGGACTTAATCAGATTATCTATGAATATTATTTGAGTCTTCTTTGAACTCTTTTATGCATGATTAAGATATCTTTGTAATTCTTTTCAAACTGTCGGTTTGGTTTGGCCAACTAGATTGGTTTTTTCTTGCAATGGGGAGGTGCTTAGTTTTGGGTTCAATCTTGTCGGTGCAACAGACCCTGGGTATGTTGCCCAACTGTGCAGAGGCACAAGATCAAGATTGGAGCACCAGCTTAAGTCAGAGGTTGAAGAACCAAGAGACTTGAAGAACCAACATGCATATTCGAGAGATCGAGATTGAGCCAAATGAACAGGATATCGGCAAGAGAAGGGCCTCCCTAGCCGGGCAGGTGAGCCGGGAAGGGGCCAGGCCACCACCTGAAGCAAGCAACCAAGACTCCCCGGCAGCGCCTGCCAGGGCTTGCGGGGCCTAAACCACCCCGCCAACCATGCAAGTATGACCCACGTTGTCAATCAGTGTGGTGTCAAACCGCAAGGTGACTAAATGACAGTATTTGCCACAGCCAACTCCAACAGAAGGAACCCACAGTTGACATCCGTCCAGCGACGTGTCAAGTGAACATGTATGGAGCTGGCAAGATAAGCCCGGCAGGCCTTGCCGGGCAGCTAGTGATGTGACACTGAGTGGTGCATTTAATGCACCCTACCAGCCCGCAGAGTTAGGTATGATAGCACTATTTGCTATCATATCAATGGGTAATGACTATTTTACCGCTGTGGTGGCCCCTTAATCTGTAAAAGGAGCCCCATGGCAATCGTAGGAGGGGGTTAGAGGGTTAGAAACTTGACAAACCCAAGCCACCATATGCTTGTGGTCACCGTAGCCCTGAGGCAAGTGTACCACGCACCACCACGCTCATTTGCACCATCAATCCACCAAAGCAGGAGTAGGGTCTTACGCCTCGCAGTGGCCCAAACCTGGGTAAATTGCTTGTGTGCTCTCTGTCGTGCTACCGCGCGCTGGTCTGCTCTTTGTGCGATGCGATGCCCCCCGCCGAACCAGCAAGGGGCCGCCCGGTCCCATAGATGGCCGCGGATATCCCGCGACATCTTTGGCGTGCCAGGTAGGGGCCTCGCTTGTGCGAACCTGAAAGCGCGCGCAACACGTCATCTTCATCGCCATCTTCATCTTCGACGATTCTATCGACCATCGTGCCCAAGAAGAAGAAGTCCGGCCCTTTGGCCCAACCATCCACCTCGAAGGCTCCGCCGCCCGCGGCCTCAGATGCCGTTGGGGATGCGGGGACAAGTAAGGACGTCAGCGCTGCTGGGGGCGTGGCAGGAGTAGGTGGTGTCGTCGCCACTCCCCCTACGGCAAGCACGGGGGCTGAAGGTGCCAGAGGAGAACAACTTTAGGAGTGTTTCAACGGTCAAGCTCCGCAAGGTGTGGACGGGAGGGTGACTCCATTTGCATCCCTTCCCCCCACCGATGGAGCCGTGGACCCTCGAGCGTCATCACCGCGCGACCCCACTGCCCAGGTGGCCACCCCACCGTAGCGCGGGCGCGCCACTGCCACCGCCACCACGGCCACGGTCAGGAACTTGGCGAGGGTGCGGTCGAGGTCATCAACTTCCATGCCAAGCACGGCCATGAAGGCTATGTCGCGGGCCCAGCTGCTACTAAGGTTCCCGCCAGCAGCCGAGCAAATGGATGAATGGCGTGCCGCCATCCAGAGTCTGCTCGGTTTCACTGAGGCTGGGGACTCGCGGCGCGCTAGCCCGCCCCATCCTCCTCAAGTGATGATGACTGCTCATACTGCTGGCCGAATGGAGGGTGTTGTTCCTACCGTGTGGTCCCCACCATGGCAGTAGGCGCGGGCGCAGCCAGATCAAGATCTCGATGATGTCTCGATGGCCTCTTCCGACCCTCGAGCATGTCCGGGCCGACGGGGGACCCCGGAAAATAGGCAGCGGGGAGATGACCCCATGCAAGAGAAAATAAAGAAGCGCTGTAGGGGGGCCCCAACTAAGATTGCAAGCATGCACAAGCACACCCAGATCATTGCATAATCACTTCATGAGCATTTTCATATGCATATAGATAGGATTGCATCCTGCATTCATTCTCATCTACAAGGAGTTGCAGGTTCTTGCCATGAACCTGGCTTTGACAAAGGACGAGAAGATTGCATGGCACGACGATCCCCGACAAGCCAAACAGATAAGTTCACCTCTTGTCCATTAGTATTCTATAAAGCTACAACTTTGCATAAGAAAACCTCGCCTCCCTCTTTGAAACTTAGGTGCTCCCATCCATGACTCGGACGCTGCTTCAGTCAGGGTGGTCACAGTGGCCTTTGGGAAAAAGGAGTTGGCGGGGGGCTGGCCCCTCTGTCTGTTCCCCGGCAGACAAAGTTCTCCGACAGACAAAGAGGGTGCCGGCAGGATATCCTTCTGGGGAAACTCGTTTGTTCTGCTAAAGAGGCAGTTTGCCTCTGCATGGACATACACATGCACGAGTTCCCGACAAGATTCATCTTTTTCATTCATATGCAGTTGCAAGTACAAGTATTACATAATACAAAGATGGACTCGAGAGATTACATTATTTGAATTAAAATTTGGCGATTGCTAGCTAGTTAAAGATTAAAAAAACATAAGTGCCCCATTACGCATTTGCCCCTATCCATCTCCTGTAGTAAGAGGTTGAAGAGGGCCGGAGGCGCACACAGCTGGGATCTGGCACCTCCCTAGGATCAGGGTGGCACCGCTCCCCAGTAGGGAGGAAGAAATCGGAGGGTAGGCATGGATGGTGACGCTGCCGGAGGACCAGATGGGTGGCGCGGAGTCACTGGCAAACACGACTGGTCGGAACGGTTGTCCTCGTTCTTGATGCGTCGTGGGTTGCCGGTGCCGTCTGCATCACTACCACACGAAGACCTCAGCGCGGACACCACGCCGGGCACCATGCTCTCTAAGCCCTCCCACAGCGAGCATGGTCGTCCCCGGTAGCCCTGATGTTAGAAGTCACCGCACATCCCGAAGACGTGTGAGAAAGCAAGGAGCCTTCCTGTTCGACGAACAAAACTGCGTCTAGGAGGAGATAGATTCGCCCCTGTTAGCAGCGAATCTCTCCTATGACTCCTCCCCGACGCTGTGAAGGGAAAAAGAATGGTGAGCGGTCTACTACCATGCACCGTGCCCGTCACGAGCCGCGGCGTGATCTTGACCGCATCCCCTCCCACTGAAGTCAAGGCCACGGGCGACCCGGCGGGAAGCGCACCGGGGTTGCCACTCCCGGCGTTGGCGCCACACCGCCCGAACCTTCCTTTCAGATCCAAGGAAGGCCCCAAGCAGAAGCCCGGGGGCTGGCCCAGGGCTCTTCTCTTCAACATTACCAGAAGAAGAAGAAGACCAAGAGGAGAGGAGGAAGAATGCAGGGATGATGACTTCACCCTCCTCCGCCCCTCCTTTTATAGGCCGGGCGTGTAAGGGCAGTTGCCCTGTCAACACGCAGCCACCACCTTCCTTCGCCAATTCGAGGCAGGCGGACCCTCTTCAAGATGCTCTTCCGCACTACGCGCCTCCGTTACCTACCCTGCGATATGCATGCAGCATACGTGGCTAAGGATAAGAGCGCGCTATGGGAAGAGTAATTTGGCGGTTTCTATCCCTTGTGTTAGTCATTCACGGGCCATCACTGCCACGGCCCCACCGCTATTGGCCTTACACCACGCGAGGGGGAATCGGAAACCGCCCCAAGATCAAAACTAATGAAGCAGCAACGGAAAACTTCAAAGGGGCCAACCCCTTCAGCAGCCCTGCATATGCACTTATTAGGCCCTACCCCGCCGATGCTTAGCAGCACAATTGGGGCAGGCCCAGAGGCTTCTGTAGGTGCAATAGACCTCGGGTATGTTGCCCAATTGTGCATAGGCACAAGATCAAGATTGGAGCACCAGCTTAAGTCAGAGGTTGAAGAACCTAGAGACTTGAAGAACCAACATGCAGCTTTGAGAGATGGAGATTGAGCCAAAGGAACAGGATATCGGTAAGAGAAGGGCCTCCCTCGCCGGGCAGGCGAGCCCGGCAAGGGGCCAGGCCACCACCTAAAGCAAGCAACCAAGACTCCCTGGCAGCGCCTGCCGGGGATTGCGGGGCATAAACCACCCCACCAACCACGCAAGTATGACCCACGTCGTCAATCAGTGCGGTGTCAAGCCGCAAGGTGACTAAGTGGCAATATTTGCCACATGGCAGCCAATTGCTACAGAACAAACCCACAGGTGACACCCGTCTAGCGACGTGTCAAGAGAACATGTACGGAGCTGGCAAGATAAGCCTGGAAGGCCTTGCCGGGCAGCTAGTGATGTGACTCTGAGCGGTGCATTTAACTTTGCTAAATTTCTGATAAACAAACCACTTTGGTAAATAAGATGGCTGCTAAACCAAAGTTTTTAGAAAATAATGATGAAGATCTTAAAGTGATTGGTGCGACTCCTATTGAATCTTTGTTCGCTAATACAAATCTTGATAAATATGGGACTGGTGATGAGTCAACTTTAGCTATAAGGCATCCCAATGGAGTTTAAGGATCTTAATGAAAAAATTGATAAAAGTGGGATTTCAAGGACTTTAATTATGATAATTGTTCTTTAATAGATTGTATTTCCTTGTTGCAATCCATATTAAATTCACCTCATGCTTATAATCAAAATAAAGCTTTTACTAAACATACTGTTGATGTTATGATGAAATCATTTGAAGAAAAACTTGAGTTGGAAGTTTCTATCCCTAGAAAGCTTTATGATGAGTGGCAACCTACTATTAAGATTAAAATTAAAGATTATGAGTATAATGCTTTGTGTGATTTGGGTGCTAGCGTTTCCACTATTCCGAAAGCTTTATGTGATGTGCTAGGTTTCCATAAATTTGATGGTTGTTGTTTGAATTTGCATCTAGCAGATTCCACTATTAAGACACCTACGGAAGGATTAATGATGTTGTTATTGTTGCAAATAGGAATTATGTGCCCGTCGATTTTATTGTGCTTGATATAGATTGCAGTCCTACATGTCCTATTATTCTTGGTAGACCTTTCCGTAGAACGATTGGTGCAATTATTGATACGAAAGAAGAAAACATTAGATTTCAATTTCCGTTAAGGAAGGGCATGGAACACTTTCCAAGAAACAAAATTAAATTGCCATATGAACCTATTATGAGGTCTACTTATGGATTTAATACCAAAGATGATAATACCTAGATCTATGTTTTATGCCCAGCTAGGGGCGTTAAACAATAGTGCCTGTTGGGAGGCAACCCAATTTTATTTTTTGCTTTTTGTTTTTGGTTCTATTTTTCAATAAATACACATTATTACTTCTGTAGTAATTGTGTTTTGGTGTTTTAATTAGTGTTTGAGCCAAGTAAGACCTTTGGGATGGTCTATGGTGATAGTTAATACGATATTGCTGAAAAACAGAAACTTCTACACTCATTGCCAGAATTTTAAAAAAGAACAGAAAGGTGCTTTTGATCTTAAGTTTTCACAAAAGATTGATACACAAATTTCGAAGATTGTCCTATTATTTCAGAATTTTTGGAGTTACAGAAGTATACTAAATTTCCATATTTCAACAGATTGTTCTGTTTTTGACATATTCTATTTTCTATGTGCTGTTTGCTTATTTTGAAGAATCTATGGGTAGTATCGGAGGTATGAACCATGGATAAGTTGGAATACAGTAGATATTACACCAATATAAATTTAGAATGAGTTCACAACAGTACCAAAGTGGTGATTTATTTTATTATACTAACAGAGCTTATGAGTTTTCTATTGAGTTTTGTGTTGTGAAGTTTTTAAGTTTTGGGTAAAGATTTGATGGACTATGGAATAAGGAGTGGCAAGAGCCTAAGCTTGGGGAATAAAAAAGGCACCCCAACACTAATGGAATCAGGATCTTTGCTGTCAGCCAGCTCTTTGATGTTTGCTAGCTGAGAGCAAAGAAGGCCTTTGCCATCAGCTTATAGAAAGCTAACGACAAAGAAAGAGCGGACGACAAAGAAGGTGTTTGCCATCAGCCTGCTCTTTGCCGTCCGCTAGCTGATAGCATAGAAGCTATGCCATCTACTAGCAGACAGCAAAGAGGGTGGGTGGCGGATTAACGAGAACGACCTAAGGCCAATTTCTTTGCCGTCAGCCAGTAGACGGCAAAAAAAGTGGTCGTTTTAACGGCTGTTTCCCCCCTAGCCCCACCCCACAATCTAGGCTCTTTGCCATCTGCTAGGAGACGACAAAGAGTTGTGACCTAACTGAAATAGGGCCGGTGCCCGCGCCACACCCCATCTCTCTCCCCTCTCTCTCTTTCTCACGGCCCTCACCTCACCAGCGCCACCGCCCCCAGGCCCGAGCTGCCCCTGACGCCCATCGCCCCCACGCCAGAGAATCCCCCAGTCTGAGTGCTGATCCGTCGATTGTGCATCGTCATACCAAAGGGCGCCAGGGGACGAGCGGGTTAGGGGGTTCCTCGACATCGATGGAACCCTAAATAACAAGTATCGTCGGTGCGAGATACATGTGGATGTCGGTGTCGAACACTACATCCATGTCCCACAAGTGAAGTCGGCATCCGGTGTCCTGCAACAAGAGTTCTTGGGGTCGATGGCAGTCAAACACCTTTGCGAATTTGTCTTGCAGCCTCTGCGATGATGATTAAAAGACAAGTGTTAAAACTTGAAACACCCAAACTGACTCAAGTTGGTTTGTTTGTTTGAAGTTTTGAAACTTGGCTTTAATCCTCATCGCAGAGGCTGCCAGACAAATTCTCCAAGGTGTTCGACCGTCATTGGCCCCCAGAACTATTGCTGCGTGCGGGACGCCGGGCGCCGGCGTCACTTGTGGGATGTGGATCTAGTGTTCAACGTCGAGCGCCACATGTATGTCAAACCAATGATACTTGCTATTTAGGGTTCCATCAACACCGAGGAACCCCCTAATCCGCTCGTCCTGTTGTAAATATTTAGTTAGGTTGACGGAAAAAAAATATTGCCAGGTTACTCATCTTTCAATTTAAATATGCAGTTTTTTCATCGATGCGAGGGTCTAGTGTTCAATGAGCTCTACCCCTGCGTTCGTGGGTGAGCACAAATGACATCTCCTCCTCCCCCTTCATTTGCTCTGTTCCGGTCTTCGTGCCAATGAAACTTGCTAGCTATAGGCGTCTTCAATCATCAGTACGTGTGACCACTATGCGTCTCCCGTTCGAAAGGTTACATCTATAAATATGCATGCATTTGCATATTTATAACCGTGATTCTTTCGAATTGTCCAACGTTATCCATGGACAGCCTGAGTATGTGTAGATTGGGTTTGTTTTCCCATATGCTCTGCTCCGGATCCGATGCAGAATTTCTTTAGTGCCTCCTTGTTGTTCTCTGGGTACACATCCTGTCTGCTTATTGCTGAGACGTGTATCAGGAGAACAGTGGGGAGGTGCTGCCGAAATTTTGTGTCGGGTCTGGAGCAGAGCATGGGAAAACAAACCCAATCTACACATACTCAGGTGGGATTAGGACCTATCTTTACCTATTAGCGTCTAGACGTAATAATAGTGACAAACTCCATTAACTGATGAATATATACATGCTAATATATATATATATATATATATCTTATGTGTCTAGTAGCTAGGCACAATGAGTGATCATGCGTGGATGTACACCAGTCGCACTAGTCACAAAGACATGTCCATTGTATGGTTAACAAAAACCAGGGGGTTTCTGAGAGCCGCATTTGCAAATGGCCAGAGGACAACCTGGTGCCCCTGTGCCGGGTGCAACAGTTGGCGCAAGAGTACAGAGGATGAAATGGGCAAACACCTTCAAAAGAGGGGTTTTACGCCAGATTATACGGTGTGGACATTTCATGGCGAGTCTGCCCAACGTGCCTGAGCTGAGGTGCTTCGTCGTTGCACCAAGGAGCATGGTACCGGGATGGAACACATGGTGCAAGACTTTGACGATGCTCAGGACTCGGATGATGAGATGCAAGAATCTGCAAAGGCCTTCAATGAAATGTTGGAGTCTTCAAGACATCCTCTCCATGAGCACACTAAGCTTTGTCAGTTGGCTGCCATCTAACAAATAATGGCTCTGAAGGCTGAATTCAACTTGGCAGAGAATGCTATGACGCGATGATGACAATATTTGGACATTTTCTACCCAAAGGTCAGGTACTACGTCCAAACCTATACCAGTCAGACAAAATCCTCCATGCTCTTAAGATGCCCTATGAGAAGATACATGTCTGCACTACAAAAAAGACACATCCGTGACATTTTCGGCCGAACGATTTTTTTCTGTCATGCTTATGACACTTCTATGATGATCATTGTGACAAAACCCGGTATCATCATAGATGTGGAGGGATCCTACTTCTATGACAAAAAATCATGACAGAAAATGGGCTTTTCGTCCTGGGCGGCCGGAGACGCAGCTGCATGACATTCTTTGGGCCGTCCATGACGGAAAAAACCATGGTAGAAGCGAGGGCGAGGAAAATATCGGGGGAGTTCCCAGTTACTGTGGGTGGTCGGGGGCCGAGCGATGCGTGTTTCTATCATACGTACGCGCATGTGTGCGAGGCATTGCGCTCTAACTGAACCCGAGCGAGGCATTGGGCTCTAACTGAACCCGAGCGATTGCACTAGCTACGTTACTGAACCCGAGCGATCGATCCCTTGCTGTTAACTGAACCCGAGTGATTCCTTCACTATTGCTACTAACTAAAGCGGATCGATGCTGCCTCTTGGTGAACAGTGAGCGTTGTTGGGGGTTTGGATGAACAGTTCCCAGTGGGGGGTTGGATGAACAGGACCCAGTGGTAGTAGAGGCCCTTGCCTGTAACACCCTCGATGCGACTATAGCTCCCACGTGTCGGGGCACGACTTAGAGACATAATCGCATTGAAGGCATATGTCGCAAGTTAGGCAATCTTCACAACATCCCATGTAATATGAATAATAAAGGGGAGAACATAGTTGGCTTACACTCGCCACGTCAATCAAGAACATAAATAACATTACATCATCCAAAACACTCATGGCCCGACTACGGCGCCAAAATAGAAGAAAAACCCAACATGCGACAACGGTCCCAATCACCCCCAACTGGGCACCACTACTGATCATCGGGAAAGGAAACGTAGTAACGTTGAGAGTCTTCGTCGAACTCCCACTTGAGCTCGTACTCGTCACCTGGAGAGGAATCACCTGGACCTGCATCTGGAGTTATAGTATCTGTGAGCCACAGGGACTCAGCAATCTCGCACCCTCGCGATCAAGACTATTTAAGCTTATAGGAAGGGTAAGGCAAATACATGTGGAGCTGTAGCAAGCGGCTAGCATATATGGTGGCTATCTTATACGCAAAGGAGAGCGAGAAGAGGGGGCAAAGCGCGAGTGAGAAAAACTAGAGGAACAACCTACGCAAGCATTACTCGAACACCGTGTCCACTTCCCGGACTCCGCCGAGAAGAGGCCATCACGGTAACACACTCAGTTGATTCATTCTAATTAATTAAGGTTCAAGTTATCTACAACCGGACATTAACAAATTCCCATCTGCCCATAACCGCGGGCACGACTTTCGAAAGTTCAATCCCTGCAGGGGAGTCCCAACTTAGCCCATGACAAGCTCTCACGGTCAACGAAGGAATAGACCTCCTCCCAAGACGTTCCGATCAGACTCGGTATCTCGGTAACTCAAGACACTTTGACAGGTTAAAACAAGACCAGCAACACCGCCCGAATGTGCCGACAAATCCCGATAGGAGCTGCACATATCTCTTTCTCAAGGCACACTCAGATGAGCGCTCCATACAACTAAAACCAAACCATGAGTTTCCCCGAGGGGGCGCTCCACAGGACTCTAGTTTGGACCAACACTCAGAGGAGCACTGGCCCGGGGGGTTTAAATAAGATGACCCGCGGGCTCCGGAAACCCGAGGGAAAAAGAGACTAGGTGGCAAAAGGTAAGACCAAGGTTGGGCATTGCTGGAAAAGCTTTAATCAAGGCGAACTATCAAGGGGTTCCCATTATAACCCAACCGCGTAAGGAACGCAAAAATCCGGGAACATAATGATGGGGTCATGTACCTAGGGTAGGGTCACAGACCTGATCTAAGTACCTTGCTCAAGGACACCCTTGGAAGAGGTCACCTTCCAGTCGACCAACGAGGGACTCACTCGACTGACTTGAAGGACTCGACCACAAAGACTCACTCGACCACCAGAAGGTGAAGAGGCACTCTGCATTGCAACGGCCTGTAATTAAGTAGACTTTATGATAGTAAAGACACTTTATGTGGGGCGTTACCAGTAACGCCCCGGACTTAACTCACCTTAAACCCTCTCCTACGTGGGCTGGCTGGGGTCCTGGCGCACTCTATATAAGCCACCCCCCTCCACAGGTATAGGGGTTCGGCACCTTGTAACTCATATTCTCATAATCCACTCGACCGCCTCCGGGCTCCGAGACGTAGGGCTATTACTTCTTCCGAGAAGGGCCTGAACTCGTACATCCCTTGTGTTTACAACCTCTCCATAGCTAGGACCTTGCCTCTCCATACCTACCCCCCACTCTACTGTCAGGCTTAGAACCACGACAGTTGGCGCCCACCTTGGGGCAGGTGTTTTAGCAATTTTGTGGAGAAGTTGCGATTCTTCCGAGTACTTTCATGATGGTGGCTGCTGGAGTTTTGGTCGAGGGTCAAGAGATCTGTCTCAGTGCTCTCACCTTCATCGCCGACGACTCGGCCTGGCTCCAGGAGGCTCCACTCGACGTTGATGCGCTCCCCGTCCGCGGTGCGACGCATTTTCGCGCATGTGTCCGCGGTGTTCTGCTGCGGCAACCGTCGACCCCGTATCGGTCGACTCCTCCATCGTCCACCCTCCCGGTCTCCCGCCAGCGCAAGCGCTCGGGCCGGTCGAGGCTTCAGCGGTGGGTGAGGCACGCGGTGGCTCGCCAGACAGCCACCTCTCATGTTGCGGCAATCGAGCCCGACGAATCTCTCTACGGCCTGTTCGATCTGTCGACTGGCTCCGTGGAGACTGCATCCGAGTGCGATAGCAGTGATCCTGCGGCGGAAATTCTGATGGTCGACGGGCCCCGCAGGCCCCCTGGCTTCACCCGTGATGGTGGAGCAGGCGACGGAGGCGACCCCGCACGAGACCACGAAGAGTACCAGCCCGAGCCACTCGAGTCTCTGCAAAGAGAGGAACTTCGCCGCAGGAACGTGGATGCCCTGCGTACTCCCATCGCAGGAGAAACCCCCGAGGCTCGCGCCTTGGAGGAGGCACGTTTGGCCAACTTGGCCGAACGCACTCGACTGGAGAATCTTCAGCGAGCACTCGACGAGCGCGCGCGGCAATGAGTTCCCGACAACAGTCGACGTCAACTCTTCCCGCCGACTCAGGTATATCGAACCCCAATCCAGAATTTAGTAGCTGCGACCCGTATAGCAAAGTCTATCCAGCCTTCTCAGTCGGAAGCTGGCAGAGGCTTGATGCAGATCAGGGATCTGCTCCGGGCAGTAGGAGATCAGAATTCGGCCATGTCGCAGTCGCGCAACAGAATTCACAGTCGATCCGTCGCTGCGAATACGGTTCAGTCGGCTCACAGCCCCAGATCGACTCCGCGGCGTGAAGGGCGCGAGAATCGGCGAGACCAATATGGTGACCGACTCGACCGAGATGATAGGCGTCGAGTGCCCAATTCCCCTCCGAGGGGTGGGTCTTACACTCCTCGGCAGCAAGATGACAGGCGTCAGCTCAGTGCGGGGCGAAGAGTTCCAGTCGACCCCAGAGAACCAGGCTTCGACGCGCGATCCATTATCGTGCAAGGTTTGGTCGACCGGAACAGAGCCCATCGAGGTGGACTCGACAAAGATGCGCCCACAAGCAGTCGAGTGCATGTTTCTGGTCCTGAATGTTTCAGCAGAGCTATCAGAGCCGCAGTTATCCCTCCCAATTTCAGGTTGGCAACAGGAGTCAGCAAGTTCACTGGTGAGTCTAAGCCTGAAACTTGGCTCGAGGACTACCGAGTGGCAGTTCAGATTGGTGGTGGAAACGACGAGGTGGCCATGAAGCATTTGCCCCTCATGCTGGAAGGTTCTGCCAGGGCATGGTTGACTCAATTACCTCCTAGCAGCATTTACACTTGGGAAGATCTGTCCCGAGTGTTCATCAGAACATTTGAAGGAACTTGCAAGCGACCAGCTGGACTGACAGAGTTGCAAGTCTACGTGCAGAAGACCAATGAGACTCTCAGAGAGTATATTCAGAGATGGATCACTTTGCACCATACTGTGGAGAATGTGTCTGATCACCAGGCAGTCTGCGCCTTCAAGGATGGCGTCAAGAACAGAGAATTAAGATTGAAATTTGGTCGAACCGGTGACATTACCTTGAGTCGGATGATGGAGATTGCTACCAAGTACGCCAACGGCGAAGAAGAAGACCGACTCCGAAGCGGCAAGCACAAGCCGACCCAGTCGGAAAAGGGAAACACCAGTCGGAAACAAAAGCGGAAGGCTGAACCAGCAGCTCCTGGAGAGGCTCTGGCCGTGACTCAGGGAAAGTTTAAGGGGAAACCAAAAGGATCCTGGAACCCTAAGAAGGTAAAGGATAAATAAGGGAACGACGTAATGGATATGCCATGTCACATCCACATGAAGAAAGACGAAGAGGGGAATATCATCTACCCGAAGCACACCACTCGCCAATGTCGACTCCTGATCCAGCAGTTTCAGGGAAAACAGTCTAAGGACAAGGAGAAGGAGTCGGACAAGGCCGAAGACAAGGAGGACAGTGAGGAAGGATATCCGCATATCAACTCCACTCTGATGATCTTTGCAGATGTGGAAAGCAAGAGTCGATTGAAAGTCATTAACCGAGAGGTGAACATGGTTGCCCCAGCAAAAGCAAATTATCTGAAATGGTCCCAAATACCCATCACATTCGA
This sequence comes from Triticum aestivum, assembly GCF_018294505.1. NCBI lineage: Eukaryota > Viridiplantae > Streptophyta > Magnoliopsida > Poales > Poaceae > Triticum > Triticum aestivum. The sequence continues at coordinate 243,157,968 of NC_057800.1, forward strand.
CCAATCTGATCACCCGACTCATATTGCCACCCCTGGGAGGCAAGCTTTGGTGGTCGATCCAGTTGTCGAAGGCACTCGACTGACAAAAGTGCTGATGGACGGTGGAAGCGGGCTGAATTTGTTGTATGCCGACACATTGAAAGGAATGGGCATTCCGATGTCCCGACTGAGCACCAGTAACATGAGCTTTCACGGAGTTATACCAGGGAAGAAAGCCGAGTCACTCGGCTAAATAGCTCTGGACGTGGTGTTTGGTGATTCGAAACATTTTCGCAAAGAAAATTTGACGTTTGAGGTCGTGGATTTTCAGAGTGCATATCATGCCATTTTGGGGAGACCAGCTTACGCACGGTTCATGGCTCGACCATGTTACGTGTACCTCAAATTGAAGATGCCCGGCCCCAAAGGAGTGATCACTGTCACCGGTGATCGGAAAAAGGCATAAGAGTGCTTTCAGAAGGGCTCAAAGATTGCCGATTCCCAGGTGACAGCGGTCGAGTTCGAGGAATACAAGCAAAACGCAGATCCGAGTGACTTGCTGCGATCCAAGAAACCCGCCACAGACTCTACATTTCAGTCGTCCGGTGAGACGAAGCCTGTTCACATTCACCCGACCGACCCCGATGCAGCTCCGACCCGCATCTCCGCAACACTCGACCCAAAATAGGAAGAAGCGCTCATCCAGTTCCTCCGTGAGAACTGGGACATTTTTGCATGGAAGCCCGCTGACATGCCAGGTGTTCCCAGGGGACTGGCTGAGCATCGCCTAAGAGTCGACTCATCTGCAAAACCAGTCAAAGAGCATCTTCGGCGGTCCGCCGTCCAGAAGAGAAAAGCCATTGGTGAGGAAGTGGCTCGACTGTTGGCGGCAGGATTTATCCGAGAGATATACCACTCCGAGTGGCTCGCTAATGTCGTCATGGTCCCTAAGAAGTACAAGTCGCTCCGAATGTGCATTGATTTCAAGCACATCAACCGGGCCTGCCCGAAAGATCATTTTCCTCTCCCTCGCATAGATCAAATTGTTGACTCGACCGCGGGATGCGAGAAATTATCTTTTCTAGATGCCTATTCCGGGTACCACCAGATCCGTCTGTACGGACCCGACGAGGTAAAAACAGCTTTCATCACTCCATTCGGGTGCTTCTGCTATATCACCATGCCATTCGGCCTCAAGAATGCCGGAGCCACATTTATGCGAATGATTCAGAAGTGTCTACTCACTCAAATCAGTCGGAATGTGGAAGCATATATGGATGATATCGTTGTCAAGTCACGAAAAGGTTCCGACCTGCTCGCTGATCTCGCCGAAACATTTGCCAACCTCAGAAGGTATGATATCAAGCTCAATCCATCAAAGTGCACATTTGGAGTTCCTGGTGGCAAGTTACTCGGTTTTCTCGTTTCCAAACGGGGAATCGACGCTAATCCAGAGAAGATCGGCACTATTCTCCGAATGAAACGCCCTGTGCGAGTGCACGATGTCCAGAAGCTTACTGGATGCTTGGCCGCATTAAGTCGATTCATCTCACGACTCGGTGAAAAGGCATTGCCTCTTTACCGACTGATGAAGAAGGCAGACAAGTTCGAGTGGACTCCAGAAGCTGATGCAGCATTTGCCGAGCTAAAAGCTCTGCTCTCCACCCAGCCGGTGCTTGCTGCTCCAATCAGCAAAGAGCCTCTGTTGCTCTATATCGCAGCCACAGGACAAGTCGTCAGTACTGTGCTTACGGTCGAGCGGGAAGAAGAAGGAAAAGCTCTCAAAGTTCAGCGCCCAGTGTATTATTTGTCTGAAGTCTTGACTCCATCCAAGCAGAGATATACTCATTATCAGAAGCTTGTGTATGGAATATACATGACCACAAAGAAGGTTGCTCATTACTTCTCTGATCATTCCATCACAGTCGTCAGCGACGCTCCACTATCAGAGATTTTGCACAACAGAGATGCAACTGGTCGAGTGGCCAAATGGGCGATTGAACTTCTTCCCCTTGATATCAAGTTTGAGGCAAAGAAAGCCATTAAGTCCCAGGCAATAGCAGATTTCCTCGCCGAGTGGATTGAACAGCAGCAGCCGACTGAAGTTCACTCGGAGCATTGGACCATGTTCTTTGATGGCTCTAAGATGTTGAATGGTTCCGGTGCTGGGGTTGTCCTGGTTTCCCCCAGAGGAGATAAGCTCAGATATGTGCTCCAGATTCACTTTGATTCCTCCAACAATGAGGCAGAATATGAGGCCCTCTTATATGGATTGCGCATGGCCATTTCACTCGGCGTCCGTCGCCTGATGGTCTATGGCGACTCGGATTTAGTGGTCAACCAAGTGATGAAGGAGTGGGACGTGAGAAGCCCAGCCATGACTGGATACTGCAGTGCAGTGAGGAAGCTGGAAAAGAAGTTCGAGGGGTTGGAGCTCCATCATATACCCCGACTGAAAAATCAAGCAGCTGATGATCTAGCAAAGATAGGTTCCAAGAGAGAAGCCATTCCGAGTGGTGTGTTCTTGGATCATATACACACTCCGTCAGTCAAAGAAGATCCTTTCACCGAAGAAGCTCCACAGCCCAAGAGTGCCACAGATCCGACTGAGGTTGAAGTCCCAGCGGTGGTCGACTTGATCATGGAGGTCTTGGTGGTCATTCCCGACTGGACAGTTCCATATATCGCGTATATCCTGAGAAAAGAGCTTCCGGAGCATGAGGAAGAGGCTCGACAGATCGTCCGTCGATCTAAGGCCTTTACCGTAATCAAAGGACAATTATACAGAGAAAGCGCGACTGGAGTTGGTCAGAAGTGCATAACACCAGAAGAAGGTCGACTCATCCTCAATGATATCCACTCGGGGACCTGTGGTCATCATGCGTCCTCTCGGACCATCGTGGCCAAAGCATACCGAGCCGGATTTTATTGGCCAAAGGCGAATGAGATGGCAAAGGAGATAGTGGATAAGTGCGAGGGATGTCAGTTCTACTCGAATATGTCACACAAGCCTGCATCGGCTCTGAAGACCATCCCACTCGTCTGGCCTTTCGCAGTATGGGGGTTGGACATGGTCGGTCCTTTGAGAATAGGACGAAGCGGCTTCACGCATGTACTAGTGGCAGTCGACAAGTTCACCAAGTGGATCGAGGCTAAACCAATCAAGAACCTTGACACCGGTACTGCTGTTAGCTTCATCAGGGAACTAATATTCAGATATGGAGTCCCGCACAGCATCATTACGGATAATGGGTCGAACTTTGACTCGGAGGAATTCAGAGATTTCTGTAACTCCCAAGGCACACGGGTCGACTACGCTTCAGTCGCCCATCCGCAGTCGAATGGACAAGCAGAGCGAGCTAATGGCCTGATTCTCAAGGGATTGAAACCCCGACTGATGCGTGATCTCAAGCATGCAGCTGGAGCTTGGGTCGACGAACTTCCCTTAGTGCTTTGGGGGCTACGGACCACACCTAATCGGTCGACCGGAAGAACTCCATTCTTCTTGGTCTACGGAGCTGAAGCAGTCTTGCCGAGTGATCTTCTCCACAATGCTCCTCGAGTTGAAATCTACAACGAAGCAGAAGCTGAACAAGCGCGACAGGACGCAGTCGACCTTTTAGAGGAAGAAATGGAGATGGCTCTGATCCGGTCGACCATCTACCAACAAGATTTGCGTCGTTTCCACGCCAGAAATGTGAGAGGTCGAGCCTTCCAGGAAGGAGATTTGGTTCTCCGAGTGGATCAGCACAAACCACACAAGCTTGCTCCTTCTTGGGAAGGTCCCTTCATCGTCACCAAGGTTCTCCACAACGGGGCGTACCGTCTTTACAACGTCGAGCATAATATCGACGAGCCCCGAGCTTGGAACGCGGAACTACTCCGCCCATTTTACACTTAAGGTTTATCACTCGGATGAGTTGCAATAAAGTACTTCTGTAGTTCATGGACCTCAAAATAATAGTGTCATAGTTCCTCCATAATTTTTGTCACTTTTTATTTTTGTCCAATAAAATTCCCCCTCAGTGGGTGACTTAGCCGCGAATCAGTTTCGCCTAAGTTTGTAAAAATCCTACTGAGTGGTGAGCCAGACTCCCACTCGGAGGCTTAGCTGCGAATCCGTTTCGCCTAAGTTATCGAAATCCTACCGAGTGGTAAGCCAGACTTCCACTCGGGGGCTTAGCTGCAGCCCTGTGCTCGCCTAAGTTGTAAAAAATCCTACCGAGTTAAGAGCAAGCCTCTCACTCGGGGGCTTAGCTGCAATCCAAGCACTCGCCTAAGTTATAAAAATCCTACCGAGTGAAGAGCAAACCTCTCACTCAGAGGCTTAGCTGCAGTCCAAGCACTCGCCTAAGTTATAAAAATCCTACCGAGTGAAGAGCAAACCTCTCACTCGGGGGCTTAGCTGCAGTCCAAGCACTCGCCTAAGTTATAAAAATCCTACCGAGTGAAGAGCAAACCTCTCACTCGGGGGCTTAGCTGCAGTCCAAGAACTCGCCTAAGTTGTAAAAAATCCTACCGAGTGAAGAGCAAGCCTCTCACTCGGAGGCTTAGCTGCAGTCCAAGCACTCGCCTAAGTTATAAAAATCCTACCGAGTGAAGAGCAAACCTCTCACTCGGGGGCTTAGCTGCAGTCCAAGCACTCGCCTAAGTTATAAAAATCCTACCGAGTGAAGAGCAAACCTCTCACTCGGAGGCTTAGCTGCAGTCCAAGCACTCGCCTAAGTTATAAAAATCCTACCGAGTGAAGAGCAAACCTCTCACTCGGGGGGCTTAGCTGCAGTCCAAGCACTCGCCTAAGTTATAAAAATCCTACCGAGTGAAGAGCAAACCTCTCACTCGGAGGCTTAGCTGCAGTCCAAGCACTCGCCTAAGTTATAAAAAATCCTACCGAGTGAAGAGCAAACCTCTCACTCGGGGGCTTAGCTGCAGCCCTGTGCTCGCCTAAGTTATAAAAAATCCTACCGAGTGAAGAGCAAACCTCTCACTCGGGAGGCTTAGCTGCAGCCCAGTGCTCGCCTAAGATATAAAAATCCTACCGAGTGAAGAGCAAACCTCTCACTCGGAGGCTTAGCTGCAGCCCAGTGCTCGCCTAAGATATAAAAATCCTACCGAGTGAAGAGTAAACCTCTCACTCGGAGGCTTAGCTGCAGCCCAGTGCTCACCTAAGTTATAAAAATCCTACCGAGTGGTAAGCCGGACTTCCACTCGGAGGCTTAGCCGCAGCCCAGTGCTCGCCTAAGTGGACTAAAGAATAAGTCGATTGCAGTAAAGGCGCCTTGCTTTGAACCTGCAAAAGACATTTCGAGCCAAAAGCAATCGTATTCAAGCACCAAATTCAAGTTTGAATCGATATCTAAAGGAACCGAAAGTGCTCAGGCGTTAAGCCCGTTAAGGTTTATCGGTTACAATTCCACTCGGCATACCGAGGCAAATTTAAAGCGTCGAGCTAGAAGAAGTTTTTTACCCCTCCTGTGGAGGGCTGGAAGGTGCAACAAACTCATCAAGGTCAATTCCATCGGCAATCCGAGTGGCAGCCGCAAGGAAAGTTTCCATAAAGGACCTGAAGTCGTGTTTCTTGGTGTTGGCCACCCGGAGGGCCGCCAGCTTCTCTTCTCGCGCATCTTTGCAGTGGACTCGGGCCAGACACAGAGCAACATCTGCACCGCACCGAGCCGAGGACTTCTTCCATTCCTGCACTCGACCAGGGATCGTGCTCAAGCGAGCCATCAGCGACTCAAGGTCATTCTGAAGTGTCTCCCCAGGCCAGAGCATCGAGTCAATGCGAGATGTGGCGGCCTTCAGCCTTGCAAGATAGTCCACGACAGCTGCAACACGAGACTCCAGTCGGAAAACATCCATGGCAACTTCGTCGTTCACCGGAGAATTGACGGGGTCGAGGTTTGGCTCCAGCCGGCTAGTTTCTTCTTCAAAGTTTTGGCAAAATTCTGCAAGGATGATCACTGAGTCAAGGGGATGGTCGAATGGAAAAACCACGATTGGAAATGTTTGCCGAGCCTAGAGGTTTACCTTCAAGCATAAGAAACAGCTTCTTGGCAAGACCACTCAGGAAGGCCTCCAGATCATTTTTCTTCCCAGTCAACTTACTGACTTGGTCGGTCAGGGCGGCTTTATCAGTTTTCAGTCGACTGACCTCCTTGTTGGCGATCCCAAGAGCAGCTTTCAGATTGGTATTGTCTTGTTCAAGCTTGGTGACTGAAGCTAACTTCTCGTCAGCAAGCTTGATCTTCTCAGCTAGTTCGAGGTCTTTCTTCTATTGGGCCTCCCTTACCTTACCTGCAAGTTACAGCAAGATCAGATTTTGAAACAAGCAAGGGGAAAAGCAGTCGTCAGGGTCTCACCAAACATACCTTCGGTCTCCTCCTTTGCCTTCGTCAGCTTCTCCTGAACCAGCTTCAAGCTCAGCTCGAGTTGAGTGTGCTTGTTTTCCAGCTCAGAGTAGCGAGCCACAAGATCACAGGAGTTCTGCGAAGAACCAATCGACTAAATGTCAAATATAATTCACTTCCGAGTGAAAAAGGAAAAATCACACGTTTCTAAGACTACAGCCGAATACAAGCATTCGACCGTAGTCTCGGGGACTACACCCAGTGGGTGCACTCAGCGTGCCCCCACTAATCCTGTTGAAGATAGAGTCGACAGTCGACCTCAAAAAAAAGAGATGTATTCTTTAAGACTGTAATCGACTGCAAGCAGTCGACCACAGTCTCGGGGACTACACCCAGTGGGTGCACTCAGCGTGCCCCCCCCCCGGTTTGTGAAATCCAGTCGACATAGTCGACTGACAGAAAGATTGACATCATAAAGCCTAAGGCCGACTGCCAGCAGTCGACCTTAGCCTTGGAGACTACACCCAGTGGGTGCACTCAGCGTGCCCCCACTAATCCTATTAAAGACAGAGTCGACCAGTCGACTTGGTCCAATGACAGAAAGACTGAAATTATAAAGCCTAAGGCCGACTGCCAGCAGTCGACCTTAGCCTTGGGGACTACACCCAGCGGGTGCACTCAGCGTGCCCCCGCTAACACGGAGTTTAATCGACACACCCAGTGGGTGACTACTATAAATTCTGGAAAGGAAAAGTTTTTGGTAGCATATCCTAACAGAACAAATGGTGGTCGACTGACCTGAACATTGCTTTGGAGGGCAGAACTGGCGTCATAAGCTGCATGGCTCGCATCCCGGATGGTCTTCAACTGCTCCATCATGATTCCTGCCTGGCGTATCGCCTCCTTCGCCGCGCCAGCTTGGTCCTCTGGGACGTGGTGCGTCGTGAAGAGGGAGGGCTGCTGAGCACTCGTCAGTGGATCTGCGAAGGACACCGTGTGTCGAGTGGTGTTCTCTTCCTCCGCAATCAGAATCTCAGGCGTCGTCACATCCTGGGGCACCTTGCTGGCGGACGCTTTCCTACTCCTTCTGCGCTTCAGCGGTTCCTCATCCTCATCATCATCAGGGAGATTGATAACAACATTGGGTAGCAGCACTGCAACTCCAAAGAATCAGTTGACTAACTTCAGCGTCAACCAGAGACAAAGTTCACACAAAATAAGAAGACTTAAGCAGCACGATTACCCTGATATGGTGGGGATGGACACCTTCATCTTCGGCAGGAGCTTGGTCGGCTTCGACGGGGCCGCCCTGGGCTGCTTCGGCGCCTTTTCAGTCGGCACCAGAGAGGTGGTCCGAGGGCGCTTGGTCGACTGAGCAACGGTCGCAACCCCCTTGCCACGTTCAGTCGAAGGGTCGTGGACAAGCTTCGACCGCCTTTCTGAGCGCGGTGGTACGACCTCCTCCTCCTCTTCTTCCTCGTCTTCAACGTCATCTTCATCACCGTCATCATCATCATCGTCATCATTATCCTCAGCAACGTCCGAGTCCCATTCCTCCTCCTCCTGGCTCTCGCCCCCACTCGCCTCACCCTCCTCAGTCGGAGCTTGTGCCCCATTGGGCATCGAGTATAGCTCGGTGAGGGCCTGGTAGATATCAAGACAAGGATCAATCGACCAGTCGGCAGGATAAACAGAAACGAATATGACAAGAACACAGTGGAGAGCAGAGCAGACATACCTTGTTTGGATCGCTGTTGTGGTCGAGTGGAGGAATCCTTCTGGCTCCGCGTGGGTTATCCTTGTTTCCGGTAACGGCGGCCATCCATCTTTCCAGAGTAACATCGTCGACTGCTTCTGGATGGACTCGAGTCTCGTCTTCAGTCCCACAGTACAACCACATGCAGTGGCTCCGAAACTGAAGGGGCTGGATACGACGCCTAAGGAAGACCTCCAGGAGATCCATGCCCGTCACTCCCTCCCGAACCAACTGCACCACGCGCTCCATCAACATCTTCACGTCAGCTTTCTCCTCCAGAATCAACTTCAGAGAGGAGGGCTTGTTCACTCGGTCCATGGTAAACTGAGGGAGTCCACTCGACTGCCCCGGCGTCGACTGGTCCTGGCAGTAGAACCAGGTCGACTGCCAGCCTCTGACTGACTCGGGAAAGGTCATGGGCGGGAAGGTGCTCTTATTCCTCACTTGGATCCCCAGACCTCCACACATTTGGACGACTCGGGTTCTTTCGTCGCCTGGGCTCGCCTTCTTCACGGTCTGAGAGCGACACGTGAATATATGCTTGAACAAGCCCCAGTGCGGTCGACAGCCCAGAAAACCCTCACACATGGACATGAACGCGGCAAGATAGGCGATAGAATTTGGGGTAAAGTGGTGGAGCAGCGCTCCAAAGAAGTTCAAGAAGCCACGGAAGAAAATACTCGGCGGCAAAGAAAATCCACGATCAACATGGGTGGCCAAGAGCACGCACTCACCCCTTCTGGCTGGGGCTGCCACTCCTTCCCCGGAAGCCTCGCAGCTCCATGGGGGATCAAGCCCTTGTTGGCCATGTCGAGGAGATCTTTCTCTGTGATGGTCGACTGGATCCAATGTCCTTGGACCCAGCCCTTCGGCAGGCGGGATCTGGACGAAGACCCGCCGCGGCTGGTGGATCTCCCCTTCGCCTTCTCCGTCGCCGACGCCTTCTTCGCGTGTTCCAGCGCCGCCGTCTTCTCCTTGGCCATGGTTGCCGGTGAGACGCGCGAGGGGAAGTTGCACGGAGGCGAGAGCGAGCGCGCTGGGCGGAGACGAAGGAAGCAGAGAGGGAGAATGCTGAGGCACAGTACAAAAACCCTCGCCGGGCGCATTTATAAGGTCCCTTCCGAGTGGATGACAGGTGGGCCCGGTCGATCTAATCATATCCAGGAACAGTTATGCAGGCGGGATACGTGGCGAAGAAAGTGGCGCGGAGATCGAGGCGTCTCTGTCCCGTCCCATCCGAACGCCGCGGTCCGCTCCGCTTCGCGCGCTTCCCCAAATTTTGCATCCCGCGGAATCCGCGAACGACAGATCGGTCTGTCAGACGCGGGGTTTCCTGCGATCCGTCGCTCGGAGATCGTCGAAGCCCGAAAGATCACTCGACGAAAGAAGAGAATGGATCGAGTCGACTGAAGACAAGTTGCTCACTATCGACGAAGAGATTCTTTGGTCCAGAACAACGCACGACCAGTGTGCAAAGGTTAATCGGAGACAACATCAACTCCTTCCTCACTCGAAGCCTCAATCCATTCAGGGGCTAATGATGGGGTCATGTACCTAGGGTAGGGTCACAGACCTGATCTAAGTACCTTCCTCAAGGACACCCTTGGAAGAGGTCACCTTCCAGTCGACCAACGAGGGACTCACTCGACTGACTTGAAGGACTCGACCACAAAGACTCACTCGACCACCAGAAGGTCAAGAGGCACTCTGCATTGCAACGGCCTGTAATTAAGTAGACTTTATGATAGTAAAGACACTTTATGTGGGGCGTTACCAGTAACGCCCCGGACTTAACTCACCTTAAACCCTCTCCTACGTGGGCTGGCTGGGGTCCTGGCGCACTCTATATAAGCCACCCCCCTCCACAGGTATAAGGGTTCGGCACCTTGTAACTCATATTCTCATAATCCACTCGACCGCCTCCGGGCTCCGAGACGTAGGGCTATTACTTCTTCCGAGAAGGGCCTGAATTCGTACATCCCTTGTGTTTACAACCTCTCCATAGCTAGGACCTTGCCTCTCCATACCTACCCCCCACTCTACTGTCAGGCTTAGAACCACGACACATAACACCGATATGACGGAAACTAGGGCGGCAAGAGTGGAACAAAACACTAGGTGAGAGGCCGAGCCTTCCACCCTTTACCAAGTATAAGAATGCATTAAGTTAACATGGCAATATAATGATATCCCAACAAGTAAATAAATGTTCCAACGAGGAACGGCCTCCAATCTTCACCTGCAACTAGCAACGCTATAAGAGGGGCTGAGCAAAGCGATAACATAGCCAAACAATGGTTTGCTAGGACAAGGTGGGTTAGAGGTTTGACATGGCAATTGGGAGGCTGACAAGCAAATGGTTGGCATCGTAGCATTGGCATAGCAAAAGAGCGAGCAAACTAGCATAGCAAAGATAGTAGTGATTTCGAGGGTATGATCATCTTGCCTGCACAGTTGTCAGAGGTGACTGGATCCTCAAGAGCAAACTCAACGGGCTTCTCGTTAGCGAACTCGTCTCCCGGCTCTACCCAAACAAGACAAACAAGCAACAAGGATACAATCAACCACGTGCAAGCTCAAACAATAAGATGCAATGATGGTATGCTATGCGGGATGCTATGCAGGATGCAAAATGCAAGATATGATAGGAAATGCATGAACCTGGCCTCAACTTGGAAAACCAAGTGTGCCACTAGAAAGATGGGATGAAATCGCTTGAAAACGATATAGAGATCATTGGAATCGGAGTTACGGTTTGGAAATGGCAAGCGTTTCAAAAATGACACCAGTCTGCGTTTTACAGCAAGTAGGCATCTAAATGCAATGAGATGAACATGCTACAGCACCCAAACATGACAACAAAATGCATGGAAGGGATGCACAGAAGATGCTTAACAAAAGTCTAGCACTGAGCTACGGCCAATTCATCCATTAACAGGTTCAAACAAGCATGGCAAAAACGCAAATGCAAAACAGATTCCAGACTTAGTGAAATTAACACTTGTCTGTAATTTCAGATCACGAAGCCCTCTTCGGAGCAGCAAAACAACATGATACATGACCTTATTAAGACAAGTAAGAACATGGAATGGAGCTACTCAACAAGCTTAACAAAATACCCAAAGTGACCTGGGGCCAAAAGGTTTCACAAAATATACTAACAGGCACACGAACATAGCTAAAACACAATCAGTTTTTCAGACTTAGTGAAAACTGAGACATGCTGAAATATAACTCACGAAGGCACGTTTACGAGCTCGATGCACTCACCATGGTGCAAGTCATGGCAAGACAAGCATACATCCATTAAGAAAGCACAAAATGCTAGCTAGACATGGCAAGAACAATGGCATAGCATGCACGGATCAACTAGAATAACATCGGCAAAATCGCAAACAAGTTGACGATCTGCCCAGATTCACAACGAAGCAAAAGTAGAGCTCGATTGACTCAAGCTAGGGTGCTCCATAATTGCAAACAAAGACATGGATGGATAGAGCATAACATGATTAACAAAAATCCTTTACTTATCATCCTCAAAAGAGGCACGGATCACTAGGAAACAAGCTGAACATATGGCATCATGAACTAAATAATCCCAGACTTAGTGAAACCTACTAAGTCCCTGAAAACAGAGTTACCGGGTGCCTCACTTTGCAAGCTTGCACAAGTCACCACACACATCCTAAAAATGCACGGGTTGCACCTCTGGAAAGAAGACAAAATCCTTAACAAAACATATGAAGGACTCACAGGCATATCACGCACACAACAATCATGGCAAAAATGACAAAAGTCTTAAGATGAACTAGCAGATCTGACAATTAACTCACGAAGCCCTCTTCTAACAGCATTTAGGGCATCGAGATGAGCTCAAATGAAAATTATGCAATGGAATGAAATGATGTACTCTCTGAGGTGAACGTTTTGATATGCTATATGGCAAAATCGGAGCTACGGATGCAAAGTTACGGAGCCTCGAACATAGCAACTTGGACTAAAAATTTAGGGACTTAGTGAAAAAAAAACCTCTCTCAGATCAGATCTAGGGTTTTTTTACCCCGCGCGCGAACCGAGGCGGCCGGAGCACTGTTCGCCGGCGGCAGGCAGGGCGGCGGCCGGCGTGAGGAGGTGAGGCGGGGCCGGCGATGGCGATCGGTGGTGGCGGCAGAGCGGCGCCGGGCGGCGACGGCTCGCGGCGGAGGCGGCGGCCCACGGCGAGGCGAGGTGGCAGGCGGCCCCGGGCAGCGGCGGCTGCCGGCGGGCGGAGCGAGGAGGCGGCGGAGCGGCACGGGCGGCCGCGGGCGACCGGGCGGGCGGCGGAGCTGGTGCGAGGCGGCGGCGGGCGGCGATGTGGGCCGCGGGGGCCGGCCTCGGGCTCCCGGGCCGCGGCGGCGGCGGGGACAGGCGAGGCCACGTGGCAAGAGGCGGTAGGCGGCGGCGGATCCGGACACGTCCGGATCGGCGCGGACGTTGTCCGGCGGCGGCGGAGATCTATTTTTTTTAGGGTTAGGGGGAGAGAATCCGAGATTTGGAATGGGGGTGTATATATATAGGCATAGAGGGAGCTAGGAGAGTCCAAATGAGGTGCGGTTTTCGGCCATGCGATTGTGATCGAACGCTCTAGGACATGGAGCAGAGTTTGGTGGGTTTTGGGCCAAATTGGAGGGGTGTTGGGCTGCAACACACACGAGGCCTTTGCGGTCCCGCGGTTAACCGTTGGAGTATCAAACGAAGTCCAAATGATACGAAACTTGATAGGCGGTCTACCGGTAGTAAACCAAGGCCGCTTGGCAAGTCTCGGTCCAATCCGGAAATGTTTAATCCCCACACACGAAAGAAAGCTAGAAATGACCACCAGAGGAGAACGAAGCGCCGGAATGCAAAACAGACAACGGGGAAAATGCTCGAATGCATGAGATGAACACGTATGCAAATGCAATGCACATGATGACATAATATGAGATGCATGACAAAGAAAACAACACACGGAGACAAAGACCCGAACCTGAGAAATAAATATAACTTAACGCCGGAAACGGCAAGAGTTGGAGTACAAATAGGGAAAGTTACATCCGGGGCGTTACATTGCCGCTGGATGAACAGTACCCCGATCGATCGAGCCGGTTGGGGGCTGGATGAACAGGCCCGCGTGGAGGGCTGGATGAACAGGACGACCCCATGGAGAGCTGGTTGAACAGTAGCCGGTGCAGGGCCGGATGAACAGTAGCCCGTGAAGGGGTGGTTGAATAGGACCCGGTGGAGAGGGTTGGTTGGACAGTAGCCGGTGGAGGAGCGGTGGAGGCTGGATGAACAGGAGGCCGTGGATGAACAGTGGCTGGTGGAGGCAGGATGGGCGATGCCATGGATGAATAGTCGCAGGTGGAGGCTAGACGAGGTCGACGGTGGATGAACAGTAGCCCATTGAGGCAATCGACGATGGAGATGAACAGTATCCCATGGAGCCCCGTTTTGTGGTACGCCACACCCCTCCTGATGAAAAGGACCCCCATTTTGACCATAGCCCTGCAACACAAGTCTGTTTCCTTCGTTTGCGGTACACCACACCCCTCCCGATCAACAGGACCATGTTTCGGCCGTAGGAGGTCCAAGAGAAGTCCATTTCCTCCGTTTTGCGGTACGCCAGACCCCTCCCGATGAACTGGATCCCGTTTAGACCGTGGTCGGTCGAACACAAGGCCATTTCCTCCATTCTGCGATACGCCAGGCATCATTTCCATCGGCTGTTTCGTCCAAGCTGGTTGGCTCCCGATGAACAGCATGCGTTCCGTTGCCTCCCGATGAACACGACGCATTCCGTTGCCTCCCCATGAATATGACAATGACGTAGTTTCTCCGTTCCAACCCAGGCATCTACACGAGCCCTGGTGAAAGGCTCGAGAAGAGGTGTCTAGACGGGGGTGAATAGACTCTTAACAAAGAAAAGTAGCAGTTTTTAATTTCTTCAAGTTAAGGTGGAGTTTTAGTACAAGTTTAAACATTCACAATACATTCAAGCAAGCATGGAAAGAGTATATGAGCAGCGGAAAGTAAAGCATGCAAGTTGCAAGAATGCAAAGGGATGGGATTGGAGTATGCAAACACAATTGGAGACATGGAGATTTTTGGCGTGGTTCCGATAGGTGGTGCTATCGTACATCCATGTTGATGCAGACTTCAACCCACGAAGGGTAACGGTTGCATGAGTCCACGGAGGCCTCCACCCATGAAGGTTCCACGAAGAAGTAACCTTGTCTATCCCACGATGGCCATCGCCCACGAAGGACTTGCCTCACTAGGGTAGATCTTCACGAAGTAGGCGATCTCCTTGCCCGTACAAACTCCTTGGTTCAACTCCACAATCTTGTCGGAGGCTCCCAAGTGACACCTAACCAATCTAGGAGACACTAGTCTCCAAAAGGTAATAGATGGTGTGTTGATGATGAACTCCTTGCTCTTGTGCTTCAAATGATAGTCTCCCCAACACTCAACTCTCTCTCACGGATTTTGATTTGGTGGAAAGATGATTTGAGTGCAAAGCAACTTAGGGAAGACTAGAGATCAAGATTCATATGGTTGGAATGGAATATCTTGGTCTCAACAGATGAGTAGGTGGTTCTCTCTCAGAAAATGAATGTTGGAAGTGTAGGCACATTCTGATGGCTCTCTCCACTAATGAAGAGTGGGTGGATGGGTACATATAGCCTCCACACAAATCTAACCGTTACACACAATTTACCAAACTCGGTGGGACCGAATCAGAAAACTCGGTCAGACCGATTCAGTTCATAATGTGACCGTTAGGCATTTCGGTGGGACCGATACGATCAACTCGGTGGGACGATGTGATGGGGTTAGGGTAAAACCACATCTCGGTTTGACCGATTACACAAACTCGGTGGGACCGATTTTGGTAATGAACAAAACAGATATTTGGTCAGACAAACTCGGTGGGACCGATTGCTTATCTCGGTGGGACCGAAATAATTGCAACTGGCAACAGAGAGTTTGCAAGCCCATCTCGGTGAGACCGGGATCCCATCGGTGAGTGACTAGGGTTTCTGGTAGTGGCTATGTCAAGTGAACTCGGTGGCGCCGGATAGATCAAATTGGTGGGGCCGACTTTGACTTTTGGTTTGGGACATATCTAGATATGAGAAAGTGGTTGAGGGCTTTGGAGCATATCATTAAGCACTTTGAGCAAGCAAGCCATTAAGCAACACCTCATCCCCTTTGAATAGTATTAGCTTTCCTATGGACTCAATGTCATCTTGGATCACTAAGATGAAAATGTAGAGTCTTGACCTTTTGAGCTTTTGCCAATCTTCTATCCTTAGCATCTAGATGGGGTTCAACATCCTCTTGTCCACGCCACTCCACTGTTGAACCTATCTGAAATATAATGGATAAAAGTATTAGTCCAACAAGAGATATGTTGACATTGATTACTAAAACCACCCAAGGAGCACTGGTGCTTTCGATCTCCCCCTTTTTCTAATTGATGACAACATACATCTAAGCTTTAGATAAAGATATAAAGAATAGTAGGTAAAGCTTTGGAAAGACATGTAACATGCATAGGCTCCCCTTACATGTATGGAATCATGTAAATATAGAGTATAAGAGCAGGTGAGTGCAAAAGCATGATAGAGAAAACAATGAGTTACATGTATCTTGGCTATATGCATCAGAGCAAATGATGTGAATATAGAGATTCTAACTTCATGTTCATGATTCCTTCTTGCAAACAATATGTACATCATGCACATGAATGTGATTCATATACTTACCTTGTGGTCTTAAGCTGGCTTAGGAAGATATGAACCTGAGTAAACAAGGTTAGATAACATAGGTACATCTACCGAACAGAGCAAGAACTGCAAACCACAAGAGTACTAAGACTGGGATGACATGTAGAGAATGAGTACTAGGTACTCCTATGGGATATAGACATGTACCCAAAGGTAAAGATATGCAATGAATTCAAGGATTTCCATCCCTAGAAGTCTTTCTCCCCCTGAATCTTATATTGGGTAATGGGAGAATATAGGGAACATAAAATCAGAGCAAAACAGATCAGAACACAAAAACACAAACTAACATGTCTTTCCCCTCGTAAAGACATGTGACTTCTCTCCTCTTGAATACCAAGCATCAGGGGTCTCTCTCTCCGTTTGATGTGATCAAGCATTTCTCCCCTTTGAAGTACTCTCCCCCTTTTGAAGTAAGTAAGCTTTGATCTGATCTCTCTCCCCCTTAGACATCAATTTCCAAGAAGGATCTTCTGGAGTGTGAGTCAAGATTTGTTTGGTCCTTGAGTCACAGAGCAAAGTAGCATATAGAATGTGATGTTTGTAGAGTACAAGAATCATTGAGTGGAGCTGGAACAGATATGCAGGATGCAAATGACAAAGTGTCTCCTCAGCAGTGAAATCGGTAACACCGAGTTGTTGTCTTTAGTAGCACCAAAATGGTTCGGTTCAACCGAAAGTGGCAATCCGGTGTGTTCGAGTTCAACACAGAGACAACATTTTGTCACCTGAGCTCACTAGGCAAATAGGATATCACAAAGATTTGCAAGGAATTAACTGAAGGATTTGAAACGAATTGGATGCAGGAAATGCAGAACAAATCAAGAAAAGAAATCTAGATGAAGTATGCAAGAGACAAATGCAAGAACACAGAGAAACACTAGGGAACTTCATCTAGAATTGGTCGGCGACAAAGTTACCTATGTTAGATATTGACTGAGGAGTCAAGTGAGAACACTTGATCATAGGTCATACTCATCGTTTAAGCTAAAAATGGGATACCTCTTTTCGTTTAAGCATTTTGATGTATTCACATCTTGTTGAGCTGCTTTGACCCATGACTTGGGCAAAAGCTTCTCTAAGATGGAATAACATACCTTGGGTGGTGGTGTTGATCTTGATCATGTAGTTGAACTTGTGTGGGATGCTCAAGGTTGATGTAGCTCATCAATGATTGGGAGCACCACTTGTAGTTTGAGTTCATCTACCTACATGGGTTAGTCTTGCAGGGAAGAACAGTTGTGTATCCAAATTGACAATCATGAATTTGATACCAAATGAAATTTGATATAAAGATTTTGTCAAAGGATATGTTGAAAGGTTTCATGCTTCCTTGTCTTCAACCACCATGTTGTAGAGACTTGGTGATGTAGAGATTGCTCAAGATGTGAGTGATTTGCAATCTCATAGATTTAGATTCACCAAAGTACCTACAAGGGTTAGATAGCATGTACGGGTGCAAATATATATCCAAGGCATATGATAATCATCATAAGAGAAATATCAAGGATTAGTCAAAGGCTCATGCCTTGCATGTATCCAAATGGAGTTTCTACTCCAAGTTCAATTCACCTCTCAAACGGCAAAACACTTTCTCATCAAGTGGTTTGGTGAATATATCCGCCAATTACTTATCGGTACAAACATGATTAAGATCAATGTCCCCTTTAGCAACATGATCTCGAATGAAATGATGATGAACTTCAATATGCTTAGTTTGAGAATGTTGCACGAGATTATGAGAAATCTTAATAGCACTTTCATTGTCACAAAGAAATGGAACATGTTTCACATAGATCCCATAATCTTTAAGAGTTTTCGTCATCCAAAGTAATTGGGCACAACATGAACCGGCGGCAATGTATTCCGCTTCGGCGGTGGATAAGGATACCGAGTTTTGTTTCTTGGTGGACCAAGACATAAGAGATCTACCAAGAAATTGACCGGTACCCGAAGTGGACTTTCTATCAACCTTGTCACCGGATAGTCTGAATCGGAGTAGCCAACAAGATCAAAAGAGGACCTCTTGGGATACTAAATGACAAAATATGGTGTATGGATTAAGTATCTCACTATCCTTTTCACAGCCTTAAGATGACATTCTTTGGGGGCCGCTTGATAGCATGCGCACATGCACACACAAAGCATAATATCGAGACGGGAGGTACATAGATATAACAGTGAACCAATCATAGAGCGGTAAACCTTTTGGTCAACCGATTTGCCATCCTTAGTCAAGTCAAGATGTCCACTAGTAGGCATGGGTGTTTTCATACCTTTGCTTTCTTACATGTTGAACTTCTTGAATAAGTCCTTGGTATACTTTGTTTGGGAAAAAAAGAAACCCTCCTTAGTTTGCTTGATTTGCAACCCAAGAAAGAACTTGAGTTCACTCATCATAGACATCTCAAACTTCTCCGACATTAGCTTTCCAAACTTTTCACTAAAATGAGGGTTAGTCGAACCAAATATAATATCATCAACATAAATTTGGCACACAAATAATTCACCATTAACCCTTTTAGTAAAAATAGTAGAATCAATCTTTCCAATTTCAAAGCCTTTATCAATAAGGAACTTGGTCAAGCATTTATACCACGCTCTAGGAGCTTGTTTAAGGCCATAAAGAGCTTTGTGAAGTTTGTAAACATGATCAGGTTTCTTAGGATTAACAAAGTCAGGAGGTTGTTTAACATAAACTTCCTCCTCAGTTTCACCATTTAGAAAAGCACTTTTAATGTCCATTTGGTACAAAGTGATATCATGGTGATTAGCATAGGCAAGTAAGATGCGAATGGACTCAAGTCTTGCAACGGGGGCATATGTCTCACCATAGTCCATACCTTCGACTTGACTGTAGCCTTGGGCAACGAGACGTGCTTTGTTGTGAATGACTTGTCCATCTTCGTCTTGCTTTTTGTGAAACACCCATTTGGTACTGATGATGTTGTGGTTGTTGTCGGGCTTCTCGACCAATGTCCACACTTGGTTTCTCTCGAAGTTATGTAGCTCTTCATGCATGGCATTTATCCAATCTGGATCTTCCAATGCTTCTTCAACCTTCATAGCTTCAATGCTAGAGATGAATGAATAATGTTCACAAAAATTAGCCAAACGAGTTTTAGAGCGAGTGATTCTCTCGGTATGGATACCATTGAAGATTTGTTCGACGGGATGGTCTCTTAAGACTCTTCATCGAACTCATGAGATCTTTTGCTTGGGTCGGCGTGGAACATCTTCTTCATCATCTTGTTCTTCTCCTTGGCCTTCTTCATTGTTGGCATTGTCGTTCTCTTGTCTAGGTGGAGAAGGTGGTTGATGAGGTTCATCTTGATGTACTTCCTCGTTTTCTTCATCTTGGCGTGTCCCACTTGTGGATGCTTCCATGTCAACTCTGGGTTCACCTTGTCGTGATGTAGAAGCTTCCACTTGGACGGACGAGGTACTCTCCTTCACCTCCGTTGGACGAATCTTGACAATAGACAAGTCTTGGATTGCTTCCGAAGGGTCTTTGTCTCGTACATCAATTGGCAATTTCTCTACTTGTGAGCCGTTAGATTCATCAAACTTCACATCTACCGTCTCTTCAACCTTTCAGGTGAAATTATTGTAGACACGGTAAGTGTGAGAGTTCGAGCCATAACCAAGTAGGAAACCCTCATGAGATTTTGGAGCAAATTTACAACGATGATGCTTATCAAGAATGTAGCACTTTGAGTCGAATACCTGAAACTATCCAACTTGGGGTTTGTTACCGGTGAGAAGCTCGTACGCCATCTTGCCGAGTAGCTTGTGAAGATACAAGCGATTTGTTGCATGACAAGCTGTCTCAACCGCTTCTGCCCAAAAGTGTTTTGGTGTCTTGTACTCATCAAGCATCATTCTTGCTGTCTCAATAAGAGTCTGGTTCTTCCTCTCAACGACTCCATTTTCTTGAGGCATGTAGGTAGCCGAGAACTCATGTGAAATCCCTTCTTCATCAAGAAAGGTATCAACATTTGCATTCTTGAACTCCGTTCCGTTGTCGCTTCGGACCTTCTTGATCTTCACTTCAAATTGATTTTGGGACTTTCTAGTGAAGTCCTTGAAGATCTTTTGGACCTGTGAGATATCATCAAGAAAGAACACCCACGTAAATCTTGAAACATTGGGACCAAAGAGATCCATATGAAGTAGCTGAAGCGGTCTTCTCGTGGTCATTATGTTCTTCATGGGGTGACTCCCTCCAACTTGTTTTCCTGCTTGACAAGCACTGCATGATCTATCCTTGTCAAATATAACATCTTTCACTCCAAGGATATGATCACCTTTAATTATCTTATCAAGATTTCGCATGCCCACATGACCTAACCTTCTATGCCACAACCAACCTTTGGAAGATTTAGCAATTAAGCAAGTTCTAGGTTGAGCCTTTTTAGTGAAATCAACAATATATACATCACCTCTACGTATACCGGTAAAGACCATATTATGATTATCTCCACGAAACACTTGGCAATCTACTTCAGTAAATAGAACATTGAAGCCAAAGTCAGCAAGTCTAGATACAGAAAGTAAATTGTAGCCAAGATATTCAACGAGCATAACATTTTGTATGGAGCTATCATGTGAGATGGCCACCTTACCAAGGCCAACCACCTTACCCTTTGAGTTATCACCAAAAGTGACATACTTTCGAGGGCCGTCTTTTTTAGCAAGCTCACAAGCATATCCTTATCTCCGTTCATGTGATCGGTACATCCACTATCAAGGACCCATTCCTTTCCTCGAGCCATGTAGCCGCAAAGATTAGCCATGAGGCCAAAGTGTCTCATAGACTCATTGAGATCAAAGTCACTATCATCATCCTCTTCACAATATCCATGTTCAACATCGTCTTGTGATGGATCAATTCCTAGAGAGAGTGATTCATTAGATAAATGATCATAACAATAATCATCTATATGAATTCTAATGGCTTCAGAGATGATATTGCTAAAGATTCCAACATCTCCTTTGGCACACATGAGGTTAGTAAGCTTAAATAGACAATCACCAAACTTAGGATCATTGGAATTCATCTTACTCAAGGAAATAGACTTGTGAAGAATTTCATCTAGGTTTTGCAAGGAACGGTTTGGGAATCGTTCCTCAAGAAATGCCCATATAGTGTAGGCACAATTAAGAGTAGGCAAGCAACCAGTCAAGTTTCTAGGCAAACCACTAGTGATAATATTAATAGTTCTAGGGTTGTGAATCATGTCAATAGATTCATCAAGGGTAGGATGCAAAGGATCAACATGGGGTGCACAAGGGCTAGTAATGTAATTGGTCAAATGCTATTCATTGAAAATCTCAACCATCTCAATTTTCCACTCATGAAAGAACTCTCCATCAAGTATAGGCACTCTATGTCTAAGACTCCCCAATGTAGACTCATCCATCTTCCTCCAATGCTGATTAAACCAAAGCAATGGAGACCAATGCCCTGATACCAATTGAAAGCATAGAGAAGAGGTGTCTGGAAGGGGGTGAATAGACTCTTAACAAAGAAAAGTAGAAGTTTTTAATTTCTTCAAGTTAAGGTGGAGTTTTAGTACAAGTTTAAACATTCAAAATACATTCAAGCAATCATGGAAAGAGTATATGAGCAGCAGAAAGTAAAGCATGCAAGGTTCAAGAAAGTAAAGGGATGGGATTGGAGTATGCAAACGCAATTGGAGACACAGAAATTTTTGGCGTGGTTCCGATAGGTGGTGCTATCGCACATCCACATTAATGGAGACTTCAACCAACGAAGGGCAATGGTTGCGCGAGTCCACGGAGGGATCAACCCACGAAGGGTCCACAAAGAAGCAACCTTGTCTATCCCACCATGGCCATCTCCCATGAAGGACTTGCCTCACTAGGGTAGATCTTCACGAAGTAGGCGATCTCCTTGCCCGTACAAACTCCTTGGTTCAACTCCACAATCTTGCCGGAGGCTCCCAAGTGACACCTAAACAATCTAGGAGACACCAGTCTCCAAAAGGTAATAGATGGTGTGTTGATGATGAACTCCTTGCTCTTGTGCTTCAAATGATAGTATCCCCAACACTCAACTCTCTCTCATGGATTTGGAATGGTGGATAGATTATTTGAGTTGAAAGCAACTTGGGGAAGACTAGAGATCAAGATTCATATGGTTGGAATGGAATATCTTGGTCTCAACACATGAGTTGGTTGTTCTCTCTCAAAAAATGAATGCTAGAAGTGTAGGCACGTTCTGATGGCTCTCTCCACTAATGAAGAGTGGGTTAAGGGGTATATATAGCCTCCACACAAATCTAACCGTTACACGCAATTTACCAAACTCGGTGGGACCGAATCAGAAAACTCGGTCAGACCGATTCAGTTCATAATGTGACCGTTAGGCATTTCGGTGGGACCGATATGATCAACTCGGTGGGACCAATGTAGGTTAGAGTAAATCCTCATCTTGGTTTGACCGATTACACAAACTCGGTGGGACCGATTTTGGTAATGAGAAAAATAGAGAGTTGGTCAGACAAACTTGATGGGACCGATTGCTTATCTCGGTGGGACCGAAATAATTGCAACAGGCAACAAAGAGTTTGCAAGCCCATCTCGGTGAGACCTAGATCCCATCGGTGAGACCGAATTGACTAGGGTTTCACGCAGTGGCTATGTCAAGTGAACTCGGTGGCGCCGGATAGAACAAATCGGTGGGGCCGAGTTTGACTTTTGGTTTGGGACATATGTGGATATATGAAAGTGGTTGAGGACTTTGCAGCATATCACTAAGCATTTTGAGCAAGCAAGCCATTAAGCAACACCTCATCCCCTTTTAATAGTATTGGCTTTCCTATGGACTCAATGTCATCTTGGATCACTAAAATGAAACTGTTGAGTCTTGAGCTTTTGAGATTTTTCCAATCTTAAATCCTTAGCATCTAGAAGGGGTTCCACATCCTCTTGTCCACGCCACTCCACTGTTGAACTTATTTGAAATATACTGGATAAGAGTATTAGTCCGACAAGAGATATGTTTACATTGATTACCAAAACCACCTAGGGAGCACTAGTGTTTTCACCTGGCCGTACGTATGCATGAGTAGGCATTCAAGACCCTGCCCGTATGTACGTGAGTGGCCGTATTTACTTTCTTGCACCCTGGCCATTGTACGTACATGTAGATACTACATGCGCGCCTCTACAACGACACGTGTGTGCCTCTATTACGACACGTGCCCTTCCTTACACGGCCACGGTTCATCGCTGCAGCCTGCAGATACACTGATCGACTAGTATGTGCGTACACGTTCGCGACTAGAATGACAACGCTACGTACGCTTCAACCAGGCGGGTCCCGACTATCAGGCACTCCCTTGCATGCGAAGATGTAGCTGGTGGGTCCCAGCTGCCAGGGGGAAACATTTTTTTCATGAAATACGGTGGCCCGTCCGGTGGGTCCCTGCTGTCAGGTGGAGGAATCATTATTTTCCACGTAATAAGGAGGCACTTCCTTGCTGCGGACGTGGACCCAGCTATCAGCCTCTTACGTACAGTCGACGTCCGATGGATGTCGTTCATTGACCACGTTGACCATGCGGCAGCAAGAGCACCAGGGCGGTGGACGACAGCGCGGCCTAGGAAGGGGATGACGCAGAGCCGGGGAAGACGCGGCAGTGGAAGCCCACATGGAGAGGAGTACGAGGGTTCACTGGTTCGGCTTTGGTATGAGGCTACTGTCGCCGCAGGGCCTGGCCAGCTGTGGGAGTAGTAGGGGGCGGTGAGGCCTCCACATCGTCATAGCCGGCCATGGGAGGCAGGAGCACGCGGCACGACCGGCGCAGCTTTGGGCGGCTGGAGCAAGAAGACCAGAGGTTGAAGAAGAACCATGGCCGTTGGATGCACATCGTACGGTCACTGGAGCTAGAATCATTCATATTGACTAAGTTGACAAAGCCCTCCATCCGCGTCAACTTAGTAGGCCCACAAGTCAGGCTCCCCATATGGTTGGTCCCAGCTAGCAGGGGGATTATTCATTTTTTTGTGCGTAATAAGGAAGCACTTCCTTGCGTGCGAAGATATAGCTGGCGGGTCTGAGCTGTCAGCGGCGGGAACATTTTTTCGCGAAATATAGAGGCCCTTCCGGTGGGTCCCAGATGTCAGGTGGACGAATCATTATTTTGCGCATAACAAGGACGCATTTCCTTGTGTGCGACAGTGGACCCAGCTGTCGGCCTCTCCATGTACAGTCCACTTCCGATGGATGCCGTTCGTTGACCACGTTGACCATGCCGCGCCGAGCGCATCCAAGTGGTGGACGACGGCGAGGCCCCGGGCAGCAACGAGCCGGTTATCGGAAGACGGCGGAGTGGAGTCGCAGACGGAGAGGTGTATGAGGGTTAGCTGGTTCTGGTGCGGTGTGGTCCAGCAGTCGGTGGAGAAGAACAGGAGGTGTGGAGGGATGGCCTGGCCAGTGGTGGGGTAGCCCTTCACAGCGAAGGATGCTAAGCAGAGCTGCTAGCAGCATGAGGCGGGAGCAGGTGGTTCCGGCGGCGCTGGAGGAAGAAGACGAGAGATTGAAGATGGATGCCGGTCGTTGGATGTAAATCCAATGGCTAATGACGTCAGAATCATTTGTTGACTAAGTTGACAACGACTTGCATTGGCTTCAACGTATTGGCCCACATTTCAGCCTTAAAAAATGTGGCACGTATTCAACCCATTTTTCAGAATTTACAGTCAATTTGATATCTTTTTTTAGAATTACAGTCCATTTGCTATGCTGGGTGAACAAATAATGTAGCATCCATGCGACCCATTTATTTTTTTCCTAAAAATTGCAGAACATTTGCACTTTCTCGAAATACATAATTTTGATGGGCTGATTCTAATTATAATGTTGGTTTGGGCGCAGCAATGTTTTCAAAAAATAAACAGGGGCTGAGAATTTTGTTATAAATATATTTAAATAATAAGTGATTCATTATTACATTGGTCCTTAAATCTTACCAAGCTTTTGTACACAATCACCAGGATTTTCGTTCCCAAAAAATCCAGGATTTATTGTTAAGAAATTATTTTTTAAGTTAATAAGATGTGGGATATTGTTTTCTTACATATGTAAGTATCTGTTAAATATATGATGACAATAAAAATAATATATAATAACATATAAAATAATTCAAATATATATAATATAGTTATAAGGGAAACATAAGTTGGACTGGGTGTTCCTATTCTTATATAGAAAAATAGAACAGACCTCTGCGTTTTCTTCAAAAAAACATAAATTGGGCTGCCGATGTTTCAGGAAAAATAAAACCTCGGATGGGAGGTCCATAGGCCGGTCGATACATGATGGCCCTCAAGAAAATACAAACTGGCATGTCGTGGGTTGCGCATGTTAAAAAAGAAAGCCTAGACGGGGCAGCCCAGAACCCAGTTGATACTTGCTGCCACAGTGATAATAAATGATACCTGCCAGCTCCCGACTTTGTTGTGAATTTATCTCCTTTAGTAACTACGTTGAAGCACCTAAAAAATGTAACTATGTTGACAAACCCATGGCCCCCAACGTCAATATAGCATTAGGAGGAAGTATTTTTTCAATGCGGCACTTGCTTGTGTACGACCATAGACCTGGTGGGTCCCGACTGTCCACCTCTCCACGTACAGTCCTCTCCAGATTCCTCTCGTTTGTTCAGCATGTTCACAACAGCAGACAGCGGCGCCGCGGCGAGGGTACAAAGGCGCGGGAGGAGATCGGACCACCTGAGGCAGTGCCTTATTTGTAATGAAAGTACTGAACTAGCCCAGTGGCCAAGTGACACTACTGATAGCTTTGCCGCCCGGGTTCGATTCCACCTGGTACAGGGAAAATATCTCCAAAATTTTTGCCTCTCCCATTATTGACATGTGGGTCCCCATTCTCATCTACGCACACCACATCCAACACTTAACAAAACTTCGTCCCTTGTTTTATCTGATTTCACACAGTCGACATTGTGTGGGCATTTTGAAAATAACATATTTTTTTGACCGTGCATCATATGAAGATGTGCTATGCATGAATGTTGATCAGCATGATGTTAACTAGCTGGTAGTTCCATTTTCGACAATGAATAAAACTTTCAACATGATGTTATCCCTGTTTGAAAAGGCCGTGTTAATATAAATGCTCTGCCTCTAAAAGTTGTAGTTTCTTATCTGAAACTGAACTTGTAGTTTCTTATCTGAAACTGAAACTTGCAGTTTCTTCTCTGAGAATCACATTGTCTGCACTTGTATACTCCTATGAAACTATATTTTCTAAGTGCTAAAATAGATCTCTAGAATTCATAAAATACTTCATATGCTCAATACTGCAAATCTGAAATTCAAAAGACATTCATATCTGAAAGTACTCTCAAAATACACTACACAAAACACAATTCACAACCTGCAAATACTGACAACCCTAACCTCCTCCTGACAATTCACAACCTGCCCGACTATTAGGCTAGGGGGCAGTCCCCTCCTATTCCTCGGTGGCAGACAGCCGCCCCATGATACGATGTGAACGACAAGGGAGAGGATGGGGGGGGGGAAGCGTTGTCAGGCCAACTGCTTTTCTCCTATTGTAGTTGGGTTCAGTCAACGAAGACTCCACCGGCTCGCTTTAGCACGACACCCTCACAAATAGCACCCTGTAGATGCTCGATCCTTCAATCTCTAGTGGATGCTCCATCTGGGATCGATACTCCCACCACCGCTCCATCACGATCGGATTCGGTGAGTCTGTTTGCTCCATGGCCCAGAGGAGCAGCTCTATGTACTACCGCGCGACTCCCTTCGGTGTATCGCCACCTTTTCGCTCTGTTGTGGATATTTGGCCATGGATGTCACCGTCGCCGCTAGTTGGTCCTTGTTGTCAAACCAAGATTGTATCTCCAACATCCTAGCTAGCTTCACAGGGTCGTCGTCTGCGATCCTCATGTATCGGTTGTACTCCTCCATCGATCTACTTCTCCACAGCACCTTCACTCACCGGTGCTGGTTTTTGAATGGAAGAGGAGAGAAGCAGCACTGGTTTTTGATTAGAACGGGAGAGGAGCGATGTTGGTTTTGGATTGGAACAGGAGAGGAGGGGCAGTGGTTTTGAAATGGAAGAGGAGAGGAGTGGCGCTGGATTTAGATTAGAGCACGAGAGGAGCAGCGGTGGTTTAAGAGGAGAGGAGCGGCGCTGGTCTTGGAAGTATTTTTTTGTTTTGCGTATTTTGGGTCAAAGTTTGACCACGTACTGTATTTGACAAGCAAAATGCGAATGCATGCCACCAAAAATTGTATCATTTGGTTCGTATCTAAATGTACTTTCAAATTATATTATTTTTGCAACGTATAACATATATTTTATTTGTGAAAATCATGGTCAATTATGACCCAGAATAAAAGGGAGACTAGTTAATGTGGGGTCGCTTTTTGAAATGAAGTGTAAATTGATTTTGATTTCGATCTAGTCACAGCGCGTCGGCCTTCTCATCCAATCCTAATCGCTGCCACACGCTCCTCTCCCTCTTCTCCATTGCAAAACCACCTCTCTCCTCTCCATCATCTCCATTCCAAAACCACCGTCTTTCCTCTCCCTCTTCTCCATTGCAAAACCACCCCTCTCCTCTCCATCATCTCCATTCCAAAACCACCATCTCGCCTCTCCCTCTTCTCCATTGCAAGACCACTGTCTCTCCTCCCATCTTCCAAAGCTAGCATCGGACCACTCAGAAGGACATCTATGGAGAGGATGCAACAGTGAATCAGGAAGATCGCCGGTGGCGACCAGGCAAAGTTAGCCAGGTTGAAGGAGATCCTTACTTAGTTTGACAATGAGTGGGAGATTTCGAGGATGGTGAGGGCCATGTGGCAATGTATGTGAAAGAGCGATGCGGTGGGGATGAGGGCGGCGATGTACTCCTCGGCGGCAATCACGCTGTAGTCCTTCAAGTTCATCGAGTATCTCCTCTGGGCAATGGAGAAGAAAGATTCGCCCGAGGCAAAAGTCAGGCAGAGGTGGTTGGCTTATAGGTGGAAGGTCGAGCACCCAGAGGACAACGAATCGATCAAGTACGGTGTGCCGTCCGTGAGAGTGCAGAGCCAACCGGAGCCACAGGAGTATTCGTTCTCCCACCGCAAGAGGAGGCCGGATGGTGCGACATCGCATCCCCGCCATTCTCCACGGTTCCCTCGACGCTTTCCTCATTTCAACGGTGGCGGTAGGGTTTAAGGTAAGCTTCGCACTAACCTAATCTTCAATCTGCTCACGCTTACAATTAGTGTGACAACCAATGAAAATCATGCTTACAATCAGTCTCCGAGTACTATGCCAATCACCCTACAATAGCTCTAGACCTTTGGGTCAAAGTTGTGACATTGTGTACAAATAAAGAAAAATAGATTGGTGCTTCTTTCAGAAAAGAGTACTCCCTAGAAAACTGCCAATATAAGCTACTAGTATTTGGTTAGAGGATTTGCTGCCGAGAAAGATCCGCCCACAGAGAGCGCCACACATCCCACTGGTGGTGGTGGATGCTAATGCATGCATGGAGCATGGTTGGTGTTGGTAATTTTTACTTGGCACACCTCGCACTCTACATATATGCCAGTTTCATCCGTACATTTGTGCAGTTCCACCAAAATGCAGCTGAATCCTGTTAGCACAGATAATGAAAAAGCATGATTACATTATAGTGGCACTAGTTGATGAAACATACACTAATAAATAGAAGAAAATATTGCAATAGTATCATAGTATGCCATGTTGGAAGGGCGAGATGGGACCTGCAATGCCTCATATGGTACTCCCCATACTGGAAATCGACCCAAGTCTCCCCGATACACCTTCTGCCAGTGATGAACATCAGTGTACAGCGGTAGTACAAGGAAGGGCCTTGAGACATTCCAATCTCTATTTTTGTGCAGATCAACTAAAATTAAGCACCCCAGTTTGCAGAAACGCTTAAACATCAACAATGGGACTAGTTGATGAAACATATACTAACAAAGACAAGCACTTTCTTTATCTACATTGGAAATGAAATGATAGAGACGACACTTGCTCCATTTTAACTGTATTATTACTTCATTTCATCAGTGGCACTAGGGTCGAGCAAGTGGCAAACGAGGTGTACCGTGCATCGCAAGGATGGAGGTCGGGGGTGCTTAGACTGGGATGATGAAGCTGGCTCTATATTTCCCCATGATGTTTCCGTGGTAGAATTTGGGTTGTAATCCAAACTTGGTCGAGCTGGTGTTGCGTCCCCCTACGTGCCTAGATTATGTGGCGAACTTGCCTCCTGCTAGTACTCAGTCCATTCTAGTAGTAGTTGCAGAACTGCCCGTTTACACTGAGTTGTTGTCGGATAATGGTTGTCTATGGTAGCGTTTCTTTAATGAAATCGGAGGAAACCCCCTCTTTCAATATATAAAAAAAAATCAGTGGCACTAGCGGTGCAAAAACATTGCCTTAAATTAATAGTGCCACTAGATTAAGGTGCAAAATAATAACATTACTGCTTTATCATGGTAGTGCCAAAACAAAAGCACAAGAGCAGACTCAACATGCAGGATCTTTGGCAAACGGTCAGACCAAAAAGGAACATACCTCGTGATGGGAACCATATCTGTAGTCAACACCATTCTAGAAGGGATGACACTAGTCACCAACATGGATGATTCAATTCATGGGGCCTTTTGGTGCAGTTCACCTAAAATGAAGCAATGTCCCATGAGCTAGCAGCTTCTTCACTTTTTTTAAGAAAAGGGCTCCAGCCCCGGTTCCATTTCCTTCAGAAAACGATACCCATAGAGCTTATTCTTCAAGTGTGAAATGTATATCTCTGTTTGCACAAAAAAAGGTGGAAAGGAGGGTGACTAACAAGTGATGAAACATACATCAAATGAAAAGAAGCATGTTCCTTATCTGAATGGCAATCCTACAAGGACAGTAGAAATTTCTAAAGCAGCAGCATTCCTAGATATTAGTGTGGGCATTAGGATTAAGTATGACAAACGTTAAATACGCCATTACTTTAATGGTGGCATTGCTTCATTTTACCAGCAACATTAAATTAACATGTGCTACAGAGTTGGTATTTGCGCACGAGAGAGTAGGCGGACCAGGACAGTTGCATTTCTAACGAAAAGAAGCAACTTATCTTAATGGGAAATTTAGCAGGACATGAAAAAGTGCCATTGATTCATATCACTGGAGGCATTACATTGAAAACAACATTGGTTTAATGTGTCCTTACTTTTAACAGTGTGACTGCTACATTTTACAAGTGGCATTACATAAGAGTGGCTCGGGGCAACAAATATCAGAACAGGATATCTGGGTTGGTGCCATTTTTGTTTGGTATAGCCACCTTATACTGTGTGAGGCTAGCGAATCTAGTGCTGGACTTACTCTGTTGGCTTGTCCCCCAGTCCCCACTTTCTTTCCTTTTTTCAACCAATAGATTGGGTTTATATTGAGTTTGTATTGTGTTTCCCTTTCTTTCCCTTAGACCAAGAGACCAGTTGGATAGCTAGTCTCTGCTACTTTTCGCCCCCATTATTTCCTCTTTCGACCAAGTCCTAGATTCAGGTAACAGATCTTCCCCCACCGCCACCCCCTTTCTTCCTTGTTTGAACCAAGTAGTACTAGATTCGAGTGCATGGACTGGTTTTACCTCTTAACAGTAAAAATTGAGGTGGCTTCCGAACAGCCGATCGATCCTATCTACAAGGGGGGCTGGGAAATAGTAAAAGATACAAATGCAACAACGTCAGGAGCTCGGCAAATAGAGCAAGGCCGGTTTCGAAGGAAGTTATACCTGAGGGTCGCCGGGATGTCGCTAGGTGGGCGGCGGGAGGCCTTATCTGCCCACACTACGGCAGCAAGGCAGAAGGGGTCAGAGGCCCTCCCTAGCCAGTGGTGCTTGGGAGAGAACGGCAAGGCACGCTGATCGGGATGCACCGGCAATGGGTAAGAGCCGTCCCCGAGGACGACCGCATGAAAGTTGCACCTTCTCACCTTCCCCGGCAGAGAGGATCCGGCTGGATCTGTGACCAGCGGTGAGGAGAGAGAGTGCGGCCACCACTGTCGTGTTTATATCTGGAGAGGACGAGACAGTGTGAAGAGAGCAACACTAACAAGAAAGCGCAGAGGCTCCTACCTATATAGTGGAGTACTAGATTTCTTTTGTCTACCGGAGCCGGCTTGACCTCGTCAATGACTGTCGAGAAGTCTTCATGCACGTGCCCCGGAGGCGCAGTTGTCGTCATTTTGATCTGAAGCACTGGATTATAACATATAACACGAAAAATGCCACATGACAAGAAACCATAACCTCACTGCCCAAAGGAGACAACATGAATCCCGACGAACAAACTAGACGAGGATCAAAGCTCAAATTAAAGATAAACTCGTAGAAAAGGGGTCCATCGATAGATGTCCTAATTAACATAGCCGGCTTGACCTAGATGGTAGCCGAGTAGTCTTCGTGCATGTGCCCCCAATGACCAGCGCCTTGGAGGAACTCAGTTGTCGCTATTTAACCCTCGCAGTGATCTGAAGCACATGACACCTAATATTGCGAGATGACAAGAAATCATTTTATATATTTCTCATCAGAACAATAGCCATGTACAACACAGCCTGCATGATATGTAGACGATAACTAATCCAGGTGTGTCTGCTGGAGTCTGGTCACATGCATGGACGAACTGATCTTTCGTGTCATGCAAGGATCGTCCAGGCACCAACGTCTGTACAACACTTCTCTAGTACTATCGCTCGTCTCTCTCTTCTATTAGCTCACCCGACTTGCGGGGCCGGGGAATGTGCCTATGGTCGGTTCTCGATGGAGGTCCCGCATGTGTGTGCAAACGCAATATGACGTGCGTTCCATTCGGAGAGCAGCGTGCCAAACCGACCGACTGTTTGGGGTGCGACGCGAACGCGATGGGCCTGCTGTATACTCCATACATGCTTACCATCATTTTCTTGAGGCTTTGCGCCATGGCGCAATCCATGGATACAAAATTAGTATACTGTACTTTTTAAAAGTCGAGGGCAGGGCTTTTCCCGCACGGTAGGCCGGGCAGTTCTGCCTAGTCGGTTCGACAGAGATGCGAGAAGATGAGGGAGTAGGCTGCTGTAAACGTAGGGCTGTGTGATTTGACAGCGGGTTACTGCTGGACAGGTGGGGCCCCGTGATTTGACTTGCCATTATCATTTTAACTGCGGTGCTACGACCGACGTGAGTCTCCCAATTCTGACCACCTCCATGGTATACAGGTGCCTCTCCCAATGCTCCACCATGTAGAGGCTGGCTCTTGCATGATAGCCCACTCCTCCACTTTTTCCTTGCCTCTTTCCTCCACATATGAAAAAATTCCATGTAAGCGGGCTTATAGCCCACTATTGTACTTGCTCGTACGGGTGCTAAGCCTGCCACATAGGCATTAAGTTTGATGTGGCAAGTTAATTAGTAAGAAGAGAGAGACTAGTTTGGTGACCCCAGGAAGAAACGGTGCTAAGAGCGTGTACCTAGGTGAAAAGATAATTTTGAGTCTATAGCTAATTAAATGAAGCAAACTTAGCAACAAAAAACTAAGCACCTATGCATTGGGGACTTGAGTTGCTAAGCCATTTAATGCCCTTAGCACCTCACCTAAGCACCATTTCATTGGAAGAGGTCACTCCTTGGAAAATGCAATAAATACTACGAAGAAAGAGATTGAGAGAAGTAAAAAATACTCTTATAGCCAACCTTATAGCTAACCTTGTTGTATAAGTGATGACTATGTATGACATGCCAACATCAAATAGGCTAACGCACCGTGTTAAGTCTCCAAAGGCGCGACCGCGCGAGCGAAGCAACGGTAGTGGACTCGTGTTAGGCGCGACCATGATACGGGCTGCTGGTAGCCCTTGGATCTGAAATCGACCGGTCGCATGCTAAGTTGCTGAAAATTTGCAGAATAACCCTCCAGGATAGGATATTCACCCATAGGTTTAGAATCACGCCATGCAATCGTTCAATCTTAGACCCAAGGGCTCTCGGAAGCCTATATCATGGGAGAAAGGAAAGCTTCGTATCACCTATAATTTTCCCGACGCTTGACATGGCATCGAAAGCCATTTAATTGGGAGTCGAGTAGACATGGCATCTATTTGGGTCCCGATAGTACTCTTCATGAATCCATTTATCCAACAGGCAAGCCACTACCCTGTCGTTCGCATGCCCCACTCAGCATTTTTACAATCGAAAAACCACTGGCAGTTTTCTCCTACTTGTCCCCGGACATCCTTTAACATTATGGCAGTTTGCTCCTAGTCGTCTCATCCTTTCACATTATGGCAGTTCCACTAATCCTAACCATCCTCCCAAATCCATGGCATCCCAAATTTCCATGGTCGGTGGTGTGTACAAGGTTAGAACCATCACCAGCGATGAGTTCGATGTCATCTACACCCTTTCTTCCGCGACAGTGAAAGGATGCCTTGCTCGCTTCAGACTCATGTTTCAAAACTCAAAGGATGAGTGGGTCGCTAGGCTTGATGTTGAGTACACCACAGTCCTGGAAAGCGAGAAGAATCTAAAGGAGGCAGAGAAGAAGCCCGCCGTGATCCAGGTTTGCGTGCATGACTTATGGTTGGTCTACCACATATGCCGTGCCGACGTTGAGTGTGAGGAATTTAAGAACTTCCTCAAGGGTGGCCGAGTTAAATTTGTTACTATAGACTTTAGGAATGACAAGGATGTCTTGGGTCGGATAGGCCTCGCTGTAGCCAGCCCCTTCGACCTCCAGAAGAATGGGTCGGTGCCCTCCCGTGATCAGCCTTCAATGCTGACACTGGCAGGAGCCATGGATCATCCTTCGTATGGGACACTGAAGAAACCTCCATTCAAGTTTCATCGTGCATGGCAGATGAATATACTAGATATAGACCACATCCACTACGCTACAATGGATGGCTACTTTTGTTTCAATATCTACAAGGGTTGGACGAAGAGAAAGCTAGAGCCAAGTGTGTGGTTCAAGCAAAGAAGTATCGGCCAAGAGGAAGAGGAACAAGGACGAAGTCGAGCATGTGGACAAGGAGTCCGAGTAAGGTGGCAGTGTTGTTGCTCATGGTGGTTCTAATGCAGTGTCTATCGGATTAGCTGCATAGTTTAATTTCAGGTGTGCTTAGTTTTATTTGAGGGGTGTGTTGTGCTGATCCCCCAGCAGAACTATGTTATGTTCCTTCTCGTTACTTTAACTCTTCAGTACATACATACTAGTATTTCTTACATTTCATCTTTTAGTTGGTATAGTACTACCACTCGTTTCTTCACATTATATACATACAATATATATTGCTAACATCATATAGCCAGCAGTTTAGTTGTCAGAGAATTTCAGGGTGCTTAGTTTGATTTGAGGGGTGTGTTCTGCTGGACACCATTATTGTGACTCAAATCTCTTTGGCCATGCTATAATTACATAAATACCGACGGACCAACATGCCACCTCTCCCTCTATCTCACTACAGTAAAATAAAGTGTGGGGCCTACTTGATCCCAACAGCGTTCTTATTTTCCTGTAAAATTATTCGCTTGGTTACTCCTGACAAGCGGGGCCACACTTATCATTGTGAGAATCGACTTATTTTTTTCATATAACGTGGTCAACGGGGTTGACGTGATAATAACAATGTCTAATGGCATTTTGAGCAAACATCTAACTTAACGATGGCATTTTTGAGATATCTAATTGCATTTTTGAGTAGGCATCTCACGGACCGATGGCATTTTTGAGTAGTTGTGACTTCTAATGGCAAAACTGAGTAGTGATACACAACGAGTGGCATAAATAATAAGAACCCAAGAATTAAATAGGTATGCTAATTTATTTAATAGAATTTAGCACCCCATATAAGCACGTACTAGCTTTTTGAATAGTATTATATGCATAATTTGGCGACGAGCGCTCTCTGTATGTACCACCTTTTTTCGTTAATTTCATCTTGTTAGTTTTCCTCCATGGCGCAATCCATTGATAATACTACTGTACAAAAGTTTACATTTTTCTAAAAGGCTAGAGGGTGGGGCAGTCTAGCTTGGTCGGTTTCAAGAGAGGCGGGGGGCCTTTGTGATTTGATGGATCATTACTGCTGGAAGGCGGGGCCTAGTGATTTGACTGCTCGTATAAATGTGCCGACGTCCTGAGGAGGAGCAAAGAACCGTGCGGTGTACTCAAGTTTTCCACTGGAGTAGTATGATGGAGGAGCATGAAACACGGCAGCCCAGTGCCATGTGCCGATAAAATTGATCTAATTTGCTAGTCATCTCATTGTTAGCATTGTTCTCTATTCATGCCTCGCAGAGAACATGACACATGCGGAGAAACACCTGAAGCAAAAGAAGAAACACAGGAGAAAAATAAGAAACACAGGAGCAAAAGAAGAAGGAAGATTATCACCCCTAAAAAAGAAGGAAGACACACACACAAGTATGGGGCGCTGCTCTCTACTACATGAAGGGTTGCTGGCCGCAGAGTCGTAACTGCTTCTTCATCGCCTCCACGACCTCCATCTCCTTCCGCGTCTCCTCTGCCATCTTCTTCATTCTGTCCATGATGCGGGATTTCGTGACGCGAGCCTTCATCATCTGTTCCACAGCCGCATTACGTACCTTCACAGCAGCCGGGTGCTCGATGCGGAGCTTCGCCAATTCCTCCTTCTGTTCCATGACGAGGGCCTGTAGCATCTTCATCGAGGAACTACTATTCTCAGGCAGCTTCTTCTAGCCGGCGTTCTCCTCCTTCAGCAGGTCGAGCTCGTGGCAGAGCTTTGCCTTGTCCTCCCGAAGTTGCAGGATTTCACCGGTTGCCTTCTTCTCCGAGGAAATGCTCTTATTCAGCAGCATCAACAAGCCGGCGGTCAACTCCCCCTGCTCACTGAGCTCAGCGGGCATGTCGTCGAGGCTCTCCTTCAGTAGCTCCACCAAGCCATGGATGAACTCCTTCTGCTTATTGAGGTGCTTATTGAGCTGATCAGGCATGCCGGCATGTTCGCCTCCCTCGGCTAGGGCGCTCCTGGGAGCCATCGCCTGCTCGTGAGAGATCTTTCGAGGTCCCTGCGTGGTGGCGAGCCCTCTTTTTTCGCAGCCTTGGTTGTTGCTCCCTTGTTACGAGTAGTTCTCGACCTAGAGCTCTGCACAACAGCCATGGCAAGGACGAACGAAGAAGAAGGACTTATGAGGAGGAAGGTAGAGTAATTTTCGGTTAGGTAGCTCCCCTTTTTATAACCAAAGTACTAGCACTAGTACTAAAACCTGCATAGTGGGAACACATTCAGGTTTGGTATGTACTAGTTGGTGTGAGAAGGCTTGCACTTAATTGTAGCACTAGTACTTTGGAATGTGATGTGAACACGGTAAGGATTAATTGATGGTTTTGGTTTCGAGGCCCGAAATGGCTCCCGATGAGTTTAGTGGAACATGTATTTCAAGTACTCCCTCCATCTCAGTTTACAAGGCTTGCACATGTATCTAGGTCGTCAATGTAACTTATATAAAATAAATTGTTTAACATAAAAAATACTCTGAATATTTGAAGTTTGTAATGATTTTTTGTTATGTATGCCTCTTATTAAGTTGGTCAAATTAATGACCTAGGTACACATGCAAGACTTGTACACTAGGATAGAGGGAGTACTACACTGCTCAAATGCGGTCACACAAGTCGGTGATGTAACTGGTCGTACATGTCGGGCCAAGCCAATGTGTGTCCCTTCGGTGAGACGCGGGTCTGATCGACAGTCTGTTGGTGCGACCGACCATAAAGTATTACACGATGGAGACTTCTGGTTGTGTCTTCGGTTGATTGTCACGACCAAGCATTCTAAAACTAGTGATAAATCAATTACCATCTTTTTCCAAACGACCAAGTATTTTCACAGGAATACAATACATATATATGGAGTGATTGTCAAGGTTGCAAACTGACATGGCGTTGCAAGTTCACTGCAGCAGCAACCGACTAGGTCACTACATCTTTGCGAGGAAGGAGGGCAGCTCACCTCGCCTACGATGCATGCCCAGCGGCGCCACCGCAACTGGTCCCGGGATTTGGCTTCTCCTATCGCCCATTTGAACAGTTGCACTAGCTGTTCATGCCATTGTGCAGGCATGTGCGTTCTTTCCTCCATAGTCGACTCCGTGAATATGATCTTTGCCATTAGCCCTAGCTCGAAATTACTGCGATGCTGCCAAATGCTGACATCCCTCAGCATCTCTCTCCTGAGATCGACTTGCGCCTCCGCCTTGTGCTGCGCCAGGCACAGCTCCTTGGAACTTCTCTCTAATCGATGTGACGCTTCCTAGATCCGATTTGCCCTTGCTGCCCACCCCCTGAAATGTATCCCTAGCATGTCCTCTGACACAAACAATTTGTGATTCTAGAGCAATGGATCCCCTCTAAAACACATGTGGGTTTCGCTCAAAGGCGGCAGTGCTGCGGGCCGCAGCGAGAGGGAGGCTCGCGGGATCTAGCGATCTATGGGATTATCCATGGCGGGATCTAGTGGGCGAGGTGAAGAGGCGATCCTAGGTGCTGGGAGAGGCCTACAAGAGTAAGATAAAGATAGTAACTACTCCACTCCGTCCATATTTGAATACAAAGCCCACCAACAGTAGCCCTGGCAAAAATTGATCATGCTGCCTGCGTCCTAGTTTATTGGCCCCCTTTTTTGTGCCACTTTTTATGACATGCATAAATATTATGTTACTTAAAAATATTGTCAAAATTGGCACAAAATACGAAGGAGACCAATGGAAGTAGCAACCCATGATTTAACAACTCACATGCACGCAGTGGAGTAGTAATGTCTTTCTTCCTCCCTCACGTCCACTCAATTTCCATGCGATGTATTAATTGACCATCAATGAAGTGAAGGACTTTACATGCGTCAAATTATCACATGGGGTGGATCTTCATACAAAAATGTGTCCCCCTGTGTACCCACGTGTGCGTGGGAGGGAATGAGTGCGTGCTTGGACGTCACTGTGATCCAGCAGCACGTCACTGTGATCAATCCACACAAGGAGGTCGCGACAACGCCTCCACATGTGCCACGTGGATTCATGAACCGTAAGAGAGACACTGTGTAGCGTGCCATTGGAATTCTAATTTACGTGATTTGCACATACTCAAAGTACTAGTAAGGTACACGTGCATTGCACACATCAGATTTGGGCAACCAAATTATGAATAAATACCACACTATAGCATGTAAGCTTTGAGTCATATATGCCTGATGTAGATGTTCGTTTAATTCTTATAGTTCATCTCATTCAAAATCAATTAGTTTTTATAGAAAAGCTAGGGCCTCTTTGATTCGTAGGATTTCCAAAACGCGGGAATAGGAAAACATGGGATTAGAGTGGAATGTTGTCTTGAATCCTACAAGATTGTACGGGTGTTTGATTGTGCATAGAAAACACGCAGGATTCTTTCAAAGAGGTTTGAGTGGATGGGATGTTTCCTATGAAATCTAGTGCAAATGAATCCTATGGGAAAAATCCCATGGTTTACAATCCTTCAAATCAAACAACCAAGAAAGGAAAAATTCCTAAGGATTAGAATCCTCCAAAATTCTTTTGAGAATCCTTTGAATCAAAGAAGCCCTTAATCTATTTTATGATTCATGGAATTGTGCGTTCTAAAGCATAAAGTAAAAACAAAGAATGGCAATTCAACTAGAAAAAAAATATTGGGCAGTTATGATAAGGAAGATTCTAGAACAAAGGAGAAGCACTTGTGTTTTGAGGTTTGTGGATTATGCCTAAGTTTAACCATGGAGCCTGTTAGATTGTACATGTGGCAAAATCCGGTGGGGGCTAGAAGATGGTGCGAGGGGCCAAGTGGAGGGAGAGTATGAAGGAGTGCACAAGTGCAAGGTCGATATTTAAAGAGAGGGGGGAGAACATGCGCTGTTGTGTGCAGTGGCAGAGCCATGAAAAATAAATGAGCTAGGGGGCCAAGCATTGCTAATCCTTTATGAGGAGGGCCAATTCATCAACTTAAACCATTTTACCAGCAATTTTCTAATGATCACATTCATATTAGCCTCTATATATAGTGATGTTAGGGGGGGGGGCACGGCCCTTGCTGCCCTCTGTCTTCGCCACTTTGCACGCGTCTGAGAGATGAAGCAGAAGGCATGGATGATGAGTGGGGGACGTTGGATATATAATTAATGTGGGTGTATTAGCTATGTAATCCTATATAGAGAGGTATAGATTGATCGATGTGGACGTGGGAAAGAGGGTGAGACCTCACTAGATATATAGATAGATTAGTTTGCGTGGAAAACTGTGAAAGACCTAGCTATATATACACACACATAGAGGAACATCGATCGTTGCACATGCACGTCAGAGATAAAGAATGCCCGATATGATGGAGAGGGGGGTGCATGCATGGGAGACCGACCTGAAGAAAAAGATTGCATGTGTGCGATGGATATTGCTGACTAGTAGTGTGTGTGCATGCATGCACGAGAGAAAGTTAGTGGTACAATTATAAAGAGAAGACGACCGTCTGGGTGTAACTGTAGGATCGAAAGTATGTATAGAGGGGGTGATTAGACTACTTGACCAAATAAAAACTTAACCTTTTCCCAATTTTAGTTCTTGGCATATTTTAGCTATTGTAGGACAAGTCAAGCAATCATCACACAATTCAAGCAAGCATGCAAAGAGTATATTGGCAGCAGAAAGTAAAGCATGCAACTTGCAAGAATGTAAAGGGAAGGGTTTGGAGAATTCAAACGCAATTGGAGACACGGATGTTTTTCCCGTGGTTCGGATAGGTGGTGCTATCCTACATCCACGTTGATGGAGACTTCAACCCATGAAGGGTAACGGTTGTGCGAGTCCACGGAGGGCTCCACCCACGAAGGGTAATGGTTGCGCGAGTCCATGGAGGGCTCCACCCACGAAGGGTCCACGAAGAAGCAACCACCCACGAAGGGTCCACGAAGAAGCAACCTTGTCTATCCCACCATGGCCATCGCCCACGAAGGACTTGCCTCACTAGCGGTAGATCTTCACGAAGTAGGCAATCTCCTTGCCCTTACAAACTCCTTGGTTCAACTCCACAATCTTTTCGGAGGCTCCCAAGTAACACCTAGCCAATCTAGGAGACACCACTCTCCAAGAAGTAACAAATGGTGTGTTGATGATGAACTCCTTGCTCTTGTGCTTCAAATGATAGTCTCCCCAACACTCAACTCTCTCTCATAGGATTTGGATTTTGTGGAAAGAAGATTTGAGTGGAAAGCAACTTGGGGAAGTCTAGAGATCAAGATTCATATGGTAGGAATGGAATATCTTGGTCTCAACACATGAGTAGGTGGTTCTCTCTCAGAACATGTGAGTTGGAATTGTGTATGTGTTCTGATGGCTCTCTCCCTGAATGAAGAGGAGGTGGAGGGGTATATATAGCCTCCACACAAAATCCAACCGTTACACACAGTTTTCCAATCTCGGTGGGACCGAATCAACAAACTCGGTCGGACCGAAAAGGTAAACCTAGTGACCGTTAGAGATTTTCGGTGGGACTGACATGCAACTCGGTAGCACCGATATGGTTAGGGTTTGGGCATAACGTAATCTCGGTGAGACCGATTACACAAACTCGGTGAGACCGAGTTTGGTAATAAGCTAACCAGAGAGTTGGTCAGGTAAACTCGGTGGGACCGATTTGCTCTTTCGGTGAGACCGAAAAGTTACAAAAAGGAAACAAAGAGTTTACACTGCAATCTCGGTGGGACCTATTCGCTCTTTCGGTAAGACCGAAAAGTTACGAAAGGGAAACAGAGAGTTTGCAATCCCATCTCGGTGAGACCGAGATCCCTATCGGTAGAACCAAATTGCTAGGGTTTGGCAGTGGCTTATGACAAGTGAAACTCGGTGGCGCCGGATAGAAAGAATCGGTAGGACCGAGTTTGGCTTAGGGTTTAGGTCATACGTGGATATGGGAAAATAGTTGAGGGTTTTGGAGCATATCACTAAGCACATGAAGCAAGAGGCTCATTAAGCAACACCTCATCCCTCCTTGATAGTATTGGCTTTTCCTAAAGACTCAATGTGATCTTGGATCACTAAAATATAAAATGAAGAGTCTTGAGCTTTTGAGCTTGAGCCAATCCTTTGTCCTTAGCATTTTGAGGGTTCCACTTTCACATCCATGCCATGCCAATCATTGAGCTTTCCTGAAATAGTCATCTTGGAATAGCATTAGCTCAATGAGCTATGTGTTGTTATGAATTACCAAAACCACCTAGGGATAGTTGCACTTTCAATCTCCCCCTTTTTGGTAATTGATGACAACATATAGATCAAAGCTTCGACAAATGATAATAAGCATGAAATATATCGTCGCTTTGAGAAGTATGTGACAAGTAAGAGCTCCCCCTAAATTTGTGCATATTTAAAATTTGCTTTGGACTGCAAATGCACAAAGAGTTAGAGTCATGGGTTACTCTTCCATGTGACATACATCTTGGTGGAGCGCTTAAAATGATAAGAATGAAATACATGCACTCATCACCAAGAATAGTGAATGATCACATAAGATAGATAAGATGATAATATTAAGCAAACATTAAGTGTAGCTTATGATCAAACACATGATCATCAATGTCTCACGAGCAAAGACATAGTATCTCACACAAAAGCAAACAAAGTTCAAAAAAAAACAAAATGAAACAAGAGAGAATAAAAGCAACACTCTCTCTTGAAGCCTATGATCTATACATTTTCTCCCCCTGTGGCAACAAGTTACCAAAAAGTTTCTAGAAAATGCATAGTGCTAAGTCGACACTCAGGCTTGATCTTCAGGTGGTGGTGGAGTCCGGAGCACTCCAAGGTAGTACTCTTCGTTGTCCTTGATGTATTGCCAATCAACCCATCTCATATCACAGACAATTGGCTTCTTGTCTAGCAGCACTGTCTCATAAAAGTCTTGCTGCTCCTTGGTGTGAAACCTGTAGTCAACTGCAGTCCTTCTCCTTGAAGCATACAGGTCTGCTTCTCTCCACTTCCAGAGCCCTGAATCTCTCCTGAGTTTCATATCCTCAGCCATAGGATGAGCATCGTTGTGGTTTGGGATCTTGGGCTTGAGCTTTCTAAGAACATTCTCTTCTTCTTCTTCTTCTGCAGTTTTAGGCACTGGGTCCTTGTTCTTCTCAGTAGCTGGGATGCTTCTTGTGTTCCTCTTTGGCTTTGGCTTTGGAGCTGGCTTGGCCTTGGAAGCAGCTGCCCCTGTTCTTATGGCATCACCCATCAGCTTGGGTGCCTTAGGTGCTGGTGCAGCTACCTCTTCTTCTTCCTCCTCATCTTCCATGATGGAAGCCTTGCCAAGCACTCTGGCTACAGTTTTCTTCACCCTTTCTTTCCTCTTCTTGCCTTCAGCAGCAACTGGCTCAATGGGAGTGGGCTTCTTAGTTGAAGCTCTAGCCTTTGACATAGGCTGCCTGCCTGCTGGCCTTTTGATCTTCATCCCTGGTTTTATGCCCTGTGCTGGCTCAACTCTCATGGAAGTTGCTTCCTCTTTTGCCACATAATCCTCATCTTCTGAGTCTGAGGTTCTCTTCTTTTTCTGTCTTGTGGCAGCTTTAGGCAGATTGCTAGGGGTGCTCCTGCTGCCATCATCTGAGCAACTTGAGGGACTAGTGCCCTCACTCATCTGCACTTGCTGCTCTGACAAGTTCTGGCTATCACTTTGGTCTGACATGATGCAAACTCTGACTGCTGACCCTGTGAATAGGTTATAGATGAGATAGAGTGGATAAGCATCACAAAATGTAGAGATTTTTGCAAAAGAATAATTCAAAAACTTAGTTTTAGTTTCCCACTGAAAGCATCTTGGATCTACCGATTTCTAAACTCGGTGATACCGAAGCAGTTTTGGCACCTAAACTAGTGAACTCGGTCAGACCGAGTCACAGTTCGGTGGCACAGAGACTGCTAGGGTTTCACAGAGTTCCAAAATCGGTCACACCAATAAGTAATTCTCGGTCAGATCGAGTCTCACTTGTGCAATGGCATAAGCCAAATTGGTGGGACCGAGTTTTTCAACTCGGTGGGTCCGAGATGGTTTCGGCGGAAACCTAACCCTAAAATTTTCGAATTAAACCTAATCTACGAGTTCATTGACTAGATAGAAGTTTAACAAACGTGGCAAGAATCATGATGATCACAATGTGCTAAGAATCGGATTGGGGAATAGCACAAAGATCGAGTCCATACCCTAGTTCGGCAGAGACTCGCTACGGCGGCAACGGCGGGGTTGAATTTCCGTTGACGGCGACGGAGACCAGCGACTGGAGGCGGCTGGCGGCGAGGAGACGATCCGGAGACCAAGTTGGCAGAGCAGGCTATCGCGCGGGCGAAGGGGTTCGGAGAAATTTCCAAATTTTTGCCCGTGACTATATATAGCCCGACCCTGTCGGTGTGACCGAGTGGAATAACTCGGTGGCACCGAGATGCAAAACTGTATACAGTTGTTGCAACTCGGTGTGACCGAATGGTTCAAATCGGTTGCACCGAGATCAAAAACCTAGATCAACTTAATGATCTCGGTAGGACCGAAAGTGGGGTATCGGTCAGACCGAGAATCATAAAGAGGTTTTGGAAGTTTAAGTCTATGACGAATTGGGGACTCCGAGCGCTCCTCACACAGAGTGGTTCGAATCTGACTTGATCAAATTTTGTGATGTAGCATGAATAGAGTTTGAGACGAGAAAAGCATAGATAGCTAGAGGAGGTTCTTAGGCATTCTTGTCCATCTACTTGGCAAAAGGAAATAAAACCAAACAATCAAAACAACAAGTGGATGTCCTTGAATGAGTAAAATATGCAACCAGCATGCTCACACAATAAGATGGCAAATGAAAAATGTGACAAGGCATGCACAACCAATTCTAGCATCTATCA
Source organism: Triticum aestivum (assembly GCF_018294505.1). Classification (NCBI taxonomy): domain Eukaryota; kingdom Viridiplantae; phylum Streptophyta; class Magnoliopsida; order Poales; family Poaceae; genus Triticum; species Triticum aestivum. Next base: position 243,201,862 of record NC_057800.1, read on the forward strand.
AGCAATTTGCGATGACAAGGTCATCTATATATGAGTATATTGACTTAGGAGTCAAGTGAGAACACTTGATCATAGGTCATACTCATCATTTAACCTCAAGTGGGGTTACCACTTTCACATAAAGCATTGTTGTGTTCACATCTTTAGAGTTGCTTTAGCTCAAGTCTTAGAGTAAAGATCCCCCTAGATGTGATATCCCCCCTTAGAGGGATGAACTAACCTCGGGTTTTGTCGATGATGACTTCATGTAGATGTTGAAGATGTGGATGCTCAATGTTGATGTAGATCACTTGGAGCTATCCATTTGAGTGAATTGCACTTTCAATACCTACATGGGTTAGTCCCACAAGGAACAAACAAGGATATACATAGACATAGAGTGATGCACACACAAGATGATGTCTATGAAAACTTTTAGGTTACCTTGTCCCTTGTCTTACCAACAAGAGGGTTTGTGACTCCTTGAACTAGTGCAAGATGTGGAAGTTGATTGCACTTGTTCTTGCCAAAATGATAATAGTGAAGTATGTTGGCGGAGTCACCCTCAAGAACTCTCTAGTTCTTCTTCTTTTGGATCCACACCATCTTGATGGGAATCCTTGGAGTTGTAGTCGTACTTGATGAAGTGGAACTTGAAGTAGTCTTGGGAATCCACTTGACTAAGGTCTTAGGAGCTTCTTTAAATGCATCAATTTCCTCTTGAAGCTTGTCCTTGCCTTTTTGCTTGTAGTCTTGTGGTGGAAGATCATCTTGAGCTTGTGTCCCCTTGAAAGAAGTATCATACTTCTCTTATTGAGGAACAAACTTTGTCTTGGGGTATTGATCTTCTTCCCACTCAACTCCATTGGCATTGAATTTTCATTCAAAACCAACACCTTGATTCTTCCGGTGCGTTCCTTGCTTGCGCACAATTTCCTCGAATTGCTTACTCCCGATAAGGCTTTTGTACACTCCTTTCTCTATAATTCCCTTCAATAAGCTATTTTCTTGCTCAAGTGTAACTTGGCTAAGAGAATCATTAGTGGAATCAAGAGAACTACTAGAAGCAACAATATTGGATTTAGCATGATCATTGTTACTGCTAGAGGAAGAATCTTTCTTGTTCTTGTTACTAGACTTGACTTGAGGCATGTAAGTGGATAAGAGTAAACGCTTGGCAATGTAAGAAGAACTTTTATTGCGGAGATCATCATTGATTTCTTTTAAGAACTCATGCTCTTGCTCAAGATTGAGATTTTCAAAGCGTAATTTCTCATGAGCTCTTAAAAGTTCTCGATGATCTTCGAAGATAGTTTCATGAGCTAACTTAAGAGTGTTTAGTTCTTTAGTTAGAGCCTCAATGTTCTCCTTATTATTGTCATTCGTTTTATCTTGCTTAGCATGATTAATTGACGTTTCATCATAGTATTCATCACTAGAGTTGTCAACAAGCAAATCATCACCTAACAAGTCATCTTCATCACTATTGAAATCAACATACTCGGGGTGTGTTACCTTAGGACCTTTGGCCATGAAGCATCTTCCAATTCCTTCATTTGGTGAGTCAAATATGTCGTAGGAGTTGGTTGACACAAGTGCTAGACCGGCAACACCTTCATCTTGAGTATCTTCGGAGTCGGAGTGATAACTTCTCTCGAAGTGGCTGTCAGAGTCGGAGCCGAATACCCATTCACCAACATGAGCTTGATGTCTTCGTTTTGTGTAGCTCCTTGATGATTTTTCCTTCCTTTCCGAATCCTTGCTTCTCCGTGAGTATCTTCGTTCATAACGATCATCTCTACTCCTTCTCTCTCTTGTAGGGAGCCGTACACTCATTGGAATAGTGTCCGGGTCTTCCACAACTGTAGCAGTTTCGCTCTCGACTAGAAGATCTTTTGTCATTGTAGGACCTTGACTTGAAGCTTCTATTTTTGCTTCTACTCTTGTAGAACTTGTTGAAGTTCTTCACCATTAAGCTCAATTCTTCATTGAAGTTTTGTTTATCACTTGATGATGTAGGGGCTTCACATGAGGCTTTGTAGGCACCACTTGATTTGTTGTGAAGTTCCTCTTTATCCTTAAGTGACATCTCATGAGCAACTATTCTTCCAATCACCTCCGTTGGCTTGAGATCTTTGTAATTGGGCATCATTTGGATCAATGTGCACAGGGTATCATATTTTCCATCCAAGGCTCTTAGAATCTTCTTGATGATGAATCTATCAGTCATCTCTTCACTTCCTAAGCCGGCAATCTCATTTGTGATGAGAGCAAGCCTAGAGTACATTTCAGCGACACCTTCACCATCCTTCATTTTGAACTTGTCAAGTTGACTTTGAAGCACATCCAACTTGGATTCCTTGACGGAGTCGGTACCTTCATGCATATCAATCAAAGTGTCCCAAATTTCCTTTGCATTCTCAAGACGCTGATTTTGTTGAATTCTTCGGGGCACAATCCGTTGAAGAGAATATCACAAGCCTGAGCATTGTATTACAACATCTTCAACTCATCCGCGGTAGCTTCACGGTTTGGTTCTTTCCCATCAAAGAAGTCACCTTGCAAACCAACACACACAATAGCCCAAACAGCAAGGTTATGTCCAAGAATATGCATTTTCATTTTATGCTTCCAACTAGCAAAATTAGTACCATCAAAGTAAGGACCTCTACGGTGATAATTTCCCTCGCTAGACGCCATACTCTCCTAGGTTGTGAAACCAAGGCTATGACCACCAAAAGCTATGGAGATCAAAGCAAATGGAGATCAAAGCTCTGATACCACTTGTAGGATCGAAAGTATGTCTAGAGGGGGGGTGATTAGACTACTTGACCAAATAAAAACTTAACCTTTTCCCAATTTTAGTTCTTGGCAGATTTTAGCTATTGTAGGACAAGTCAAGCAATCATCACACAATTCAAGCAAGCATGCAAAGAGTATATTGGCAGCGGAAACTAAAGCATGCAACTTGCAAGAATGTAAAGGGAAGGGTTTGGAGAATTCAAACGCAATTGGAGACACGGATGTTTTCCCCGTGGTTCGGATAGGTGGTGCTATCCTACATCCAAGTTGATGGAGACTTCAACCCACGAAGGGTAACGGTTGCGCGAGTCCACAGAGGGATCCACCCATGAAGGGTAATGGTTGCGCGAGTCCACGGAGGGCTCCACCCACGAAGGGTCCACGAAGAAGCAACCACCCACGAAGGGTCCACGAAGAAGCAACCTTGTCTATCCCACCATGGCCATCGCCCACGAAGGACTTGCCTCACTAGCGGTAGATCTTCACGAAGTAGGCGATCTCCTTGCCCTTACAAACTCCTTGGTTCAACTCCACAATCTTGTCGGAGGCTCCCAAGTAACACCTAGCCAATCTAGGAGACACCACTCTCCAAGAAGTAACAAATGGTGTGTTGATGATGAACTCCTTGCTCTTGTGCTTCAAATAATAGTCTCCCCAACACTCAACTCTCTCTCATAGGATTTGGATTTTTTGGAAAGAAGATTTGAGTGGAAAGCAACTTGGGGAAGGCTAGAGATCAAGATTCATATGGTAGGAATGGAATATCTTGGTCTCAACACATGAGTAGGTGGTTATCTCTCAGAACATATGAGTTGGAATTGTGTATGTGTTCTGATGGCTCTCTCCCTGAATGAAGAGGAAGTGGAGGGGTATATATAGCCTCCACACAAAATCCAACCGTTACACACAGTTTTACAATCTCGGTGGGACCGAATCAACAAACTCGGTCGGACCGAAAAGGTAAACCTAGTGACCGTTAGAGATTTTCGGTGGGACTGACATGCAACTCGGTAGGACCGATATGGTTAGGGTTTGGGCATAACGTAATCTCGGTGAGACCGATTACACAAACTCGGTGAGACCGAGTTTGGTAATAAGCTAACCAGAGAGTTGGTCAGGTAAACTCGGTGGGACCGATTTGCTCTTTCGGTGAGACCGAAAAGTTACAAAAAGGAAACAAAGAGTTTACACTGCAATCTCGGTGGAACCTATTCGCTCTTTCGGTGAGACCGAAAAGTTACGAAAGGGAAACAGAGAGTTTGCAATCCCATCTCGGTGAGACCGAGATCCCTATCGGTAGAACCGAATTGCTAGGGTTTGGCAGTGGCTTATGACAAGTGAAACTCGGTGGCACCGGATAGAAAGAATCGGTAGGACCGAGTTTGGCTTACGGTTTAGGTCATATGTGGATACGGGAAAGTAGTTGAGGGTTTTGGAGCATATCACTAAGCACATGAAGCAAGAGGCTCATTAAGCAACACCTCATCCCTCCTTGATAGTATTGGCTTTTCCTAAAGACTCAATGTGATCTTGGATCACTAAAATAGAAAATGAAGAGTCTTGAGCATTTTGTGGGTTCCACTTTCACATCCATGCCATGCCAATCATTGAGCTTTCCTGAAATAGTCATCTTGGAATAGCATTAGCTCAATGAGCTATGTGTTGTTATGAATTACCAAAACCACCTAGGGATAGTTGCACTTTCAGTAACAGACTAGGTGAGGTCATAATCAATATAAAGTTGAATTCAAATATTTGAATAAGAGATCATGATGTTTGAAACCCATGCATGCATGAATATAACTGAGATATGCATGGTGTGGTTTGGAAACGAGCATGTTGTACTGTATACACATTGAACAAGGTCAGACTGATTTGAATTTGAGATACTGATGGCAAACATCTTTTGGCCACATTGCATCCTTGCATGAACACACTATTGTAATTGGAGATGATGGGTGGCTTTCGCATCATATTTCTATATCTATACCCCTATATATTATATTTTATATTTTTATAGTCTGCGGATAACTTTAATTGACTTTGAAAGATGGTCGTTGGATGAAGCCAATCTGATGGTGCAGAGATGGCAAATTTGAGCACTACTGGTCGTTGGATATCATCTAGTTTCCACCAGATTTTGCCACATGTACAATCTAGAAGACTCCATGGTTGAACTTAAGCATCATGCACAAACCTCAAAACACAAGAACGTCTTCTTTGTTCTAGAATCTTCCGTATCATAATTGCCCAAATGTGTTTTCTACATGATTTTCCATTATTTGTTTTTACTTTATGCTTTACAACGCACAATTCCATGAATCTTAAAATAGATTAGCTTTCTTATAAAAACTAGATGATTTTGAATGAAATGAACAATAAGAATTAAACGAACGTCTACATAATGCATATATGACTCAAAGCTTACATGCTATAATGTGGTATTTATTCATAATTTGGTTGACAAATCTCATGTGTGCAATGCACGTGTACCTTACTAGTCTAAATGGTGTTTGTGTGTGTGTTGTGCGTGTTAAACACATTGTACGTAGTATCATACATGGTTTAGATTTCGAACATCTAGCTAGAGCATACATGTACTATGATTTGAATTCAACATAAAATGGATACATATATTTGAATTTGATATCGTATGTACATGTAGTTCGCATTTATTTAGGAATTTACTTCTCCTATATTCATGTCATGTGTTGTGAAGATAATATTTAGATGGTTGTATAACTAACCCGAGTACAATCCCATTCAACAGGGAAAATGTACTTAAATTTAGTCCATATGCTAGACAACACACATTGTTTTTTTATTGTTGAGGGAAGTGCAAATTGTTTTGGTACTGTACACGTTATGTTTGTTGTCCCAATTTTTTAGTTTTTTTGTTGTATTTGAATGCATTTCTAGTAATATAGTAAAACGGGACATGGGTCTCTCTAGTGATCAGGTGCGAATTGTCTTTTTTTGGTACACATTGAGCTTGTTCTCCCGAAATTTCAAGCCACGCCTTGTTATGCCAAAATTTTAAGCTAGCATCTCTATCTATCGTGCTGTGAAACTCCCGCTTCTTCAACCCGCGCCTTGTTACCCCGAAATATTTAAGATATATCTTTGTCTCGTTGAGCTCCGAAAACTCCCTCCATCTCAACCCGCGCCTTGCTATCCCAAAACTACAACGCGCGCGAAAACTCCCACCTCCTGCGAAATCCCAACACACGAAATGCCCGTGATACCCCTGAACCGAAAGAACCGCCTTGCACAAATCAGTGGGGGTACTTTCATAACTTACCCCACATTTCGGACAAGCACGTCCCTAAGCCAAGGTTCCCCACTCCCATCCCATTAGCCCACCCATTCGAAAACCGAGGCCGCGAAAACCCGTGAAACCTCACACCCTCCTCCGTCCGCCACCCAGCCGGAGCCTCTTCCCCGACGACGTCGTCCACAGCAACACCTCGACGTCCCTCATCTACCGTACCTGATGAGCATCTGTCGTCGATCTTGTTGTCCCACCGGTTTAGCTACCCCGTCTTCCACCTCCAAGGAGCTACCGCAACATTCCCCTCATCTTTCGCGCCACCTCCATTCCCACACCGCCATCTTCACCTGCACCATCGAAAGAGCAGCATCATCACCATTTCCTCAGATGAAGCTGAGGCCTAATCGGCGGCACCAAAGAGGTTGTACACTAATTGCCGCATTTTCTTCTTGATTCGATCTCATGGTTCTGCCGGCGCTCGGTCCCGAGCCGACATGGTGCGGCTCCATCCAAGGCAGCGTCGCCGGCCACTTCCTCCACGCGTCACTCCCTCGGTGGCGATGTCCACATCAGTAGGAGCTGCTGCTGCTTTAGCTCTTGCTCGCGCTGCTGCTCTGCTCTTGCTCTCAGTCCCCTGCTTGGTCTTCTCTTTCTATTGCTCTTACTCTTGCTCGTGCTGCTGCTCTTTCTCTTGCTCTTGCTTGCGATGCTACTCTGATTTGGCTACACTTCAGTCGACTGAATTGACTTTTGGGTCAGTTGATTTTCAAGGGGTGGGGGGCTCATCGGAGTTAAGGAAGAACCAGCCGCAACGGGGAGGGAGGCTAGCCGGAGAGGTGCCAAACTATCTATCTAAGGGTTCAGGGTGGGGCGGTGGTCGCTGGCGGTGGTGGGGCGGTGGCGTGGGGATTGCTAGATAAAAAGCTCGGCACGGGGGGGCTAGAGGGATGGCCGGGACGGTGGCGGACCGGCGGTGGGGAGTGGTTTCGGGGCGGGCGAGGTGGCCCACCGCCGGCCGCGAGTGGCGGGGGTGGCGGTTTGGCCGGTGGTGTCAGTCGACTGATGCTCCTACACGACGAGCTGCCCCGGCTCTCGCACGCGCTGCTGCTTCTGCTTTTCTACTACTAGTGTGTTCAGTTTCGACAGTAAAATTCAGTTTCGACAGAAAATTCAGTTTCAACAGTTAAGTTCGATTTCGACAGTTAAATTCAGTTTCGACACTTAAGTCCAGAGATGAGCGGCTGATGTATTTTACATCTAGCACTTTATGGTTATGTATTTTATGTCATCTATTGGAGATGCTATTACAATTCCACTCAGGTTAACGTTGTCTCTCTTATCCTGCTTCAGCCTCGGCATTGTACAACTCACCGGAGTTGCTCTAACGACGAAACCCTCCATCACAGCGGAGCAGTACCCCGGGCTCCATCTCTAGACACCTAAGATCTTCTTCCCCTCATCCGACAGCCAAGTCAGCCGGAGCATCCTCACCGACCAACCCAATCACGCTGAGATCGACATGGCTTTGCCAAAGTGGTTGTACACTTGTTGCATCTCTTTTTTACTCTACATGTTATATATATTGTCCACTGAGCACCCGTAGTAACGTGAAATATGATTATTTTATCCTACTATATGACAAGCTATGAGGTACCACACAAATTAGCCATCCGTGATGGACTCTCTTGAATGCCATCACTATTTATCTCCGTGCGTTTGAGCTATGCATTTGTTGATGGGCTGAGGAGTTGAGCTAGTAGGGCAGTGGCCTGGGTCCAAAGTAGTAGAAGTAGCAGATTTTTTTTTGAGTGTAGGCTTTTCCTTGCTCAAGCCTGCCTACCAGAATCGCCAATGCTTGAAAGGAAAAGTGAAGGAAAAACATAGGAATTGGAAAGTTTCCTATGGTACTACTATTCATGCATTTGGTTCAAAGGAATGGAGTAAAGGAAAATTGTAGGATTTGTTCCTTTAGTGTCTCCTTGAAAGAAAAACCATAGGAATTTTAATATCCACTTGTCCTCCTTTTCAAATTCCTATTCATGAAGCACAAGACTAAGAGATGGTAGCATAATAGCATTATAACCGTACATTTTCTTGTGGTTTGACTTAATCTCACCGCGCTTCTTTGCATCATGTGATCTTCCAATTCTTGTGAACCAAACACCCAGATTGGCAGAAATCCTGTGTTTTTAAATTCTTTGTTTTGCACGTGCATTCCTATCCTATTCCTGTCTATTTCCTATCCCTGCATTGTTAGAATCCTCAAACTCAAACAAGCCCTTACACAATTACTTCTGTTACAAATATGTGTCAAAGAAAACCTTGTGTGGTTTGTCCTACTCCTGTTGCGCTGTGTTCCACACCAGCTCAGCTGCTCTAACGACGGAAGGGTTCGCCACAGCAGGGATCTCCTCTCCAGACTGTCTTTTGCCACCTCGGATCTTCTTTCCCGCCGCCGGCAGCCACTTCAACTTCCTTACCATCATCAACTGAGCAGATGACCTTGAGGACTACACGGGTCCGCAAGAGAGGTCGCACTCTTCCGTGTCTGCTTACGTTATGCATCGCTTAATATGATGACATGCTTTTTTATCATCGTGATCACCTATTAGACTCCGAGTCAGGTCCAAACTAATGCTGAAACTTGAGTTTTTGAATGGTTGTGGGGTACATATAGGGGCAGCAATCAGTACTATATGTCTACTATCTGGTTAATCTCAGGTGTCTACTATGAGTTTCATGTTGGGTGCAAACAACCATTAAAGGAGCCATTATCTGTATTTTTTAACTAAAGCTATTATCTGCTTGCTATCATTGGTTTTGGGTTTATCCATAGTTTTCTACCATCACTCTGGATTTATGCATGCACTCCTTACATAATCTCACTATGTTTTATTCCTATGCATGTAAGTTATTGTACACAATGGAACTGAACATGTAGAGCACAAGAGACGAGCCTTGCATGGCAATAAAATTTCATGCAGACGTCGCTCCATGGTGGGCGCAAATGAAGCCCCCTCCACCCATTTCGGATTATAATCAAGAGGAAGATAATTGTTCTGAGGGGGATTCAGAAGGACAAAACCACTCCTATTTACCCCCTAAGGTCGTTGCTCTAACTTGGCATGCTAATGTTGGTAATATCATGCATATGGTGCCCTGCATTGCTTACTTTATACATCAAATATGGCATCTGCTTAGTTTACACATGCTTCGTGTGAATGCCATATGTTTAGTTTCTTTATCGTGTATGTGAATCATGCAATTCCATCTTGTTTAGCCAGGCATCATATATGTGGATTTTGCAATGCCACCCTGGTTAGCCACTCATCTTATATGAGAATTATATCATGCCATCATTTTTTTATTACGTGTTAAATATGTCAACAATTTTAGTACATTCAATTACTCTTCCTGTCCATCAGCCATTCAGCATGGTCATGGAAAAATCTGGAGTGGAAACAAGGTCTTCAAAGCAGACAATGCTATATAACGAAGCACATGTCTTGCTGGTTATAGATAGCTCCTCAGAGGAGGATTCCGAGACAGATGACCAGTCCTATCCCCCCCCTCCGAGGTGCATGCTCTAACTTGGCAGGGTTATGTTGCTCATATCATGTGTATGGTACCTTGCATTGCTATGTCATTTGCTTAGTTTAGACATGCTTTGTGTGAATGCCACCTGTTTAGTGTCTAATTACCATATATGTGAAATATGTAATGTCATCATGGTGCAAGACATCATATATGTGACTTATACAATGCAATCTTGTTGCGAGGCATTATATATGTGAATTATGCAATGCCATGCTGTTTAGCCAAGCGTCATATATGTGAATTATATCATGACGTCCTTTTTTTGCATTTCTCGTTACATTTGTCGACAATGTTGGTATATTCAACTGATCTTCCTGTACATCAGCCATTTGAATTGGCGATGGAGAAATCTAGAGTGAAAACAAGGTCTTCAGAGCAGACAATGCTACCTGCTGAAGTAGCTATCTTGTTGGTTACAGATAGCCCTTCAGAGGAGGATTCAGAGGCAGATGACCAGTCCTATTATCCCCCTAAGGTGTATGCTCAAACTTGGTAGGGTTATATTACTCATATCATGCATATGTTGTATTGCAATGCTTAGTTTTTACATCATATACACAATATTGAATGCCATCTCCTTAGTTGACACGTCATATATGAGATTGCCCTCTGCTCACTTGCTTATTATATAAATCATATATTTGAATTATATCATGCCATGATGTTTACACAGAAAGCATGTATCTGAATTATGGCATGCCAACCCATTTTCTAAAGACATAATATAGTTATCTCATCTTATCCTGTTTACATTGTCATCATATTTTGAATTATGTCATTCTATTTGTGAATTATATCAAGCCATCATGTTTCCATCGACGACATGTTTGTGATTTATGTCTTGCCAACCACTTTAATAGACACATCATATAGTTATATCATGTCATCCTGTTTAGATAGTCATCATATTTAGAAGTATGTCATTATACCCTGTTTAGTTAGCCATCATACATATGAAATTGTGTCATGATATCCTGTTTAATTAGCCATCATATATGTGAAATTATGTCCTGCTATTCTGTTTGGTTAGACAACATAAATGTGAATTATTTCATGCCCTGTTTTCTTCCCTACTATCCATTGCACCCGTCTATCTTACAATATCTGTACATTCAATTACTTTTCTTGTTTATCAGCCATTTCAATTGGGGGGGGTGATGGCAGTATCTGTGGGAGTAAAAACATGGTCTTCAGAAAAGATCGTGCTACCTGTCGATGCAGATAGAACCACAGTTGTACTTGCCCAAGAACCAACCCCACCACACATAACCCAGACTAACACAGACCCAGTTGGATAGAGAACCAACTACACCCCTTCTAACCCCAACCCCAGCAGATAGTAACCCATTTCCAGTTGACACAACACCGTCTCCACCACAGAGGACCCAAACACGAGCAGTTAGTAAGGCAACTGCAGTGGCCAAAGCACGAGGACCACCACTCCGAACCCTAAGTCAATGCTTAAAGCAGAAGAAGAATTGTTCTTAGGTCAGGTTCCATAGCTATGGTTCATACTACTTTGCTCTTGCATCATTTACTCATACCAACTAATTTCAAATTTGAAGGATGCAATTGAAACTCTAATGGCGCAACAGGTATGTTTTAAACCTATTTCTTTAACGTGTTTACTGTTGTAACTTGCTCTATGTTGATTTCAGTTTCAATTGAATAAACATTTATGTTCTCATGCCATGCACATTACAAGTGTTGTTATTGCTGTGTAGTTTCCCACACTTATATTCTCTCTATGCTGCTTTGTCTTAAATAGATATGATTCGAACTGTCTCTATCTTGATTTGGCAACATAAACGAGAATGATATAGACCATACAGTGACCATACTACATAGATATGTGTTTGTTTCATGTTGTTATCCTGTCCACCTCACTACTGAACCGGTTTACCAAAATGAGTTTCATATACAACATGGTAAACATGTGATGTGTTTGTTTCTCTTTTAGAACACAGATAAAATATTGGAGAAGAGAACCCCATTATGCAATGGTAAAGGAAGTAATGCAGATAAGGTTCAAGATAGTGAGACATCCTTGTTGGTCTCCAAGAAAGTTGATAAAAACTATATTGAAGACACTGAGACAACCCTAAAGTCCTATCTTGATGTAGTGTTCGAGTTACTGGCTACTACTGCTAGCACCAGCTCTTCGAACTCGCTGCCTGAATCAGTTTGGTTTCTTGAGTCTCAACTTCAAGTTGAAAGGCATCGATCAGATGTTATGCGATAGGAAGCCGAAGGACTGAGGAAGTCCCTGCAGAATTCAGATGCATACTTTCTGGTGCAACAGCAAGTGCTGGAGGATTTAAGCGCCAAACAAGAGAAATTTATCTTGCTAAGCATCTTGCCAGCATTATGGGTACCCAGGATATTGTTTCTTGAGCTCTTCTGAAGTGGTTTCAGTTCTGGACTTGTTTTGCTGCGGCGTTTATTTGCACTGGTCACCAACATTGACAACCAGTGTATATGATATGCTGTTTTGTTCCCTATATTTGCACTGTTGGCGAACTTTGATGCCCAGTGGATATAATATGTGTAATAGTAGTGATAGCCTAGCATAAGTTGCTTGCTTATTTATTTCCTTGTTGTCTTGTTTATATCTTTGGTTGTAGTCAGTGTAGTTCTTTTTCCGCGGTTTGCTAGTGGCAGCAATAACCTATTTTTTAAAACGAGGCCACAATAACCATGGGCTACATATTTACTGTAGTTACCATGGGCCTCCTACGGCCATAGAAACAATGGGCCTTCTAAGGGTCGTAGCATCAATGGGCTTCTACGTGTCGTAGCATCAATGGGCCTTCTACGGGCCGTATGATCAATAGGACAAACATGGGCCAATAACAGACCACATTTTGGGTCATAAACGGGCTAGATTTGGAATAATTCGTTCATGGACCGACAACAATGGGTCGTCGTTAATCAACTGTATTTGATGACACTACAAAAATGGCCCAACGGATTAATGGGCCACAAACTGGCCGATTGTAACCACGGGCTGAATTTGGCCCACAAGTAGAAAAGGCCAGTAATGGGTTGTAAGTAACCAAATGCTGGAAATGAGCCCAAGAATAAATGGGCACTAAGAAGGCCAAAAGATAACACGGGTTGGAAACGGCCCAATGGAATAATGGGCCGTTGATGGGAATAAAGCGGTACACTATTCATTGCAGGCCAGATTCACAACGGGGCGTTAATGGGCTAAGAGTTACAAATGGCCTCATATGGGCCGAAAGACATCATGGGGCATACATGGGCCAGAAGTTACAACGGGCTGGAATCATATTGGACGGCCCAGATGAAGCTACTGGGCTTAATTCCGATCGGCCGTAACGGGCCGTGAGTTAGCGGGCCGTAAATGGGATATATACGAACAAGCTGTTAACAGGCTTTCTGTGGGCCGGCCCGTTACCTTTTGACCAAGTCAAACGGGCCGGCCTTTTCACTGGAATGGTCCTCTGTTGGGTCGTGCCACGTGTCGACGTATCATAGGCGCCTCCTGTCCAATGAATGGATGACATCTGTCCCAGCGGTGAGCCAATACGTGTTTCCTCCGGCCAACGAGAATTTTACACATGGAAAATCCTCATTGGTCCGGGCTATTAGCGGGTTATCGGATCCAAAACCGGACTCGATAGCTTAACGGCGACCCATTACGGTGGATGCCACGTGTCGGTCACCCTTGACGAAAGCACTTCCATGACGCGCCATTTATCATCATGGAAGTGGACACTTCCGTGATGATAATTTTGGTAATGTCATCGAACACTTCTAAGATAGCACAGGTATGACTATCTTGATTTTGACATAAAATTGTCATGGATGTACATGCATGACGGAAAACGTGACCTACTGTGAAAAACACATATCATCACAGAAGTGTATTTTTTTTGTAGTGCTATGAGAAAGGATGTGCCTTATTTACGCATCAATATTGGTAGAGAACGGTATGGGTGAGAAGATGCAGACTATCGATGCAACAAACCCTGGGTCTGTTGACCAACTATGCACAAGCACAAGATCAAAATTGAAGCACAAGCTTAAGCCAGAGAGCAAAGGACCAAGATATTTGAAGAACCAACATGCAGCTCAAAAGGATCAAGATTGAACCTGAGAAGCAGGATATCAGCAAGAGAAGGGCCTCCCTTGCCGGGCAGACGAGCCCGGCAAGGGGCATGGCCGCCACCAGAAGCAAGCAACCAAGGCTCACTGGCAAGGTTTGTCGGGGCTCGCGGAGGCAGAACCACCCCACCAACCACTCAAATACGACACACGTCGTCAATCAATGTGGTGTCAAGCTACAAGGTGATTATGTGGCAGCCATTCACCACATGGCGGCCATTTCCTACAGAGAAGCCTACAAGTGACACCCGTCCTGCGACTTATCTAGAGAGCAGGTGCGGAGCTGGCAAGATAAGCCCGGCAGGCCTTGCCGGGCGCCCAGTGATGTGACACTAAGCGGCGCATTTAATGCACCCTGTCAGCCCACAGAGTTAGGTATGGTAGCACTATTTGCTATCATATCAGTGGTTAATGACCACTTTGCCACTGTGGTGACCCCTTTAATCTGTAAAAGGAGGCCCATGGCACTCGTAGGAGGGTTTAGAAGGTTGGAAAGTTGACAACCCCGAGCCACCACATACGCGTAGTTTCCACATGCAAACCTTGCCAGGAAAGTGTACTACGCACCACCACATCCATTCTTCCATCAATCCACTAAAGCAGGAGTAGGGTCTTATGCCTCACGGCGGCCTGAACCTGGGTAAATTGATTATGTGCTCTCTACCACGCGGTCGTACGTTGGTCTGATCTTTATGCGATGCATCGTCCCCCTGCCGAACCAACAAGGGGCCACCCGATCCCATAGGTGGCCACGGAAATCGCACGACATCTTTGGTGCGCCAGGTAGGGGGAGCGCTTGCGCGAACCTGAAAGCTACATCGCGCGTCATCTTCATCGACATTTTCACCCTCGACGGCGCCATCGACCATGGCACCCAAGAAGAAATCTGGCACATCAGCCCATCCATCTACCTCGAGAGCTCCTTTGCCCGTGGCCTCCAATGTTGTGGGGGACGCGGGAGCTCACGAGGATGTGGACGCCGCTGGGGGCGTGGTTGGAGCAGGTGGCACTGTTACCACCTCCCCCGCGGCTGACACAGGAGCCATAGTTACCGGAGGAGAACAACATCAACAACGTCTCGATGGTCAAGCTCTGCGAGCTGCGGGCAAGGGGGTCACTCTGTCTGTGCCCCCTCGTCTCGCCGAGCATAGCCGCAGCAATGGCGCTTGGTCCGGGGCGAGCCATCGCCCTCCTGTCGCCCCCATCATGGGAGCGGCCGCGGCGCATGCGTCTCCTCCCGAACGAGCCAACCAGGCCACTGCGCTCAACGGAGCCGCAGATCTTCGAGCACCACCACCGCGTGACCCTGCTGCCCCAGTGGTCGCCCCACCACAACATGGGCGCGGTGCCGTCACCGTCACCACTGGCACCATCGGGAGCCAGACGACGGTGTGGTCGGCGTCATCGACATCCATGCCAAGCACGGCCATGGAGACCATGGCGCAAGCTCAGTTGTTACTGAGGTTCCCGCCAGTGGCCGAGAAGATAGATGAGTGGCGTGCCACCATCTAGAGCCTTCTCGGTTTCGCCAAAGCTGGGGGCTCATGACGAGATTGCCTATGGCAACCTTCCCAAGCAACAGCCACCGCCCGCGCTGCTAGCCGAACGAAGGGGGCCGTCCCTATAGTTCACTCCCCGCCACGAGAGCTCGCGAGGGCGTAGCAGAATCCAGACCCCGATGACGTCTCGAGGGCCTCTTCTGACACTTGAGCACGTCCAGGCCAATGTTGAACCCCGGAAGATAGGCAATGGGAGGATGCGCGCACCATCGCCGAACAGTGCCGCAACGATCCCCGCCATGCCGAGGGTGTGACGACCTCAACGTCGATGAGCCTGCGCTCAATGTTGGCAGGCACCTACCCTTCAAGGTAGGCTACCCCGGCTTTACACAAGAGTTGTGGCAAGTCCGTTGGCCGTCCGTTTCCACGTTCAAGCCAGAGATACCTGATAAGTACGACGAGAAGTTGAACCCGACAGAGTTCCTGAGCATCTACACCATCGATGTTCAGGCTACCGGGGAAAGAGATAAGAAGGTGTTCGCCAACTACTTCCCTTTGGCCTTCAAGTCCAATGTGAGGTCTTGGCTGATGCACCTGCCGGAGAATTCCATTTCATCATGGGCAGACATGTGCCACGAGTTCATCGGTGCCTTCACCGGTGGCCACTAAGAGCCTGGCAGGCCCAGTGACTTGCAGCTTCTCCAGCAGAAGGAAAGTGAAACTCTTCGTAAGTATTTGCAGAGATTCAGTAGAGTTCATGGCAATTTTCCAAATATCCATTCGGTAGCTGTTATAGCAGCTTTTCAGTCCAATGTGCGCAACCACCGCATTCGTTCCAAAATGAACACTCGGTTGCCCAAGACTGTGAAAGAGCTATACACACAGGTGGACAAATGTGTCCGGATGGAGGAAGGAAGGGAGTTGCCCGGAGAGGAAGATTGCATTAATGTTGATTCAGAAGATGAGGATGAATCAACCGGTCAGAGGAAGGGAAAGAAGCATAGTAAGAAGCCAAGAGACAAGGCAGTGATGACTGTGGAAGGTTTGGGCACACCTAGTACCGGCAACAAAGCCAAAGCTGAGGCCCCCGGCAAGGAAGCTGCCACGTGCAGTGCCTGCCGGGAGGCCACTGTCGCAGAAAAAGTTGGGAAAGGTGATGGGCCGTACTGCAAGATCCATCGGACCGAAGGCCACGACCTTCAGGAGTGTTATCAGGTTGAGAAGCTTGTCAGGAGACAGAAGGCAAAATATGATAAGTGTGATAAGGAGAAAGGTCAGAATGCTGCTGGCAGTAAGGGCCGAGGCGGTGAAGCAAATCGCCCCGGCAAGCCCTTTCGGAACCAAGGAAAGCCCGCCAGGGGCCAAGAGAAGGAGACCTGTGATGATGTCAGTGATGGAGGGGATGAAGAGGAAACTAGTGAGCAGGAATTTCAGAAGGCCACTGACGCCCTATGCATTGATGGAGGTGCATCTTTGCACACCTCTCATTGCCAACTCAAGCGATGGGCACGAGAGGTTAATGTTGTGGAACTAGCGCTAGAGGCCCGGAAGCCGCTCAAGTGGTCCCGCATGCCCATCATCTTTGCTGGGGAGGATCACCCTTGCTGCACCACCGCGGTAGGGTGTTTGTCGTTGTTGGTCTCCCCAACAATTCACAACCTAAAGGTCACAAAGATGTTAGTGGATGGCGGGGCAGGGTTGAATCTGATTTCCACAACAGTTATCAGCAAGCTTCAGATAGGAGAAGAGGAGCTAGAGGTCACCGGCACGTTTCAAGGAGTTAACCCCGGCAGGAGTAATCCTAAGGGGAAGATCAGTTGCCGGTGACGTTTGGGGGAGAGCTGAACTTTCGAACTAAGAAGATTGTGTTTGATGTGGTTGATCTCCCCCTGCCGTACAATGGGATTCTTGGACGACAAGCCCTGGCCAAGTTCATGGCAGCATCCCACTATGCTTACAACACCCTGAAAATGCCTGGGCCATCGGCAGTCCTCACTGTTCCGTCAGATGAGAAGGATGCAATTATCTGTGTGGACAAGATGTATCGAGATGCAGTCGCAGCAGAGGCTACGGGGGCAGCAATTCCCGCCAAGGAAAGAAAAGGAAGGAAGAGGGATTGTAGGACCTCCGGCAAGGAGTCCGGGAAGCGTGCCCCCTCCGAGTGCACGGCACCCATTGACGACGTGCCGAAGTGGTCCAACAGCAAGAGTTCCACGGTTGCTGCACCCCAAGTGAAGAAGGTCCCGACAGGGCTGGCTAGCATTGATGGTACCTTCACTATCAGCGCCACCCTCGATGACAAATAGGAAAGTGCGCTCGTTGCCTTCCTGCGGGCGAATATCAATGTGTTTTCTTGGCAACCATCTGATATCCCCGGTGTTCCGAGTGAGGTAATTGAGCACCACCTTGCTGTCTGCCCACATGCCTGACCCTTCAAGAAGAAAGTAATGAAGTAGGCCTTGGAGAGGCATCAGTTCATTGCCGAAGAGATCAAGAAGTTGGAAGCAGCTGGTTTGGTCATAGGAGTATTGCATCCCACATGGTTGGCAAATCCAGTAGTGGTCCGGAAAGCTAACGGGAAGTGGAGGCTTTGCATTGACTTCACAGACCTCAACAAAGCTTGCCCGAAGGACCCATTTCCCTTGACACGCATTGACCAAATCATGGAATCTACTTCGGGATGTGATTTGCTCTCCTTTTTGGATGCATACTCAGGATATCATCAGATCTTCATGCCTAAGGAAGATGAAGAGAAGACGTTGTTCATCACTCCATGTGGTACGTACAGCTTTGTCCGCATGCCGTTCGGATTAAAGAGTGTCGGGTCCACGTTTGCAAGGGCAATACAGATCAGTTTTGAGCCACAATTGCACAGAAATATAGAAGCATATATAGATGATATTGTGGTCAAAACCAAGGATAAGGCCACCCTTATCCAGGATTTGGAAGAGACATTTGCCAATCTGCGCAAGATCAATCTGAAGCTTAACCCGGAGAAGTGTGTGTTTGGTATTCCCTCCGGCAAGCTACTTGGGTTCTTCGTTTCCCATCCAGGGATCGAAGCCAACCCTGACAAGACCAAGGCCATTGAGCAGATCCAAGCGCCAAGGACAGTAAAGGATGTGAGGCGCTTGACGGGATGCGTTGCCGCGTTGAGCAGATTCATCTCCAAATTTGTCGAGTGTGCCCTGCCATTCTTCAAGGTTTTGAAATAAGCGGGACCTATAAAGTGGACCTCGGAAGCAGACGCAGCTCTGCAAGAGTTGAAAGCCTACCTATTGTATGTGCCTACCTTGGTTGCACCCAAACCCCAAGACCCATTGTTGCTATACTTGGCAGCAACCAACCAAGTAGTCAGTGCAACTTTGGTAGCACAGCGAGAGGTGGATGAAGCAGAAGGTGGCCAAGTCACAGCAAAGTCAGAAACGGATCAGGACAGCAGTGAGCACGCACTACAAAAAAAGACACATCTGTGACATTTTGGGCCGAACAAAAAAATCTGTCATACTTATGACACTTATATGATGATAATTGTGACAAAACCCGGTATCATCATAGAGGTGGTGGGCTCCTACTTCTATGACAAAAAATCATGACAGAAAATGGGCTTTTTTTCCTAGGCGGGCCGGAGACGCAGCTGCATGACATTCTTTGGGCCGTCCATGACGGAAAAAAACCGTGGTAGAAGTGAGGGCGAGGAAAATATCAGGGTGTTCCCAGTTATGGTGGGTGGTCGGGGCCGAGCGATGCATAGAGATTTGCGCGTTTCTCTCGTACACGCACGCGCGTGGGTGCGAGGCGTTGGGCTCTAACTGAACCTGAGCGAGGCGTTCGCCTACTGAACCCGAGTGATTGCACTGCAGGCTATGCGTTACTTAACCCGAACGATCGGTCTATGGCTGTTAACTAAACCGATTGATGCTGCCTCTAGATGAACAGTGAGCGTTGCTGGGGGGGTTTGGATGAACATTTCCCGGTGCGGGTGGATGAACTAGACCCCGTGGTGTTGCCTCTGGATGAATAGGACCCTGTGGAGGGCTGGATGAATAGGATGACCCCGTGGAGGGCTGGATGAATAGTAGACGGTGGAGGACTGGATGAACAGAAGCCCGTGGAGGGGTGGTTGAACAGGAGCCCGTGTGGAGAGGGCTGGTTGAGCAGTAGCCGGTGGAGTAGCACGCGGTTGAGGCTGGATGAACAGGAGCCCGTGGATAAACAGTCGCAGGTGGAGGCTGGAGGAGGTCGACGGTGGATGAACAGTAGCCCGTGGAGGCTAGCGGGGTCGACGGTGGAGATGAACAGTATCCCATGGATTCCCCTTTTGCCGTACGCCACACCCGTCCCGATGAACAGGACCCCCGTTTCGACCATAGCGCTCCAACACAAGTCCGTTTCCTCCGTTTTATGGTACGCCACACCCCTCCCGATCAACAGGACCCCGTTTTGACCGTAGGAGGCATGTTTCCTCCGTTTTGCGGTATGCCAGACCCCTCCCGATGAATAGGATCCCGTTTCTAACGTGGCCAGTTGAACACAAGGCCGTTTCCTCCATTGTGCGGTACACTAGGCGTCGTTTCCATTGGCTATTCCGTCCAAGCCCTCCCGATGAACACTATGACGCATTCCGTTCCGACCCAGCCAGTTGGCTCCCCATGAACACGACGATGATGCTGTTTCTCCGTTCCGACCCAGCCATGTACACGAGCCCTGGCCGTACATATGCACGAGTAGGCGTTCGAGACCCTGCCCATATGTACGTACGTGGCTGTATTTTCTATCTTGCACACTGGCCGCTGTACGTACGTGTACATGCTACATGCGCGCCTCTACTACGACATGTGTGCGCCTCTACATGGACCAGTATGTACCTATGTGTTCGCGACCAGAATGACAACGCTATGTACACTTAGACCAGGCGGGTCCCGACTATTAGGCACTTCCTTGCCTGCAAAGATGTAGCTGGTGGGTCACAGCAGTCAGGGGGGTGAATCATTTTTTTGCCCGGGCGCACTTCCTTGCATGGGAAGATGTAGCTGGTGGGTCCCAGCAGTCAGGGGGGAAACGTTTTCTTCGTGAAATACGGTGGCCTGTCCGGTGGGTCCCCGCTGTCAGGTGCAGGAATAATTATTTTGCGCGTAATAAGGAGGCACTTCCTTGCGGCTGTCGTGGACCCAGCTGTCAGCCTCTCCACATACAGTACTCTTCCGATGGTAGTCAGTCGTTGACCACATTGACCATGCCGCGCCGAGGGCACCACAGCGGTGGACGACGGCGAGGCCTAGGAAGGGGATGACGCGGAGCCGGAGAAGACGCGGTAGTGGATACCCACGCGGAGAGGAGTACCAGGGTTCACTGGTTCGGCTGCGGTGTGAGGCTACCATCGCCGCAGAATAACAGGGGGTGTGGGTGAGTGGAGGGATGGCCTGGCCAGTGATGGGAGTAGTAGGGGGCGGTGAGGCCTCCGCGGGGGCACAGCTGGCCATGGGAGGCAGGAGCAGGCGGCATGACTGGCGCTGCTTTGGGCGGCTGGAGCAAGAAGACTAGAGGTTGAAGAAGCACGACGGCCGTTGGATGGACATCGTACGGTCACTGCAGCTAGAATCGTTTATATTGACTAAGTTGACAAAGACCTTGGTACGCGTCAACTTAGTAGGCCCACAGGTCAGCTTCTGAAATAGTGTGCCCCAGATGTCAGGGGGAGGAATCATTTTTTGGGCGGGTGAAACTAGAATATCCGAGATTGAAGAAGAAGCACGGCATCCATTGGATGGACATCCAGCGGCCACTGCTACTAGAACCGTGTGTTGACTATTAGGCCACAAGTGTGTCAACTCTCTTTTTTAGGGGACGCGTCAACTTAGTAAGGCCACAAGTGTGTGGCAGAGAACTTATAGCCCATTTGAAATTTGTAAGAATGTGCAGCCAATTTTTGAATTCTAATGGAATTTACTACAGCCCATTTACGGTTTGTTAAAAGTACAGCCCATTTCAACCAACCATTGAAAATAGAATTCAATAAAATTTCCCACATTTTGATGGGATCCGAAATATTTTTATCCCGAAATTTCTAGTCAGATTAAATACAATTTCAATATAAATTTCTATTACGTAAAAATCCAACAAAACATTGCACTCGCAACAATTAATGAAATTAAAATTTTCAATATCCTAAAATAATATTTTGTAAAGTAATTACGTGTTTGGTGCATTTTTTATAGTTACTGCCCATTTTTATAATTACATCCCATTTATTATTTCTTAAAGCCCATTTTCTTGTTAAGCCTAATGCATTCCTCCTAGGAAAGATTTGCAGCCTAGCGGGGCAGAGAATAACAACTTGACCTTGCCTGGGTATTCCTAAAGAAGTATAGCTGGGCTAGCCATTTTCAGCTTGAAAAGAATTAATATGTGGGCTGGATATCTGGCATCGGCTAGATGGGCCACAGCCTGCCCAGTTAATACCTGCAGCAATGTTTTCATTGTTGTGCAGAGGAAAAAAATTAATATCTCGACTAAACATCGCTCAAGAAAAACTCTGCAGTGCTCACAACTCAAAAACACAAATACTGCTCGAGCTGCTTGGTCCCAGCTGTCAGCCGCTTCTTGTGCAATTCTCTCGTTTATTGACTACAAAGGTTGACAATGGTGTGGGACCGTGATGTCAGGAAACCAGGAGGAAGCAAAAAATTATAGTTTTATATACTAATAAGGAGGCACTTGCGTACGTGCGGCTATGGCCCTGGTGGGTCCCCACTGTCATCCTCTCCAAGTAAAGTAATTTCCTCATCCTCATGTCCGTTGACCATGTTGACAACGCGAGATGGCGGTGCCACGACGAGCGCAACAACTCGAAGGACGACGGAGAGGGCCTCGCGGGCTCTACGGATGGTCTGATACAGCGCCCGCTGCTCATTCAGGAAGCCAGGGTCATAGGGCCACATGTCCGCGATGAAATTGTCGTTTGCTTGTTCACCGGTGCTTGTTGAGGAGATGGAGGTTGCAGCACAGGTCCTCCTGTGCTGGTAGCTCTTCCGCCATTAGGGCATCGAAGTGCGGCCGCACCTGCTCTATGGTGAACACGGCATGAACCGGCTTGGACAATGGTGCAGGCTCCTGGTCGTAAGCTACGTCCATCATCTGATTGTCGTCGCTCAGCTCGGCGAGCTAGCTGGTGAGCCAGGAAGTCCGGCTGCTGGACCGACCCGCTGCCAAGCATGAGTCTGACTTCCTTGGCCCACCCAGACCGCCTCCCTCGCCCACGCGTGCTTTTCGCCCAAAACGGTCAGCGCCGCCCGCCCCGCTTCCTAGTCCAGGCGATTGCTCCACCTTCAAACGACACAAGTGTCGTCCGTCCGTCCTTCTGCCGCCCACATTAATGATACACGGTTGCCGAGGCGGCTACTCCGGCGCCACACGTTCGTCCCTCTGCCGCCCACCATTACTATATAAACTGTTGCGCCGGCCATAGCCGCAGTCATCCACATCCATTCCCTTTCTCCTGTCCACACCACTACTGCCCACCATGGCTCCTCGCGCTCCAGCACTCTTCAGGGCGGGCGGAGGACGGACCACAAGGAGATGGCAGCCATTGCTGCCGACTGGCTGGCCGGCAGGCAGCCGGAGGACGACGACGTCCCAATGGAGAACATGGTAGTCGATGATCCGGCACCAACCCCCTCCTCCACGCCATCCTTGCTGGGGCATTGCACCATGACCATCGGCGAGGCCCGTGCCCAATATATGTACACGTTGAGGTAGAAGCGTGAGGAGCAGTTCCGGGAGGCGCAGGCCGACGCCGCCTACAACCACCATCTCCTCTTGGAGCACCTGTAGGCGGAGGAGAAGATCGCTGCGGAGTGGGCGGAGCAGGAGGCGCTTCTCGACTCGTACCGCTCCTCCCGCGAGGGCCGCCTCGAGCACTGGCGGTACCGCATGCGGGCGGTGGAGGTTGCGGCCGCCTACAAAGAGGGTGATGAAGTGGGCGAGGCGATGTTTGGCGAGACCGAGGACGAGGCAGAGGACAATGCCGGCTCCGACGAGTGCCCGCTCCCCTGCCGTCGACGACGCCCTGCTCTGTCGAGGCCCCGCGGTGCCAACAACAAGGCAGAGGACACCCCCGGCTCCGCCGAGGCCCCACCCTGCCGGCAACGAGGGGGAGGATTTCCCCCGCTCTGCCGAGGCGCCGCCCGCCGAAAACGAGACAAAGGACATCGCCGGCTCCGCCGAGGCCCCGCCCCACTGCCAACGAGGCCGCGCCACACAAAAAACAAGGAAGAGTAGAACACGGTAGGTTGTCGCCGCTCGGGTCCAAGTAAGGCCACAGCTGCTACCCTCCGGTTGCTGGCAGTGAGCTGTACATCATGGAGCAATTCTATGATTACAGGATGATAGAAGAGTGCTCCGTGGTTGAGCAAGCTCATGAGATACAGTCATTTGCTAGAGAACTTGAGCACTTCAGTTGTATGCTACCGGACAAGTTTGTTGCCAGAGGTATCATCACTAAGCTTCCTCCTTCATGGATCTCATTGGCAGTCTTGATGTGGAAGAAAAGGTGAGAGCAAAGGACACATGTGAGCGAGGAATTGAGGGAGGATCTTGTGCCAATCTGGTACAGAAGAAGAACTTTCAGACCCACAAGTTCAAGAACAAGGGCAAGTTTGATGGTAAAGGAAAGTTTGATGGGAAGAACAAGGCTATGCAACACATGAACTTCAAGAAGAAGAATGACAAGAAGAAAGGTGTTTGTCATGTGGGGATCCTGATCATTGGGCTCCTAGTTTCCCTAATCGCTATGACAAGCTAGGCGGGATGACTACTGATGGCCGGTTAGCTTCTTGGTGGCAACGTGGAGTCGGAGAGCTATGTTGGAGAAGGACGCTGCTTCTACTTAACTATTGGTGCAGTTGGCTGACTGACACGTGGGCCCAACAGGCATCTAGCCCACATGTCAGTTACGCAACTGCGCCTGTAGTTAAGTCACGGAAGCTTCTGTTTGGGTCAGCCGGACACAGGTGGGTAGCTTTGGTTAATTAATTATACATCCAGCGCACCCCTTTTTAGTTGAAGAATGTATGAAATGTTATGAAATCGGGCATGTTTATATGAAATCCGACCGTGTATGAATGAATTTAATTCGATTAGTTCAAATTCTTGTATCGCTGGCATTGGATGGACATGCAAAACAATATGTACTAGCATTATTCCCAGGGTGATCACCTCGTTTGCAGCAGTTTCACATGTACTCCCTCCGGTCCTTTCTAGTCTACATCCAAGTTTTGTCTATAGTCAAAGTATCTCTACTTTGACCAATCTTATAGAAAAAAGTATGCACTTTCACAATGTGCAAAGTAAAAAGTAACAGAAGGAGTACAAAAAGTTTGAGCAGCTTTTTAGCGTTCCTGTACATTGCAATCAAACACACAAGCCTGGCAATTCATAGAGAACATTCAAAACAATCGATGATTATGCATCTCAGCGATTCACATGTCAGAGCCAATATTTACTTCACAACTAAAGAATAAATAAAAAATGGATTGACGCTGCTGACAGCAAAGGGCATCCCATTCAAAAATATCAAACGCATGTCTTCTTGCTAAAATCAATGAGAAATATTTCACAAGGTTATCCCATTCCAAAATATCAAATGCCTACGATTGTGGAATGGGCAGGGTTTGCCATCAGTTCGGACATTGACATGGCACCTCGTGCTAAATAAACTAGATGTTCTTCTTGTGCAGTTCCACCAAAATCAACCAAATTCGCTCGGCACCTCCTTTCTTGTGGTGGAAATGAATGATTCGATGTATTCATGAACATTTTATGCAGTTCCCATTGAAATCAAGCTGAGCAACCCTATTTGCACAAACACAAAAAAAGTGATTAGTATAAAGCAAACTGTACTATGAATTAACAGTTTAAACAGGCACCTACATGGTCCATGTAGAGCACACTTTTAGAAAAATGGAACTCACCGGAAAGAATCCTAGAACAACATTGTACTCGCACATCACAGCAAGAAAATGGAGATTTTTTAGTCCTTCTGAGCTGAAGTTAGTTTGGTCTTGTGGGGGGTAATGTAACCATCCTTCAACTGCTCCTTCTGATGAGAAGATAGACAGGGCCTCTTCATCCTGGCATAATCGGAACTAGTCACTTCCCATACTCCATATTCTTCTTCGGAGGAGGATGATCCTGTTGTGCAAAGACAAGAGGACAACTAAATGCTAGCATCCCTATTTGCTCGAAAAAAGTAAAGTAAATATTTAAAACAGCACAAATGAAGCACTTCTCAAGGACAATTCCACTTTTTGATGACAGTATCTAAACAGTAGCACGACACCAATAGAGATGACAAAGCTCAATCATATGGATGAAATCAGTGGGTGAGTACCAACCTTTGTCAGGAAGCTTATTGTGTGGAGCATACAGATGAAGCACTTCTCCGGAACCATCTGTTGCTATCTACTGTGGTGGCCATGCTTACTATATACTCCTCGATTAGTTTAACGTTTCCAACATCTTCTTGTTCAGTTCCACTAAAATATATGGCGTATCTTCAACGAAGATCCCTGTTTACACAAGTAGAGATAATTACGTATTACATTAAGAGTGGCATCAAATCAGTGGCAAAACAATTGCTCGTTCCAGCCATAGCAATAAATTAAGATGCAAAACTATATCATTACTTGTGTCATCACAGTTCCAGTGCTTCATTACAGCACGGGGAGTTGATTTTTGTTTTTCTTCCGCTTGTTCTTCCCCTTCATCACTTGGTTCAATAATAGGCAAGCTTCGCCTTCAATGTAAGATTTGGCATGTCAATTAGGTTGCACAAGTATAACACTAAACAATGACATTAATTTTCTGATGAAAGTGGCAAAATACATGCCAGCAGTTGTGAAAATATCCTTATCTTACCTCAATGGGATATTATGATGCACCTACAGATTGGAGGTCTTGTCCCTATTTGTGTAGTTCACTAAAATCAAGCAACATTACCGTACAAGTAGCACAACATATGAAAGCACACTGCAGAATCATGTGAAAGAAGGCTAGTACTGACCTCTCATGACGCGGAATTCAAACAACTCACAAGAAGAAGATCTGAACCAAATTTGCCAACACGGATAGGAAGTAAGATCTCCTCTTGTGAAGTTCCACTAAGATCAAGCAATCAAGCAACGTTGTCGGTGTGACATTTTGTTTGAACTGCACAAAACACTCTTAAAACAAAAGTGTTTTGTGCAGTGCAACAAAAGGTCACAATGGCAACGAGGTGAAGTAGATAACCCTGTTTACACAGAGGTGCAAAGGAAATAACTAGTGGTCAATAACGATGGATGACACAGAAGTCAACAAAAAGAAGCATCTACCTTATCTAAATGGGAAAGAAAGCAAGACAGTAGCATTTCTCAAACAATGGCATTGATTAATATTAACAGAGAGATTATATTAACAATAAAATTTGTTAAACATGTAATTTGCTTTTAACTGTGGCATTGCATCAATTTTCTAGCGGCATTATTAGAGGGTGTTTGTTTACAGGGACATTTTGGTGGAGGGACTAAAAAAACTCCGTGTCAGTCCTATCTAAACCAAACAGGAGGGTCTTTTAGGGACTAAAAGTGGGCATTTGGGACTAAAGAAAGAAGCCCTGAGGGAGAGTCTTTTTGGGACTTTTTCCAACAGTTGCCCCTGCCACGCATCGCACCTTGTATCTATTAGTTCATTACTAGGGGTAACATGGTCTTTTAGAATGTCATTTAATAACCCCTAGTCCATGTTTAGTCCCTGGAACCAAGCAGGTAGGGACTAGGGAGTTTTTAACCAAACAGGGCCTTAGATTAACAATAGTTAAAGAGTTGCCCGGGACAGTGGATGCACCAGCGTCATGTGCATCTACCGAAGTACTAGGGTGATGCACAGTCTGTTGCAACAAAGAACAAACAACCAAGGAGCATATTTGTGTTGGTCCCAGTTTTGTTATCTTTAGACACCTTTCCCTATGTGAGTGCGGCAAATCTAGTCTTGCTCAAACTCTACAACCTTGTCCCCCAAAACAAAAGATTAGTTCGTTATACATGTGTGTACTACGTTTATCATTATTTTCCCTTTTCGACCAACATAGGTGCTGGATAGCTAGTCTGTACTAGTACTTTCCCCCCTTCCTTTCCTCTTTGAACCACGTCCTAGATTTATGCTATACAACTTTCCCCACTACTTTCCCCCATTCCTTTCCTCTTTGAACCACGTCTTAGATTCATGCGATACAACTTTCCCCACTACTTTCCCCCTTCCTTTCCTTTTTGAACCACGTCCTAGATTCATGCTATACAACTTTTCCCACTACTTTCCTCCATTCCTTTCCTCTTTGAACCACGTCCTAGATTCATGGTATACAACTTTCCCCACTACTTTCTTGTTTGATCCAACACCTAGATTCGAGTGCAGAAGCAGAAAAGCCCACATGCAGCTAGAGCAATGCATGTGGAATAAGTAAATTATACCTTAAGGTTCTTGGGGTGTGGTTCGGTGGGCGACCGGAGGCCATTCAGCCCACACTATTATGGTGGCGAAGAAGAAGGGGTTGGAGGCCCTCCCGCGCCGCCGCTGGGTGAAAGTGAACAGCTGCGCCGGTAGTGGATTACCTCCCTCACCGACGACGACAGTGTTAAGTCTCCTTCCCTTCCCGGTGGACGGATCCTGCCGGCTCTTTGACCAGCAGTGAGGGGAGAGAGAGAGGCCAACGAAGTCTTGTTTAGATCTGGAGAGGGTGAGAGAGTGTGAAGAGAGAAACTACAAGCAGACCAACGGTGAGGGGAGAGAGAGGCCAATGAAGTCTTGTTTAGATCTGGAAAGGGTGAGAGAGTGTGAAGAGGGCAACTACTAGCATTGAGGCTCCAGCGTGTATATATATACTAGAGAGAGTGTGAAGAGTGCAGAAAACAAGCGCCAAGGCTGCAGCTAATCGTATAGCTCCGTATCCATCCATTTTGATCAGTCAAAGAATCCTCCTGACATGAATTATGCTCAAGTGTAGTTATCGAACCCGAGACCTCAAGTTTGATGAGCGAACAGGCTAACTAGCTACACAACCCGCCCGTTATGTTCAACAAGAGGAAAAAACCTTTTATACATTCCTGCATTCGTGTGACAAGCATGCCGTGTTTTTTTGTGTGGGAGTCATTGGGATTTAAATCATAATCGTGTCTTGTGGCTTTGGTGGTAAGACTATCCACAGTGGTGCAGAAATAATGCAACCTTAGTCACATTACCTCTCTCCACGTAGTACGTTGGGTCCCACCGGTCAAAGGCTGAAACAAAAAATTAAAAAGAAAAATTAAAAGCGCCAGCGGTGTATCTTACCTCACACATCTCGCTACTGCTCGGGAACACTGTCCAATTGATCTCTCTATTCGCTCACATACTATTTTAAGTGAATCCTTATTATAACATGCACACAATTTTGGGCATTTGTATTCGACCAAAGTCAGTGTGTCACTGTATCTCGTACGACTCCCTCCGTCTAGGTGTAATAAGTCACGTTAGAAGGTGCAGCGGGACCAAGGTGCAAGAAGATTGGTGGAGAAGGAGAAACTTGACCGGACATTCCTCCAATCAAAGCCCTGATTTCTGTCTCTAAACGCAACAATTAATCCAAACAACTAAGAGATGATGTTTAGCTACCATGCAGGGCCACGTATTAACTCGCATGCAAGCCGACCTTGATTTCTTGACTGATCAACGCGTAGTTGCGCTCCATGCATTGGGTTTCCGAGGGAGATTACAAGGCAGAGTAAGGAGCATTTGGTTACATTGCACAGGCTGGTCATAGTGGTGAGTAACTTGGACTAGTAACATGCATATGTTAGTAGTCTATGTTACTACTACGCGAAGTTTGCCGTCGGAAGCGAGCCGATCTGGCTCTCCTGAGCTAGCAAGGTTTTTCTAGCCCACCCAAGCTAGCTGTCCCACAAAAGCTAAGATATTTTAACAGTTCCAAACGCCTAAACTTGCCCGGCTATGCTATAAGCTGTTCTTGCTAAGGATCCAAACGCTCACTAAGTAACAACGCTCGCTAGAAAAGAGGCCAGGAGGGGATTGAGAGCCGAAGTTAATGGATGACGCCTAAACATTTTGGGAATATCTGATTTCTGTAAGATGACTTAACACCTAGACGGAGGGAGTACTACTCCTCAGTCCAGGTTTCATGGAATATTCGTCACCTATTCGCTTCTTGTATGTACTCCATTTGTAGCTCACTTCCTGTGGCTTCACACTCGCACGATTTTCCTATTCTATGAACATGTGTGTGTGTCTGTGTGTGTGTGTGTGTTTAACACCATGTGTGTGTTAGAGAGTGACAGATCGACCTACTCCTAAAGAGAGATGGTGTGTAGTGTATGATTTAGCCGCGAGAGTTGGTGCATCCTCTCGTTTTCGGGTGTCCGGTAGGGACAGGCGAACACCTGCCACGCCCGCTCCTGACCAGCCTGGCCCACCCAAAGCCCCTCCATCGCCCGCGCGCGCTTCCCGCCCGAAACGGTCAACGCTGCTCCACAGAATCGATGCCGCATTCATGCCCGGGCAGAGCGGACGCGACCTCTCATAGCGCCTGCATTGAAGGGAGAAGCAGATTCAAGAGTGATGGTTGCTTCGTCTGTCCAACTTACTGCTGGGTCTATGTGATTTGACGGCTCATTGGTCATTATTACTGAGGTGGTAGGACTGCTGGATGTCCCACGCTTTCGGCGAAAGGAGGTACTACTAGATTACAATTTTCTCCATTCTTACGACGGAGGAGTGCAAGAGCAGTGAAAACACGCAGGCTCAGTGATTACATGGCCCACCTCACACTATCACCATATTTTCTGGACGCCGTCCGACACCTGACTCTTTACATAGTACTCCCTCCGTTCCTAAATATAAGTCTCTGTAGAGATTCCACTAGGTGGACTACATACGGAACAAAATTAATGAATCTACACTTAAAATGCATCTATATACATCCATATGTGCTTCATGGTGAAATCTCTACAAAGACTTATATTTAGGAACTGAGGAAGTACTAGTAGTACGTACTGTAATTTATTAGCGAGATAGTACAATGCTATGAAGCTTCCAGCTTCTGTTACATGTATCTTGCGTCCAAGGTTGCCCATTGCAACATTTCATCAAATACAAAGGAGACTAACATGCATGCTATTGCTTCTCAATGATTGACAGATCATAGCAAATATGTACTCCATCCGTTCCAAAATAAGTGTCTCAAATTTATGCAGGGGGTGTTTGTTTCCAAGGACTTTTTAGTGTAGGGACTAGAAAAGGTCCATCTTAGAGACCTTTTAACCAAACAGGAGGGACTACTAAGGACTAAAACTTGCTTTTGGGACTTAATGAAGAAGACTCTCAAGGAGAGTCTTTTTTGGGACTTTTCCAACAATGCCCCTCCCTGCACCCATTGCCCCGCCGCCCCATGGTGTTTTTTGGTTGTTATTTTTCTGTATACTAGGGGTAACATGGTCATTCAATGACCTCTAGGGAGGGACTAGGGACTTTTTAGTCCCTGAAAACAAACAGGGAGGTACTTTTTAAGGAGTAGGGACTTTTTAGTTGGGACTAGAAAAAGTCCTAGCACTTATGAACCAAACAAGGCCTCAATATGGACTACATACGGAGTAAAATGAGTGAATCTACACTCTAAAATATGTCTATATATATCAGCGTTTGGAGTATGTACTAGTAGTTCATATTGAAATCTACTAAAGGACATATACATTCCAAACAATATGATAATCTCTCTAACCAAGGTAGTAGGGACGAGAAGTAAACGGAGGGAGTAGTAAAAATTTCTCCTCGTCCTGTGAGCCACCGCGCGCGTGGGCGAGGGAGCGGGCTTAAGGCGTACAGTACTACTACTAGTAAGCAAGCTTCACCTCATCCTGCGAGCCACCGCGCCCATGGGCAGGGGAGACGACGTACTAAGCAAGCTTCTCCTCATTCTGCGAGTTGACAGGACACATCAAAAGTACTCCAATGTATGGAGCCTTGCCTCTAAGGTAGGCCCCACATGGTTTGCCTCTTTTTTAACATAACGTGTCAAGTCACAATTTGTTTGTTCACCCATGGTAGACGATCCTCCCTCCATCTAGTGGACAACTAGTACACGTGTCAAATTACCACGTGGGCTGCCTTTTCGTACAGAAATGAGCTCCACCATGTACCCGCGCGGGTGTGGTTGGGAAAGAGATGGGAGTACGTGCGCCATGCGTGCATCTCATCTCTTCGTGCACGTCCCCCACCTACGTGTGTGTGTGAGAGAGATACAAACCTAGACAAATGGTTTGTGCGTTTGTGAGTGTTTTTTGTTTTGGGGGGGAGGTAGATTTCGTGAATGTATTTGTGGGAATATGTGTCGATGACATCTCAAAGAAAATTTAGCATGCAATGTGTGTGAAATGGAGGCCTATCCATATCATATATAGAGGGCCAGGCGATCCACAAGAAGAGAGGGAGGGGTCATAGATATCGATAGAGTCGAAGAGAGGATCAAGTGGGTGGGTGCGAGATCGATGAAGAGAGCCATCGAAATTATGTGTGTGTGCAAGTCAAAGATATAGGGCAAATGACCTACCGGAACGTCAGAGGGCATAGGTCAAGTTTGTGTGTGGCAGGGAGACATGACTAGAGAGCTCGATGTATCGGTGTGTGTGTGTGGGGGGGAGGGGGGGAGGGGTAGGTAGAGGCCTAACTATACAGGTAGAACGACTCGTATATGTGTTGAGAAGGAGAGACGCAGCTATGTCTTGAGGGAGATCGGTCGACATCCATACATAACTGAAGGACAGGAAATAGGATGGGACAGAGAGAGAGAGAGGATAGACAGAGGGAGGGAGACGGGTAGAGTGCTGGATGGTTGATGGAGTTGCTTCTCGAAGATGGTGGGAGAGGCCTACTAGACAAACTAAGGGTGGAACTGCAATATTATCAATAAGAGTGGGGATGTGTTTCTGTGTGTGCCTGTGTGTGATAGATCTGTCGGGACACATCCATGGAAGATGAAGGGGAACCATGTGTTTGGTAAGCAAACCTAACTAGATCGGTAGATCAATTGTTGTTTGTCGGAGGAAGGGAGAGACATAACTAATGAGGTAGATCGATCGACGCATGGGGAAAACGAGTTATAAGGACCTAGCTAGCTATATGTATAGCGGGAGATCGGTCGGTGTACGTCCATTTGTAAGAGGCAAATAAGGCCCGGTGAGACGGATAGACAGAGAGAATGGAGCTAGGAGGTGGTGCGAGAGGCCCAGCTACTAGCTAGATAGGGGAGGAGTGTACGGTTGTGAGATCGATGAAAAGAGGGGCGAGAGTTTACACGTGTGTGGGACCGTATGAGAGACACGAGGCGAGGACACATAAAGGAGGAGATTGAAGGTGTGTGTGTATGTTGTAGGTAGACATCGCTGGAGAGGTTTATCAATCGTTGTGTGTCAGAAAGGAGTTGTGGAGACTGTGGGAGAACGTCCTAAAGACAAAAAATAAGTGTGTGTGATGGATAGAATGCTGAGGGAGGGGGAGGGCGAGGAGGGCGTGTGCATGCACGAGAGAATGTTAGTGGTAGCTACAAAGGTTTGAGGATTGTGTGGGTGTAAGACACTAACAAAGATCATAATTTGATATGAAAGTGGAATCATATATTTGAATAGGAGATCATAGTGTTTTAAACATATGCATGCATGAATATAGCGATGATACGCGTTTTGTGGTTTTGCACATGTTATACCATGATGTGATAATGCATGGCGTTTGCAACTCACAGCTAAATCTCGAACAATCTAAACCATACTATACATTGAACAATCTCACATTTTATTTGAATTTTGGTGATAATATGTGGCATTTGTAGCTTACTAAATATCGAACAATCTAAACAATACTATATATCGAACATTCTCACATTTTATTTGAATTTGTGGTAATGTGTGGTGTTTGCAACTCACATATAAATACTTATAGGCGTAGGGGGCGGGGCACCATACATAATGTGATAAACACATTATACATATGAGACATGGTTAAGATTATGAAGATCTAGCTAGGGCTTGAAATGTACTATGATGTGAAATTAACCTAAAGTGGATTCAAAAAATCAAGTTCGAGTTCATATAGTACACATAGTTCATATGTAACTCGAGACTAATCATGTGGTGTGCTGTGAAGATAATACACAAATGATGGTTTAACTTGACAATAATGATGATTGTATATCTTATTAAAACAGAGAAATGAATTCAAATCCTTTAACTTCACAACAATCATTATTTTAGATCTTATTCAAATAGAGAAACGAATTCAAATTTAGTTCATATTGAAGCGGTAGTATATACGTTTGGAATGCACTAAAACGTTCATTTGAGTAGTAGGTTGCATGCATTATACACGTAGAAAAATATTTTAATTGAACATAACATGAATTCAAAGTTTTGAATGACATGTGTAGTGTGAATTGATTTGGTACAGTACACATTAGGCTTGTCCAAAAATTTCAACCCGCGCCTTGTTAGCCCGAAATATTTAAGATATATCTTTGTCTCGTTGTGCTCTGACAACACCCTCCATCTCAACCCGCGCCTTGCTATTCCAAAATTACATCGCGCGCAAAAACTCCCACCTCCTGTGAAATCCTGACACGCGAAATGCCCGTGATACCCATGAACCGAAAGAACCACCTCAAATCGGTGGGGGTACTTTTGTAACTTACCCCACATTTCGGACAAGCGCGTCCCTAAGCCATGGTTCCCCACTCCCATCCCATCTGTCCACCCATTCATACACCGAGGCTGGGAAAACCCGCGAAGCCCCACACCCTCCTCCATCCTCCACCCAGCCGGAGCCTCTTCTCGGACGACGTCGTCCACAGCAACACCTCGACATCTCTCATCCACCGTACCGGATGAGGATCCATCGTCGATCTGGTCGTCCGGCCGGTTCAGCCACCCCGTCCTCCACCTCCAAGGAGCTGCCCCGATGTTCCCCTTGTCTTTCACGCCACCTCCATTCCCACACTGCCGTCTTCACCTGCACCACTGAAAGAGCATCATCATCACCGTTTCGTCGGATGAAGCTGCGGCCTAATCGGCGCCACCAAAGAGGTTGTACAATAATCACCGCACTTTCTTGTTGATTCGATCTCACGGTGCTGCCGGCGCTCTGTCCCGAGCTGACACGGTGCGGCTCCATCCACGGCGGCGTCGCCAGCCACTTCCTCCACGGCGTGGCTCCATCGCGGCAATGTCCACATCAGTAGGAGTTGCTGCTACTTTGGCTCTCTCTCATGCTGCTGCTCAGCTCTTGCTCTCGGTCCCCTACCTTGTCTACTCTTCCTCTTGCTCTTGCTCTCACTCTTGCTCTTGCTTGCGATGCTGCTCCGATTTAGCTACACTTCAGTCGACTGAATCGACTTTTGGGTCAGTCGATTTTCAGGGGGTAGGGGGCTCGCCGGAGTTAAGGAAGAACCAGCCGCAGTGGGGAGGGGGCTCGTCGGAGAGGTGCCCCACTATCTATCTTAGGGTTCAGGGTGGAGGCGGTGGTCTCTGGCGGTAGTGGGACGGTGGCGTGGGGATCGCCGAAGAAAAAGCTCAACACTGGGGGGCTAGAGGGATGGACGGGGCGGCGGCGGACCGGTGATGGGGAGTCTTTTCGGGGCGGGTGGGGCGGCGACCGCCGGCCGTGGGCAGCGAGGGGCGGCTATTTGGGCGGTGGTGGCTAGCAGCTCAGGGAGGTGGAGGTTGAAGATGAACTGCAGGCCCTTGATTTCGTATCCAACGGTTGCAAAATCGACTAACCAGAGATGAAAAAGCCAGTCGACTGATATGTAGCCTCACCTCTAGTGCGTTTAGTTTCGACGGTAAAATTCAGTTTCGACAACAAAATTCAGTTTCGACAGTTAAGTTCAGTTTCGACAGTTATATTCAGGTTCGACAGTTAAGTTCAGAGATGAGCTGTGATGTATTTTACATCTAGCACTTTGTGGTTATGTATTTTACGTCATCTATTGGAGATGCTATTACAATTCCACTCAGGTTAACGTTGTCTGTCTTGTCCTGCTTCAGCCTCGGCGTCGTACAACTCACCGGAGCTGCTCCAACAACGTAACCCTCCACCACAGCGGAGCAGTACCTCGGGCTCCATCTCCAGACACCTAAGATATTCTTCCCCTCCTCTGACAGCCAAGTCAGCCGAAGCATCCTCACCGGCCAACCCAATCACGCTGAGATCGACATGGCTTCGACAAAAAGGTTGTACACTTGTTGCATCTCTTATTTACTCTACATGTTATATATATTGTCCATTGAGCACATGGAGTAACGGGAAATACGATTATTTTATCCTACTATATGACAAGCAGTGAGGTACCAGGCAACTTAGCTATCTGTGATGGACTCTCTTGAATGCCATCATTATTTATCTCTGCGCGTTTGAGCTGTGCATTTGTCTATGGCCCTGGGAGCTGATCTAGTAGGGCAGTGGCCTGGGTCCAAAGTAATAGAAGTAGCACAAAAACATTTTTTAAGTGTAGGCTTTTCCTTGATCAAGCCTGCCTACTAGAATCGCCAGTGCTTGAAAGGAAAAGTGAATGAAAAACATAGGAATTGGAAAGTTTCCTATGGTACTACTTTTCATGAATTTGGTGCAAAGGAATGGAGCAAAGGAAAACTGCAGGATTTGTTCCTTTAGTGTCTCCTTGAAAGAAAAACTGTAGGAATTTTAATTTCCAGTTGTCCTCCTTTTGAAATTCCTATTCATGAAG
The DNA here is from genome assembly GCF_018294505.1 of Triticum aestivum. Classification (NCBI taxonomy): domain Eukaryota; kingdom Viridiplantae; phylum Streptophyta; class Magnoliopsida; order Poales; family Poaceae; genus Triticum; species Triticum aestivum. The sequence continues at coordinate 243,237,953 of NC_057800.1, forward strand.
CACAAGAGTAAGAGATAGTAGCATAATAGCATTATAATCGTACATTTTCTTGTGGTTTGACTTAATCTCACCATGATTCTTTGCATCCTGTGTTCTTCCAATTCTTGTGAACCAAACACCCAGATTGGCAGAAATCCTGTGTTTTTAAATTCTCTATTTTGGACGTGCATTCCTGTCCTATTCCTGTCTATTTCCTATCCCTGCATTGTTAGAATCCTCAAAGACAAACAAGCCCTTACACAATTACTTCTATTACAGATATGTGTCAAAGAAAACCTTGTGTGGTTTTTCCTGCTCCTGTGGTGTTGTGTTCCACCCCAGCTCCGTTGCTCCAACGAGGGAAGGGTTCATCACAGCAGGGATCCGCTCTCCAGACTGTCTTTCGCCGCCTCAGATCTTCTTCCCCGCCGCCGGTAGCCACGACAACTGCATTACCATCATCAACTGAGCAGATGACCTTGAGGACTACACGGGTCCGCAAGGGAGGTCACGCTCTTCTGTGTCTGCTTACGTTATGCATCGCTTAATATGATGACATGCTACTTTATCGTCCTGTTCACCTATTAGACTCCAAGTCAGGTCCAAACTTATGCTGAAACTTGAGTTTTTAAATGGTTGTGGGGTACATATTAGGGAAGCAATTAGTACTATTTGTCTACTATCTGGTTAATCTCGGGTGTCAACTATAAGTTTCATGTTGGGTGCAAACAAACATTAAAGGAGCCATTATCTGTATTTTTTAACTCAAGCTATTATCTGCCTGCTATCTTGGTTTTGGGTCTATCCACAGTTTGCTACCATCACTCTGGATTTGTGCATGCACTCCTTACATAATCTCACTATGTTTTATTCCTATGCATGTCAGTTATTGTACACAATGGAACTGAACATGTAGAGCAAAAGAGACGAGCCTTGCGTGGCAATAATATTTCATGCAGACGTCGCTCCATGGTGGGCGCAAAGGCAGACCCCATCCACCCTTTTCGGGTCGTAATCAAGAGGGACATAACTATTTTGAGGGGGATTCAGAAGCAGAAGACCACTCCTATTTACCCCATGAGGTCTTCGTTCTAACTTGGCATGCTGATGGTGGTAATATCATGCATATGGTGCCTTGCATTGCTTACTGTATGCATCAAAGATGTCATCTTCTTAGTTTAGACATGCTTTGTGTCAATGCCATCTTTTTAGTTTCTTTATCGTATATGTGAATCATGCAATGCCATCTTGTTTAGCCAGGCATCATATATGTGAATTTTGCAATGCCACCCTGGTTAGCCAGTCATTTTATATGTGAATTATATCATGACATCATTTTTTATTACGTGTTAAATATGTCACAAAATTTAGTACATTCAATTACTCTTCCTGTGCATCAGCCATTCGGCACGGTCATGGAAAAATCTGGATTGGAAACAAGGTCTTCAGAGCAGACAATGCTATCTGACGAAGCACATGTCTTGCTGGTTACAGATAGCTCCTCAGAGGAGGATTC